>NC_065444.1:63293634-63607049 GCF_917563875.1 Diabrotica virgifera virgifera | reverse complement strand
TCTTTCATGGTGTGGCTAAGTAGTTTTATAGCCCTGTAGTTTGTGCATTGTTGTATGTCTCCCTTGTTTTTGTAGACAGGTACTAATATACTGCTTCTCCATTCGTCTGGCATTTGTCCAACTTCCATAATTTTATTAAATAGACCTGCTAGCCAAGTTATTCCTGTCTCTCCCAATGCTCTCCATACTTCCCCAGGAATATCATCTGGTCCGACTGCTTTTCCGTTCTTTATTTTTTGAAGCGCCTGAGCCACTTCCTCGTTTGTTATTCTGGTAACCATTGCTGTTACTGTCTCCGTTAACTCCACAGGCTGTCTGTCAAATTCTTCATTTAATAAACTGTCAAA
Source organism: Diabrotica virgifera virgifera (assembly GCF_917563875.1). Taxonomy (NCBI): domain Eukaryota; kingdom Metazoa; phylum Arthropoda; class Insecta; order Coleoptera; family Chrysomelidae; genus Diabrotica; species Diabrotica virgifera. The sequence continues at coordinate 63,606,702 of NC_065444.1, read as the reverse complement.
ATACTTTCTCCATCTCTTTTTGACATCCTTTTCGTGAATTAGTATTTTATTATTTTCGTCTCGGATACATCTAATCTGATTAAAATCTCTTGCTTTTTTTGCTCTATGTTTGGCTATTTTATATATCTTTGCTTCGCCTTCCCTGGTATCAAGTTGATCGTATAGGTTTGAATACGCTTCTGCTTTAGCTTTTGCTACTGCTACTTTCGCTTCCTTTTTGGCGACCACATAGTTTTGAAGATCTATGTCCGATCTGGTTTCTTGCCACTTTTTATATAATTTTCCCTTCTCTTTTATTTTTCCTTGTACTTCATTTGACCACCACCAAGTCTCTTTAACTAGATAAAGTCCCTAGATAAAGTTAAAATATCACGATAATCCATCTCACCCAAAAAAGTTAGTAGCTAATTGCTTAAGTGACTGAACTATAAGGATTAACCATTATTTTAATGGCAGCGTGGCCGAGCGGTCTAAGGCGCTGGTTTTAGGTACCAGTCCGAAAGGGCGTGGGTTCGAATCCCACCACTGGTCATTTTATTTTAAAAATTTCATTTTTACTTTGTAGTAAGGCCTGTTGTGCATTGTAAATAAATATTGTCTTCGACTTCAAAAGTTATGTTGTCTCGATTTGTGCTTTATGCTATTTGCGACTAAAAAACTATCCTTGTCTATTAAAAATAGCGTGAATTATAATGTTCATTTTTGAGATATTTGCAAAAGAATATTTGCATGAATTTTTGGTATAAAAGTAACCACCTGTAGGCGCCAATACCTCAAAAAGTATTGACTATACGAAAAATTCTTATATAACATTTTGTGCTTATAATTTTTCCATATCGAATGCTGACGATATTTTTTATAAAAAATATCCCAGACTCCACAAGGTGTGTTATTCACCTTAAAAGGGCACATTGGCACCAGTGGTATCCATTCCACATTGGTATCTTTTGCATCTTGGGCTACTCCCTAGCTATGGTTCAAATATCACGTCAATCCAACTCATCCGAAAAAAATGGTAGCAAATTGCCTTAGTGACTATACCAGCGAATAAAAACGCCTAATATGGTCTATATTCGTTGACTGTACTATAAGGATTAACCGTATTTTAACGGCAGCGTGGCCGAGCGGTCTAAGGCGCTGGTTTTAGGCACCAGTCCGAAAGGGCGTGGGTTCGAATCCCACCGCTGTCAAGAATTTTTAATGAATATTTGCTTTATAGGCTTGAATTAGCGCTGAAGGCCGCTTACCAAAAAAAGTTTATTAATAGCAAGCTGAAAGTTTGTTAATAGCTTAACGGTGTCTAGTCGGACAAACTTTGATGTATGGGAACACTGGAACAGGGGAAGTTTTAATTGTGGAACAGGTTAAAAATTTGGAACGTCAGACTACGAAAACGTTCCATGTATTTTGTCGGACAGAACTTCCTATTGATTTGTTACCCTTTTATTAAACTCTCATGCAAAAATCAGACTGCTATTTATCACCAATATAATTCCTGTCATTTGACATGTTCTACGTGTCGGACTTATTAAAATGCCCAACATATTTGTCGGGCAAACATTTTTTCATATTTATATTATATAAAGTTTGCTATTAAATAAACTTAGAAGCAAGCTGCTGCACAATTATAAACTTGTCAGGATGACACGTTCCAAATTTTTAACCTGTTCCACAATTAAAACTTCCCCTGTTCCAGTGTTCCCATACCTACATCAAAGTTTGTCCGACTAGACACCGTTAAGCTATTATCACAACTGGCTAGTGATTTTAGATAGGTAATTTTTTTGTTTTTTGCCAATTTTGCCAAAATTGGCAAAATTACTAACTATTAAGTGTTTATTAACTCTTTAGTAATTATTTTTTTTGCCAATTTTACGAAATTGGCAAAATTACTTACTAAAATCACTAGCCAGTAGTTGTGTCTAAGTTAAGCGAACCGACTACAACAAATTTTCAGCTTGATATTAATCAAATTTTTTTTGGTACGCGGGATCCAGACCTATTATTTAAACGTGTTTAAAAATGTTACTATAAAACATGTGATTACGGTATAGCCTAATACAAACAATAGTCCATCAAAATCTCCGTAAGTCGAGATCGCTTATGTCTAGCGGTTATACATTACATTATTAAAATAAACTCATGTAACAAGATACTCAAATTCTGTTTTTTGCTTTTTTAAATATTTTTAAAGATAATAAATAAGAAATATTTTATTATAGTTTAGAAACATCATGTGCAAAACACAAATACAAAGAGTTTATGACAAATTTTCAATTAATGTTGCCGATCCTAGTGACAAGAAGAAAAAGTGATGGAAAAGTAGAAATCCATCATGGGAAGGAAAATTTGCTGATGTTGAAAGGTCTATGTTTTGATTTTGATTTGGTAATTTTAATAATATAGCCTATTATCCAATTTCACTTGTATGTAAGAAAGTATGTATGAAAGAAAGGAATAGAAAAGACTATCGTGGCCAAGAAACATCCGACAATGGACAGGGCTAAATTTTGAACAACTAATAAGAACAGCTCAAAACAGAGACGTGTTTTAGGGATGTTCACAAAAAATTAAAAAGTCATTTCAAACATGTAAAACGATTAAGAAACACCCTAGGAATAATTGTCCAAAATTTCAACAAAATTGAAAAAGCCTTTCTATAAAAAATCTTTATTAGAAATCTAGCATTATTTTAAATTTCAAGAACGCTTCTCTATTGGCCTGACGTCACTAGTTGCATACCCCAAGCGCGCGCCATTCTCATAGTGTTACTGTTTACCTGTTTGACGTTTCAGGTCATTTTATTTTGTTCTCTTCTTGTTTTATCAGGGTTAAAGTGGAGTTTTATAGTGAATTTGTTTAGTTTAAAGTGGATAGACTGTTTGTAAGGATATATTTTGGGTTTTACAAAAATAAACAAATAGAATGGAAGAAGGTTTTTAGAAAGCCGATTCGTATAAACTACCGACTGTAGTGTAGATGTAACAATGGTGTATGATTTATTGGCATCTTGTAAAAAAATAAATCTACCACAGCTTAACTGAGTGTATATTCCATATAATTTTCCATGTCTTCTTTAGGCTAAAAAATAAATGCTTAATACTCCACAAAAAAAAAATAGAGAAAGTTGTATGCATGCATTGTACGCATGCATATTGTATACATACATTGGCTGGTTATTACTTTACCTTGGTTAGGTGTATTAAAAATATTTTTATTCTTCTTCATGTGCCTTGTCCGTTGTGGACGTTGGCTATCATCATGGCAATTTTAATTTCATTTGAGGCGTTTCTGAATAACTCGATCGATTTTTGTCCAAATCATTGGCGTAAGTTTTTAAGTCATGAGTGTCTTTTCTTCCGGGTCCGCGTTTGCTCTCTATTTTACCTTGCGTTATCAGTTGGAGTATACGATATTTATCATGCCTCATGATATGACCGAAATATTTATGATTTCGTTTCTTAATTGTAAAAGAGATTTCTTTTTGTTTTCCCATTCGACGCAATACCTGTACGTTGGTGTGGGTCGCCCAGGATATTTTGAGGATACGTGGGTACACCCACATCTCGAATGCCTCTAGCTTTTTCATTAATATTTCCATTATTGTCCAGGGCTCTGCGCCATATAGCAAGACCGGAAATAATAACATTTTAGCAGCCGCATTTTTAGTGAGAGAGATATTATGTCGCAATGGGTGAAAATATTTCTCATGCATGTTGTTAAATGTTGCTATGTCCTTTTCAACTCTAGATCTTATTTCGGTTGTTTCGTATTTCGAGTTGACAACTGTTCCAAGGTAAAAAATATTTTTGAACTTGGGTATTATACATTTTCATTTCAACCAATCTTTTCACTAAATTATTAATGATTTTAATATAATATAAAGTCATACCTACATCCACATGTAGTTATTTCGAGGTTTACTTTTACTGTATGTATTATTAGAATCCCGTTTTTAGGAATATCCCAGTTTAAGGAATACAAATTTGAGGTCCCGAAACTTTTTCATTTACTCTTTAAGGGGGTAGGTGCAAAATCTTGGTCCAATGCTATTTAAATTCATTCATTTTTTTTTCGAATCCTGAGAAAGCTAATCATAAGTATTTTTGAAAAATGTAAATGCAGAAAGAACAATTACATTATTACCAAGGGCCGAAAGTCTCTGGAAAACTTCTATAATGTTTATTTTATTAAGTTAGTTCTTTAAGTTAGTTATTTTAAGTTCTAGCTGCAACAAACCATTTCTTTTTCTGTTTTAAATTGGCTGGAACGGTAATAAAAATCTTGTCAGAACTGTTTTTTGATGTATTTACACACCCAGGAACAAAACACCACTTATTTGGCTTTATTTTTAATAATTAAATACGTAAAAAACTGCGCACATTCAAATACACTGAGTAAATAAGTATACAAAACTAGTCGTCGATCAAAGACGTTACGACTGCTGACGTCACAGACCGTAGCCTCGCTGCAAGGTACCGTTTTTCTAGCCTCCAAGAAAATCAACATTATGAACTCATTTATCTTAAAAAATATACATTTTTAAACAGTTTTATGATTGTTATGTTTTTATATACCTTGTAATCTATTGAATTTAACTATATTTAAAAATTAGTGAACATCCCTAATAGGGTAGATAACACTTTGAGAAGAAGAACATTTCTCAAATAAATTTTTTTCAAAATTCATTAAAAAGTCTTGACAGCGGTGGGATTCGAACCCACGCCCTTTCGGACTGGTGCCTAAAACCAGCGCCTTAGACCGCTCGGCCACGCTGCCGTTGCTTTTATCATTTTTGAATGTTTTTTGTTTATTTATAAGATGTTTTGTTAAAAAGTCCCGAAACTGTTTTCTTCTTCTTCTTCCTATTTTATAAATAGGCTCAATGCCTGTTTTACTTCGGTTTTTAGCCTCAATTGACATTGTCTGATCATCTTTTCCTCGGTCGTCCAAATGATCTTCTTCCATTTGGTGATTTGTCTCTTGCTATTTGTACTATTCTATTTTCTGTCATTCTTTCTATGTGTTGATTCCATTCTATTTTTCTTCTTTTGGTCCACATGTATTGCCTCACTTCATACTCTGTCTCTTAGAGTTTGGTTTGTTATTTTTCGTAACACTTTCATTTTTGCTCTTTCCAGCAATCTTTGTGTTTTCGCCGTATCATTTAAACAAGTAAAAAAACACAGGTTGAATAAGTTGTTACAACATGAATTTATTTTGACTGCTGCACAAAAGCGATCTCGACTTGTCGCGATTTTGATAGAACCATTGTAATTTTCGGAATCAGATGTATTATACTGGGGTGGCCAAGCTCCTTAATAGTCCGAGCCACTTTTCACAAGTTGAAGTTTTTCGCGAGCCGCAATCAAATACGTTTTCAAAAAGTATGTAAAGAAGATATTTACAATTTTTTAACAGAACTTTTACTTACTGAAAACCGAAATAAAATTACGAAATAATAAATCTTAATTACATTTTTAAAAATTAGGTCATTCTTCTGTAATGATAACTTGCAACGTCAACTTCGAAAGCGCATGATTAAATGTTACATTTGGTTAGTCCTCTTGTATGGTGTCGAAGCATGGACATTAAAAATATCCACCATTAATCGTTTGGAGGCCTTTGAAATGTGGCTGCACAGACGTATACTGAAAATACCATGGACGGCTATGCTGAAAAATGTGGCAGTCCTTAAGAGAGCAAATGCTGTCCGCGAGCTGCTTGATAACATCAAATATAGAAAGATGGCCTATTTTGGACACGTAGTAAGGGGAGACGGGTATAATATTTGCGTTCAACTTATTATGATGGGTAAAATCGAAGGACGCAGAGGAATTGGTAGAAAGCAGGCCTCTTGGTTGAAGAATATCCGGGAGTTGGCAGGAATAAAGAAAGCAGAAGACCTATTTAGAATAGATCGAGACAAAGACAGTTTCGCCATGTTAATCGCCAACGTCAAGGGGACTTAATAGGGCACGTTAAGAAGAATTACATTTTTTTTCCTTCTTTTGATAATTCTTTACAATTTGCTGATTAATATGTGGCAGTACTGCTCAGTAATTCTTTTAGATGCTGGTTAGTTAATACTGATAGGTGTTAGGATTTCACGAATTATAAAATGGAATAAAATGGTCCACACAAGTATGTTGTTCCTAATATGGAAATAATTCGACAAGCATCCTTTTTTAGGGTACCTACTTTGATTCTGGTACAAATTTCCAAAATTCGGTATTAGGCGTCGACTTATAGTTTTACTTTCGAGCTTGATCTTGTTGCGTCTCTATTAATTTTAATTCTCCAGATGTTGTTTGGGTCATATATTGGTAATAATAAAAGATTCACCTTATGAACTATGTATATTCATTTCAAATAAATTCAGAAAAAAATGAAGACACGATTTAACATATTTTAAGTCTTCAAATCTATTTTGGAGTTCGGTCAATATTCCTTGCGGCTTTTTTATATACCTACTCGTTAAGTTTTTCTAATTTATTATTGTAAAAAAATTTTTTAAGTCGAGTAAAATGACTAAAATGTGTACCTAATCCAAATTACAACATCCGTAGCAAGAGTTATACAAAAATAGGTCTGGATTCGGTTGATTACTGACTTTTACATTGCGCCACTCTTATGTAATGTTCGTTAGCGCAGTTTTCGATGTATCCATCATTCTTATCTTGTATGGAAATGAAATTTGTTACAAAGTCTTTCATGTTTGTTGTCAGTAATTTAAAAGACATTTTGAAACACATATAGAACGATAATAATTTTTTTAAATCATATCTAATACAAAATTGAAAAATAACTCGGGTACAATCGAGAGCCACAAGTAATCCTTCAAAGAGCCGCATGTGGCTCGCGTGCCGCAGTTTGGCCACCCCTGTTATTATAGTAACATTTTTAAAAGCAAGTATTTAATAAAAAGTATTGACAGCGGTGGGATTCGAACCCACGCCCTTTCGGACTGGTGCCTAAAACCAGCGCCTTAGACCGCTCGGCCACGCTGCCGTTAAAATACGGTTAATCCTTATAGTACAGTCAACGAATATAGACCATATAAGGCAGCAAATACATTGGATCCGTAAATCGCCCAATATCGGGCGATTGATAGGAGAAGCTACAGCAGAGATGCAGTTCGACGTCGGTCGATATCGGATCGGATCGGATCGGAGAATAACGCATCCAATGTAGGCGCCGCCATTTAATACTATGGGTTTATTTTTTAATCCGACGTCGGATCGGATCGTATCGGAGAAATACGGATCCAATGTATGTGCCGCCTTAGGCGTCTTTATTCGTTGGTATAAGTAGTCACTAAGGCAATTTGCTACCAATTTTTTCGGATGAGTTGGATTGACGTGATATTTGAACTATAGCTATGGAGTAGCCCAAGAAGCAAAAGATACCAATATAAACTGGATACCAATGGTGCCAATGTGCACTTTTACCCTAGAGGTGGATGAAACACCTTGTGGAGGCTGGGATTTTTTTTTATAAAAAAAAGGTGAGCATTCAATAATATGGAAAAATTATAAGCACAAAAAGATCTATAAAAATTTTTCGTATAGTCAATACTTTTTGAGGTATTGGCGCCTAAAGGTGGTTACTTTTATACCAAAAATTCATGTTTATGAAATATTTTTTTGCAAATATCTCAAAAATGAACATTATAATTCACGCTATTTTTAATAGACAAGGATAGTTTTTTAGTCCCAAATAGCAAAAAGCACAAATCGAGACAACATAACTTTTGAAGTCGAAGACAATATTTATTTACAATACACAACAGGCCTTACCAGAAAGCAAAAATGAAATTTTTAAAATAAAAAAAGTGTGACAGCGGTGGGATTCGAACCCACGCCCTTTCGGACTGGTGCCTAAAACCAGCGCCTTAGACCGCTCGGCCACGCTGCCGTTAACAAAAAATTTTTAATTACGCTATAAAAACTAGCTTACTTAAGCATATACGTTGACCTTAATATTGACATTGATTTTTGCCGACCTCAATAAGTATCGGTTTTTATAGGTAAGTATTTGAACTGCGATATAGTTTATTTTGACATTTTTGTTAACTCGTTTATAGAAGCATTTTCGTTTAATCGGTTCGTATTTCTTCAAATCTGCTTCACATTTACTATACATACGGACGCGAGTAATCTGCTCAGTGCTCGTACCTATAGGTATAGATCGAAAAGACAACAAAACCCACAAAGGAGTGAAAGAAGTAGGAATGTTCAAATTATGTGATGGCACTATACGATGAATCTTTTGAAAAGTTTTTATCTGAAGAATGGAAAAATGTATGTGAGAAAACGAGATCCCAATGAAAGGAGAATTTATAAGTATGTAGGTACACAACATTTGTCTGATCAAGTCTAAGTCTTTGATCAGATATTAATAAATCTTGACTAATAATAAAAGATCTTCTGATGACTCTAATGATGACTCTTCCAATGAAACATGCACTACGTTTTGTATCTTCTGCGCATCTCTGCATTCTTCGCAATCTTGGGCTAATGTAAAGTCTAACTAAGGAATATTAGGCCGGTATAGTCAGACTCAAAAATAGGAGTGAGGTTTCAATAATTACCATCAAGCTGAAAATTGACAGGATTAAAATACCATCATAAATGAAATCTAAAAAGCCCTCATAAATCCGACCCGAGCTAAAAACTTTATGCGGGGTCAGAGGTCACCAAATATGGTTTTTACCGATTTTCAGCGAAACGATAAGTTTTATCATAAAATTAGTTCTAAGAAAAAATGTAGATTAGATAATTATCTATAAAAAATATTTTAATACTTTTTTTCGTAAGAGCCACCGTTTTTGAGATACAACGATTCAAAGAGTTGAAAGAGTTATATACAATATTATGTTTACTTGTATTACAGCTTCAGTGATGTATATACGTGGTGTACTAATACATAATTATTATGACGATTACAATTGTAATCTAAACTAAATGTAAATTTAGTTTTCCACCTACCTCTACCGAAAGTATACTTTTCCGGACCTGATTCTAGGGAGCAAAGTTGTACTTTTCCTCCCTAGGGAGGAAAAGTAAAAGTGACATCATGGTATTTCATTCATGAAATATAACTTAGTGACGCCCTGTACAATATCTATTTTCTATTACGTAAGTATCTATACATTTTAACGTTTATTTATAAAACACCCTGTATTTTGCAGAATGGTAAAAAAACAGTAAATTGTTATTTTGATTTAACAATGTTTACATTAATAATTTGACTTATATTTGACAGTTGACAGTTATATTGTACCTACTTGTTAGTTTTAGTTTTAATAAATTTTGTTGGTTAGTTACATGAATAAATTAAGTAAAAATGAAAAATGACTTGTTATTAATTTAAGGAAGGTGGAAAAACCATATGTATAACATGGGAGTAAAGTGCCTTTTCCTCCCTTGAATGATTACTGGCCTCCGCTACGCGTCGGGCAGTAAACTTCATTCTCGGGAGGAAAAGTAGCACTTTCCTCCCTTGTTATACAAATAGCTATTGTTTACTATTATGCACACTACACCTTTATCTTCCTAGGTGGCGAAATCCTTCAGGTAGATGACATCCTCGAGGTATTAATTAGTCTTGAGTACTACGCTGGAGTGAAAATACGTGTTAAACCTATATTTTTTAACCTATTTCGTGTTATTTTCATTGTTATAACAAAAATGTCAAAATATTGTTTTATTTGTGCTAAAATTTTAAGTGAAGGCGAAATTGTTGCCGTTGTACGAGAAAATACGTGTTAAACCTATATTAGTTGAATGTGCTGAAGTTTAAAAAAAAACTAATTCAACTCCAAAAGAAGTTATTTCCAACGGAATTAGCTTTCTTCTCTCTATGTATGGAGCGCCTAAAAAAACTACTTGCTTAGATAAGTTTCGATATGCATGTTTCTTTAAAAATACTCGAAATAAAAAACAAGTGCAATTAACTTGTCTTCCTCTAACCTCAGCGGCTGCTCATCAACATCTTTTTCGGGTATATTACCAAGTTCAAGTGTGGCTTGGTTATCAGCTAGATCCAAAAGACTGGGGATGGAAATTAGTCGACAGTTCATTAGAACCAATTCAAACTTTACTCACACCTCCGCCGGAAAAACTCCTGAACACAATTTTTTGCAACTGTAAAAAGGAATGTAGCGCTAAATGTGGTTGCAAAAAAGTTGGACTGTTTTGTTCGGTAGCATGCACTAATTGTCAAAACCGGTCGTGCTCCAATGTTGAATCACCAACAATTGAGGATTCATTTGATTCTATTGAGGAACCATGCGATGTGTCATTATTGGAGCAATTTACTTGCACCCAGGATGAACAAGAAGAAGAAGAACAAAAATAACAAGAAGAAGAACTGGGAGGTAAGGAAGAAGAAGAAGAACAAGGAGAAGAGGAAGCAGAAGTATTAGAAAATTATGAACCAGCTGGATAAATTTCCCTTTTTTTTTTTAATTTATACCGCTTTTTATAACTTTTATCATTTTTAACCCTTGCCAATACCAATTATTCAATAACTTCAAATTAAACAGAATCATAACAGATCCGAGGAATAGGCCTACTGGGGAAAGCACGTTAAAAAACGCGCTAAGACTACCTCAAAGGTGATGTGGAAACGTGTGCGCATATTATGACGATTACAACTTTTTGAATCGTTGTTTCTGAAAAACGGTGGCTCTTAGGAAAAAAAGTAATAAGACTTTTTTTATAGATAATTATCTAATCTACATTTTTTGTTAGAACTAATTTTATGATTAAACTTACCGTTTCGCTGAAAATCGCTAAAAACTATATTTGGTGACCTTTGACCCCGCGTAATTTTTTTAGCTCGGGTCGGATTTATGAGGACTTTTAAGATTTCATTTATGATGGTATTTTGAACAATCCTGCCAATTTTCAGCTTGATGGTAATTTTTGTAACCTCGGATGTGTAAGTTGACCGGAGCATATAGTGAAACGGGACTAATAGTTTCTGCCCTTCAGGGATGATTTTAAAAAAATAATTATTTAAACTAAAAAGTGATAGTTCCCTAGGTTGGCCGTATACCATATAGTTAAGTAAACTCTAACGTCGAAGTAAAACAACTTCTAAGTATTAGGTATAATTATTTAATAAAATCCTAAAAAATCCCAATGGATTGCATAAAATGTGTTCAGAACGAACGTTTTCGGACCTATCAGTCCATCATCAGAGAACTCGTATACTTGATAACTAGCCCCAGAACCAAACAATGGTTGTAATTATAATTCAATCTACATTCTAAATGTTAGTAGATAACCTTAAGGAACATGGTGAAACCCTATCCGAAAACTTCAACCAACCATGATTAAATAAATGAACCATATATTATTATAATATACCATAAAACTATTGATCATCAAAAGCTCTAAACTTATAAAAATCCACGAGGAAAAAAGTTTTCCTGTAGTTGGCTGTATACCATATATTACAAAAACGAATAAAAGGGGGTAGTCCGGGGGGTCCTTGGGAAATAGTCGCCTAAGTCTGAGCTTGTTTTATATATCCCCCCTAGATTACTGAGACATTTTTACACTTCTGTCATCCCTACTGTGATCTTTCCTTGAACTTACACAAACCCCCACAACTACCAAATAAAATCGATAACTTGAAATCAACTTGTTACTATTTGTTCTCAATTTAACAAGCTTTACAATAGATTCTACATAACTAACAGGGAAATTTTCAACTTCCTGTGGAACTGTCATTTCTGTCATGTCATCGTTCGGAATTTCCGCTGTCACTGCCACTTGCTACCATATAGTCAACATGTGAACAAGTCAATATCGAGCTCAACGGTACCTAGAGCATAATACATTGGACATTTTAGACATACATGTTTAAGTTCACATTATTCATCTATGTTCCCATGACGGATCAATTGTAAAGGGTTTTACCCACATATTTTTGTATTTTGGTGGTTAGCATGTAAGATTCACGTGAGTATAACCTAACACTTTTTAAAACCGTAGTCAAAATTTTGGTCTTTATCATAAGAAAACTCCACATACTATAACCGATTTGTCGGGAAAAATGATAATAGACGAACACGAAATTCGAACTACCTGGTATAATTATATAAATGAACTGTATAATGATGATAGACCCGAAGAACTGGAAACTTTAGATGAACGTAAAGGACCAGAAATACTAAAATCAGAAATACTACATGCTATAAAATTGGCAAAAAACAAGAAAGCCGTTGGTCCTGACAACATACCTACAGAAATGTTAAAGCTCGTAAATGAGGAAAACATTGGAATACTAGTCAAACTTTTCAATGATGTTTATTCGACTGGTCATATCCCTGAAGATTGGTTAAAGTCCGAATTCATAACCCTACCAAAAAAACAATGTCCGAAAAACTGTAGCGATTATAGAATGATAAGCCTTACGAGCCACACTTTGAAAATCTTTCTACGTCATCCACAGTAGAATCAGAGATAAATGTGAAGAAGACCAGGATGAAACACAATTTGGCTTTAGAAATGGACTGGGAACCCGGGCGCACTCTTTGCGATAAATGTATTATTGCAGAAATGCCGAGATCAAAGAAAAGAGTATTTGCTGTATTTATTGACTATCAGAAGGCCTTTGATCGAGTACAACATAACAAATTAATTAAAATATTAAAGGATAAAGGAGTTGATAGTCAAGATGTACGAATCATAGAAAAATTATACTGGCGTCAAACAGCGACAGCTTGCATAAATGGAAAATCAACAGAAATATGCAAAATACAAAGAGGTGTCAGACAGGGTTGTTTACTGTCCCCACTGTTATTCAATTTATATTCAGATAGAATATTTAAGGAAGCGCTGCATAATTTGGAATGGGGTGTGAAAGTTAATGGAATTCTGATAAATACAATCAGATATGCAGACGATACAGTTATTTTAAGTGATGATATGAATGGATTACAACACCTTTAAAATGCCATTGACACAGTATGAAGAGAGTTTAGCCCAAACATAAACTGGTCAAAAACAAAATACATGGTATTTAGCCGTTTGGCCCATCAAGATTAACGGTTATATGTTGATGGTCATATAATTCAAAGAGTACCCAGTTTTAAATACCTTGATTGCCATATTACTGAACAACTAGATCCAGATAAAGAGATAAAATGTAGAATCGAGATAGCCCGCACGACATTTTAAAAAATGAGGTCATTCTTCTGTAATGATAACTTGCAACTTCAACTTCAAAAGCGCATGATTAAATGTTACATTTGGTCAGTCCTCTTGTATGGTGTCGAAGCATGGACATTAAAAATATCCACCATTAATCGTTTGGAGGCCTTTGAAATGTGGCTGCACGTCTGTGCTGAAAACTGAACACTGAAAATACCATGGACGGCTATGCTGACAAATGTGGCAGTCCTTAAGAGAGAAAATGCTGCCCGCGAGCTGCTTAATAACATAAAATATAGAAAGATGGCCTATTTTAGACACGTAGTAAGGGGAGACCGGTATAATATTCTTCAACTTATTAAGGGTAAAATCGAAGGACGCAAAGGAATTGGTAGAAAGCAGGCCTCTTGGTTGAAGAATATCCGAGAGTGGACAGGAATAAAGGAAGCAGAACAACTATTTAGAATAGCTCGAGACAGAGACAGTTTCGCCATGTTAATCGCCAACGTCAAGGGGACTTAATAGGGCACGTTAAGAAGAAGTCGAAATTTTAAAAACTTTGCATTATCATATCAGGTTATACACATTTTAGGTAAGCACTGATGATGATCGGTCATCCGATCGAAAACTAGTTCTGTGATGTAGCCCTTTTTAGGGATTTTAACAAATATACCTTTTATAAAGGATTTTATTCGTTTTTCTCTAAACTTTATTTTTAACTTTCTCTCTATAACTCTCTAACCCACTTTTGATCTTCATTCATTCTAAGTAGGCGTATATTAAATTAACTGAAGCTAATTAGCTCGATCTAATATAATTTTAATGGATCCTTATACACCACATCAACCAACCACAATTTCATTAGTTTCGATGCCTATCACAGAAGTTTAACCTAATAATATCGAATAAATGAAACCGACGTAATCGCTCACGTTTGTATATTTCTCCGCTGTCACCAACATACATGAAAACAGTATTTGCTAATCCCCGCAAATCCCCAAACGAGCGAAATAAAGTAAAATGGGAGAATTGGAAGTACCAAATAAAACACAAGTTAAAGCCATGTTTAAGCCCCAACTCAGACAAAGGAAAATGCGGAGCCTATTAACTACAGATAACACTGATAAAAATATTTGAGAATAGAACGCTATCGAGCGATTTGGGAAGTTTAAATCGTTTGTTATAGCAATAAAATCGCTAGCAATTCTTTCAAATATGAACCTCGGTTTCGGTTCATAGTTCAGTTCATAACGACGAATAACATTTTGTAAGTTTTCTTTTATTTACACAATGCCCGATCAACCACGAAAGGTTTTTAGCTGATATTAAAGATACAATACAATAAAAATTTATGTGTAGATACAATTACAAAATTATAAACTAAAAATTATTGCGTTTTATAAAATGTGCTACTGTATTCTGTCCTGAGTTAGTTCTTCATGTAGATCTCGAGTGCTAATCGCTTCTCTTACTCCCAGATTCCAGCATTGTGGTGGTCTTCCTCGTTTTTTCTTCTCTGGGGGTTTCCACATCATAGTTTTTTTTAGGGAATCTTTCGTCACCAATTTGGCTCACATGCCCATACCATATGAGCTGTTTCCTCTCAATATTCTCAATCCTCAACTATAGTGCCCTCTATACCCATTTGTTGTTTTATTACTTCATTCTTTATTCTTGCGGCTTTTGATATTCTCATCGATCTTCCGATGGCATCCATTTCCGTGGCTTCGACCTTTTTCTTATATTTCTCGGTTATTCTCCATGTCTCGGCTCCATTCAGTAGGCTAGTTTAACCATGATCTTCTATATATATAAGATATCATTTTCTTTTCTTTGATATTTCTTTACTCCACAGAACTCCGTTTAGACATGTTATAACTCCGCTATGCCAGTCCTAAGCCTGTAGCTTCATCAAACAAGTGATGGAGAAGTAGGAGAAGAAGGAGTAACAACCTCTTTAAAAACCAGGGTTCATCTGGCCCGAATAATAGTACCTTGTAAGGGCCCATGCCTAGGGAACAGGTGAAGACGGCCAACGGTAGAAAGAATACAGGAAGTCCTTACTTCCAATAATCCTGAAGGCAGAAGAATCAAAAATGGGAAAATTGATTTTCAAAGTCCAGATAGACAGTCAATCTAAAGGATGAAAGCCTTAAGATAAATTTCCTGGCCCTCCAGGTTGGGGTTGCATCATTGAAATAGCTTATAATAATATGTGATATAACAGCTTAATAACTTAATGTGTAGAAAAAAGAATGTGTGTGTACTTTGTACGCACGTAAGAAGATATTCTTCTATTATATAGGTAATTTCAACGAAGTAAATATACTTAACAGGTTATTTGTATTTTATTTAAAAATTAAACTAACTTTCTTATCTACCACTTTCAAATTTTTTTTATTAAAACAACCAAAAAAAAATATGAATCGCCCAGGATTCGAACCCGCGTCATTCCAATCTCGGAGCTAACGCCCTAGCAACTACACCAGCGAGGTCCTTCTAATTGACAAGTAAGTTTCGGATATAATTACACAACACGGCGACAAATAGTGTAAATATTTTATTATTTTACTACAGAGAAACACAAATCCAAAAACACAAGAATTATAATAAATAATACATTTACTAAAAACACTAATATATTCTTTTAATGACTTATTTGCACGGATACAGATACATAAACACCTATCTTGAAAGATTAGCAAGCAACTACATACTGTCTGTGTGCGCAGGCGCGCAGATTTATGTACAATTTTACCCTCAATCTAATCGCGCCTAAAGAAGAATATCTTCAAAAAGTATTAAAAAAACCATAAAATCCTTTATAAAAGGTATATTTGTTAAAATCCCTATACAGGGCTACATCACAGAACAGAACTAGTTTTCGATCGGATGACCGATCATCAATGTTTACGTGAATCTAACATGCTAACCACCAAAGTAAAAAATATTTGGTTAAAAACCCTTTACAATTAATCCGTCATAGGAACATAGAAATAAAATGTGAAATTAAACATGGATGATCCATGTTTAATTTAACTATGTTTCTAAGGTCCATATCATAGAGTTGGTGGTTTAGTTTTGAGGATTAAAAATGGCTTGTTATTATTATGAACTCATTAGATATAGATTTTATAGTTTACACCTCTATGTATTTGAAACAGATCCTGGATTGAGTGAATCGCAGGTGATTAAGGCGTCATTGAATTTGTTTGAACTGGATATCTTGAAAAGTAGTCACTGTCGTCTACCATTTACCATTCCATTGATCTGAAAGTTGTGAATCTTTGAACGATTATCAATTAGAAAATAATAAATATTGTAAAGTCCAAAACCAGCTTATCAAATAGGTTAATACCAAGCCAACCTTCTACGTACGATAATAAAATTCGGGACCTCGTGTGATAAGAAAAAACACAGATTGTGATTATATCGGAATAATATTTTTTGAAAATTACAATGATTCAAGACTAAATACATATATAGACACAGAGAAAATTTTCCATAAGTCGGAGTGCAGAATCCTTGGTAACTATCTGTTGCCTGAGCTTTTTACAAATTTATAAAGACACAGGCCGATAAATAGTGAACATGAGAAAGCCTACAATATCTTTCCTTAAATACACATATCTTAGACTTCATACAATAATGTTACCTACAATTCGCAACGGAATGTGATGGATATAAATTTGAATAATTTATTCTCATGTACGCGAGGAGTTTTTCCAGGTAAAAGTATCAATAGTAGGAAGTCAGGATGATAGTACGAAACTTTCTTTGGAGAATTTGTCAGCCAATAAAACTTGCCACATAATTCCTCATACCTATTAAAGATTTCTAATCTCTATGTTGAAGAACTCTTTGCAGGTGATAGACAACAGTCTGAACTAAGTAACATACAAGGAGACGAAGGTCCAGAAATAACGGAAGAGGACTATAGAAGAATAACGCACTAAAAAGAATGAAAAACGGTAAAGCCCCAGGTCCACATGAAATACCAACGGAAATCCTTAAACTGATAGAAGAAGACTCGATCCACATTTTAGTTGAACTTTTTAATAGCATTTATACATCAAGAAAAATACCACAAGAATGGCTTTTATCCACCTTTGTTATTATACCAAAAAAGATGCATGCCAAACAATGTAGTGATTACCGTACAATCAGTTTGATGAGCCATGTACTGAAAATATTCCTGAAAATTATACACACTAGAGTACACAGAAAACTGGAAATGGACATCAATGATACCCAGTTTGGATTCCGAAATGGACTCGGAACAAGAGAGGCGTTGTTTGCACTGAACGTTATGTCTCAAAGATGTCTTGACATAAATCAAGATGTATTCATGTGTTTCATAGATTATAACAAGGCCTTTGATAAAGTGCGGCATGATCATCTAATCAGACTCCTGGCAGAAAAGAATTTAGATAAACGAGACATCCGACTAATAGCAAATATGTACTACAATCAGAAAGCAGTAGTGAGAGTAGGGAATAATACCACTGAAGAAATTGGAATAAAGCGAGGTGTGAGACAAGGGTGTATACTGTCACCAACCCTGTTTAATCTCTATTCCGAAGACGTAATGAATAGAACACTCTCTGAGCAATCCATAGGTATTAAAATAAATGGTGTTAGATTAAACAATCTGAGATTTGCCGACGACACCGTTCTGATCGCAGAAACACTTGAAGAGCTACAGACATTGGTGAATAAGATAGCAGACTGCAGCGAAGAATATGGACTATCTTTGAACATAAAAAAAATTTATGGTAATATCGAAATCAACACGAAATGTCCAAAATCTATATTTACACAATGAAATTATCGATCGAGTTAGCAAATACAAATATTTAGGCACTTTTGTAAATGAAGACAACGATAGCTCAGCAGAAATCAAAATAAGAATAGAAAAAGCCAGATCCATATTCACTAAAATGAAGAGAGTGTTCTGTGGAAGAGATTTGAGCCTTGAAATGAAATTTCGCCTGATGAGATGTTACGTACTTTCTGTGCTGTTCTACAGAATGGAGTCATGGACGCTGAAAAAGATTGATATCAAAAAGTTGGAGGCATTTGAACTGTGGATGTATCGCAGGATCTTGAGAATATCATGGACGGAGAGAGTCACAAACGTCGAGGTCTTGAGAAGAATGAATAAAGAAAAGGAAGTCATATTTACGATCAAAAACGAAAACTGCAATATTTGGGACACATTACAAGAGGCGAAAGATATGAACTGCTTCGAATAATTATGCAGGGGAAGATAGCAGAAAAAAGGTCCATAGGAAGAAGACGAAACTCCTGGCTAAAGAATCTACGGGAATGGTATAGCTGTAGCAACAACGAATTGTTTCGGTCAGCAGTTTCGAAAATACGTATAGCCCTGATGATCGCCAACCTTCGGAACGAAGATGGCACTTGAAGAAGAAGAAGAATCTTTTTGTATGTATGTATCGGTTTTAGAACGTCTTTCGACGTTGTCCGATGCCTAACTTCCACGTCCTTCTATCATCCCATTGGCCATCTCTAAGATCCCTTGTACTCATTGCTTTGGTTACCCCTTCTTTCCATGTCTTTTTGGGTCATCCTCGTTTTTTACGGTTTGGTGGTACCCACTGCATAATCTTTTTGGGCAATCTTGTATCTTCCATTTTTTGAACATGACCATACCAAATCAACTGTTTTCTCTCAATGTCTGTTGTTAAGTAACCATCTATTCCAATTCGTCGTCTTACTTCCTCATTTCGAACTCTTTCCCTACGGGATATATCTAACGATCTTCTAAACACATCCATTTCTACAGCTTCTAATTTTTTCCTGTTGTTCTCGGTTATTCTCCAAGATCCTGCTCCGTAAAGTAGGCTGCTTTTAATAAGTGTTTCATAGATATTGTATTTTCGCTGTATTCCTATTTCGGAGCTCCAAAGTATTCCATTTAGGCAGCCAGTTGTTCTTCTAGCTTGTGTTACCCTTTTCTTTATTTCCTCATCGTCTTTTCCCGTTCTATCGAAGATTACTCCCAGGTACGTGTATTCACTACAGGATGTGATTTCTTCATTATCCTCTAGTTCGATATTGGATAACTCAGCTCCTATGGGTAGGTATTTAGATTTTTCCATATTAATTTCCAAGCCCCACTGTTCATATTCATTCTTTGGTTTTCTTGCTATATACTGTAGATCGTCTTTATCATTAGCTATGATGACTACTCATCAGCAAATTGTAAGGTATATAAACCAACTTCTCCGAGGTCTATACCCATACCGTGGCATTTACGTTTCCACTGGTTTAGTGCTTTTGCAACATATATCTTGAACAAAGTTTGTGAAATACAGCAGCCCTGGCGCAGACCCTTGTTAACGATGAAATTTTTAGATAGTGTGTTGCCAATTTTTACTTGTGATGTAGAATTTTCATATAGATTTTTTAAGGCTTTGATTAGAGTGTAGCTGATGTTAGTTTCTTGTAGTGATTTCCACAATTTAGACACAGAAACGCTGTCATATGCTTTACGGAGGTCAACAAACATGAGATGGGTCTCTTGATTGGTTGATGATTTGTTTTCAATTAATAGTTTTAGACAGAAGACATTATCTGTGCAAGTCCTTCCAGCGCCGAAACCAGCCTGTTCTTCTCCTTCTTGTTACTTATACTCCATCTCAATGAGATTTTTAAGAATGCGCCCGTACACCCGGCTTATTGTACTAGTTACCGATATTCCTCTGTAATTTGAGCAATCCAACTTATTTCCTTTGTTATGAATGGAAGAAATATAAGCTACTTTCCATAAACTGGGTGGTGTGACACCGTTTATATATTTGTTCATATACCAAGTAAGTGCTTGAAAGAGTTTATCTGTGCCACATTTTATTCATTCGGTAGGAATATTTTCTGGCCCTGCAGCTCTACCATTTTTTAGTTCATTTACATTTCTAATCTTTTTTCTTTATTATAATTGACCAAAACATGTTTTTTGAGTGTAGAAAATCACGCTGCCGATTGATGAAACGTAATTCACCAACAACAGTTCAGCGAAAGCTTTCGGCGGGATTACGCCACCAAATGATGGCTAACTTTTTTTATTTATTTGTTGATTGAATTCATTCGTTTGATCTGAGAAGGGCTTTTTTCCTATTTAACGTTAAGAAAAGAATCGATCACTTTGTTAACCGTTCTCGGAAGTTCGTTTTGTAGATGATTTGTGGGCCAGCTGTTTATTTTCCTAATTATTTTGTTAAATATCCTCATTTTCTTATAGGATTATTGAATTGATATTTATTTTCGTCTCGGGGGGGGGGGGGGGGTCATGACCCACGTGACACCTCCCTGGATCCTCCACTGTAAGTGGACCAGACATAAGAGACTTTCAAGGTTTGAAGTATCAGATATACAGTATGATGCAAATGTCTGGAATAAATTCGATATTTCGTTAACCGACGACTTACGACAGAATAACGAAAGTTGTTTGATACATATAAAATAAATAAAATATTAATTCGTCTTTTAATATAAATACAGTAAAACCCCCGTTAAACGAAACGACTGAAAGTTTCAATATTTTTGTCAATAAAAAGCTGTATCACCATTATAAAAAAAATCCAAAAATAAAATATGTGTCAGTTTGATTTCTCTTGTTAATGTAATATGGTGTTTATAAATAACATTTTGTAGACGAATACTGTAGTAACTCATTCAAAATCAAAATCATTAGTTATGTTCATGAAAGTTATATTCATACACGCAATAATCATATAATTATTGTGCACATCACATAGCTTTTACGCAAACAAATGAGAAATGGAGTAATGATAATTTAAAAAAATAAATTCTTCAATCAACGACTTAATACTAGAGGTTAAAAACCTAAGATTGCAGGTAAAACAAGACAGGGAAACTAGAGTATAGATGGCACAGTTATTCAAAATTGCTCTCTGGAATGCTAATGGTGTATTGAACCATAAAAATGAATTGCAGGTATTTTTAGAGTCTCATAAAATAGATATAATGCTAATTTCAGAATCCCACCTAACTTCTAACACTAGTTTCAAAATACATGGATATACCAGTTATAATGCAGAGCACCCCGATGCTGTTAGACTAGCAAGAGCAGGAGCCATGGTCCTAATAAAGGATGGCATTAAACACCATTTGGCTAACAAAGTAGAAGAAACATACCTCCAAGCAGTCAGCTTAGTCATAGAGGATTGGATAGGGTCAATAGCGGTTTCAGCTGCCTACTGCCCTCCTAATTATCCACCTAACAAAGAAGCATTCACCAACCTCTTCAAAAGTCTTGGCAATAGATTCCTAGCAGGGGGTGACTACAATGCTAAACATACCAGCTGGGGATCTCGTCTTACAGCACCCGGTAGAGGCAGAATACTCCATCAAGTAAAACAGGAATTAAAACTAGACCATCTATCTACATATCGACCAACCTACTGGCCAACAGATCATCGAAAAATACCTGACTGCCTAGATTTCTTCATTACAAAAGGTTTTGCACAAGGATACCTAGACATACAGTCAAATTTTGATATTGCCTCTGATCATACACCAGTAATTGCTACAATTAACTCTTCGGTAGTACTAAAAGAAAAACCAATAACCTTATGCAATAACAAAACTAATTGGGATCTATTCCGGGATAAAATTGAAGAAAAGCTAAACCTAGCTATATCCTTAAAGAATGCACAAGAACTCGAAGATGCGGTGGAGTACTTCACAACATTGGTCCAAGGAGCTGCATGGGAATCAACACCTACCACAACACCAAAGCAAAAACAAGTAAACTGCCCCTTAAATGTCAGAGAGATGATTAACGAAAAGAGAAGACTAAGAAATACCTGGCAAAGAACAAGGCACCCAGATGATAGACAAAGATACAATCTGCAGTATGGTGCAAATGTCTGGAATAAATTCGATATTTCGTAAACTTAAATTCACTATTCAAACTAGCTCCCGCCAACCACCTGCCTCTTGGAAGTTTGAACATTTAATTTAAGCGAAAACCAATGCTTATTTGTCAAATAAATATTTTTTTCTGTTTTCTGGGAGCAATAAAATGCATTTTGAATTAAAAAATTACATGCATTCTTCTTTTTTTGTCAATTCATTTAATTAAAAAAAATTTGGACACTGTGTATAAACAATTATGTTAATAAAAAAAAGGTTTCAATCTAATAGCACATAAAACAACATCCAAAAAGGTTACTCTACATCCTACCAGATTGAAAAACAATGGATTTACAAAATTTGTATCTGGCTGTGTGGGTTTTACCTTAAAGCCAAAAAAAAAACAAAACCTTCTCCTAAACAAAACCTTGAACCTTCTCTGGTAACACCTCCGAGGCTTCTACAATTTGCAAGCCATAACGGATGCTGAGACTAAGGAAGATGAGGGAATTTTACAATTTATAATTCACGTTCCATTTGCTCAGCACGGTAAAATTCCAACGAGAATGGTTCCCTTCGTACTCCAATCAGAGTAAACATGTAAATCAAAAATGAATAACCACTTTCAATTTCGCGCTGAGCAGATGGGAGACGTGAATTATAAATTGTAAAATTCCCCCATCTTCCTTAGTCTCAGCATCCGTTATGGCTTGCAAATTATAGAAGCCCCTTAGGTGTTACCAGAGAAGGTTCCCATTGTTTTTCAATCTGGTAGGATGTAGAGTAACATTTTTGGATGTTGTTTTATGTGATATTAGATTGAAAACTTAGTTTTTTGCTAGCAGTTGCCGCTAGGGCATCCCTACCATTTCGTTCGTTGCAATCCGTGACTGCACGCCGGGGTTTGTCCTAGTTGGGTCAGAGAGAGCAGCATATGTGCCTCCTGATGAGAGACTAATAAGTTTCGAAACCGGTAGAGGTACTTGCTGCACTCTCTGATTGAACTGGAATAATCATGCGGCTGTAGTTTCGTGTTGCAACGAAATTGAAAGTGGTTATTTATTTTTTAATTATGTCAATATTTATATTACTGAATATAGAATCGAACACCCTTTCAAATGAACTATCATACGACCTCTAGTCTCATTTAAAAAATCATCGATTCCGTCATCACGTCTATATGGATGACGTCACTCGTATGAAAGATATGCCAAAATATCGTAATTTAAAAATAAAAATCGACCCGTTTCGGGATTTTTCTTTAAAGTCGCCGGTTTACGAAATATCGAATTTATCCAGACATTTGCACCATACTGTATAAACATTTGGCTTGTCCACTGTCCACTGGACAATGTCCAGTGTAGATAAATAATATCGGCAGGGCTAAAACGAGCTTTCCAGTGAAAACTTTTTACCTTTATTTTTTTAATTACCATTACTCCATTTCTCATTTGTTTGCGTAATAAATATGTGATGTGCACAATAATTAGGTATTGCGTGTAGGAATATAACTTTCCTGAACATAACTAATGATTTTGGATTTTGAATGAGTTACTACTTACCTACAGTATTCGTCTACAAAATTTTATTTATAATAAACACCATATTACATTAGAGAAATCAAACGGACACATTTTATCTTTGGGATTTTTTTTGTTATAATGGTAATATTAGGTACACAACTTTTTATTGACGAAATTATTGAAACTTTCAGCAGTTTCGGTTAACAGGGATTTTACTGTATTTATATTAAAAGACAAATCAAGATTTTATTTATTTCATATCAAAATAAATTAAACT
This sequence comes from Diabrotica virgifera virgifera, assembly GCF_917563875.1. Lineage (NCBI taxonomy): Eukaryota > Metazoa > Arthropoda > Insecta > Coleoptera > Chrysomelidae > Diabrotica > Diabrotica virgifera. Next base: position 63,582,832 of record NC_065444.1, on the reverse strand, counting down.
TGCGTTACTCTGTGCTTGTGTATTTTAATCAATAAAGTCCAACGGCAGCGTGGCCGAGCGGTCTAAGGCGCTGGTTTTAGGCACCAGTCCGAAAGGGCGTGGGTTCGAATCCCACCGCTGTCACAGTTTTTTTTTGTTTTTTTTTTAGTTTCATCGTGTACATATTATCTGGTTTGAAAATATCTGTATTATAAAAATGATTAAATTAAAAACTGAAGTTAATGAAAAGATATTAAAATATATTGATTTTAGATAAAAACTCTGAAATATTTAAATATTTTGCATATGGCTTCTTCTTTAAGTTCTATCTTCTAATTCCACCCCTCTAATTCTTCTGTACTACTGTATTCAAACCATTACCTCAAGTACTTAAGCCAGGATACTCCCTTTATTCCCTGTCTTGTGTCTTTTTGCTTTCCTACATTTCGCTTTCCTTGAAATTTGCTTTGCATAATTTGAGGAATAAAAGCAGTCCCTAGTTTACAGTAAGTACCAAGTTGTAGGTACTAATGACTATTTCCCCCACTCATCACATGTCCTAAGTACTCAAGTTTTACTCTTTTGACAGTTAAATGTTATTTATTTTCCAAGTTGGTTTAAATTTTTGTTAGTTTATGTTAGTTTAACAAACTAAGTTATCAATCGAAGTAGCGCAGAAAACGACAATAAATATCGCCTCCGTACCACCAGATTGACAACAGGTGGAATACTTTCTTTGGTTACACCTCCTGATATTTTCAAAATTTATAAATCATACAGGATGCCAAGGAAATTAAGATGAGAGAACTTTAAATAATTCACAACAACTCATCTACTCAGCGTGGTAAAGCTCCAACAAGAAAGATTCCTTAATACTCAAACAAAAGAGTAAATGAATTAAAAATGTATAAACATTCTCAATTTCTTTGCAAAACGAACATGCAGCAGCTGCATAATACTCTGGTTAAAGCGGAGAGTGCAGGAAGAGTGTATACCGGTTTCGGAGATCTTTTTCCCCTCATCAGTAAACCCATATCCTCTTCTCTCCGCTTTAACCATTTACCATAGCTTTAACCAGAGTATTATGCAGCTGCTGCATTTTCGTTTTGCAAAGAAATTGAGAATGTTTATACATTTTTAATTCATTTACTCTTTTGTTTGAGTATTAAGGAATCTTTCTTGTTGGAGCTTTACCACGCTTTTAAATTTTTTTTAACTAATTTAGATATTATCTCCTTTTCACGTGATTCTATGTTGTTGTATTTTGTTCCAACCTACACTGATATAGATTTTTTGTCGACTCATCATACAGTTGTTGTTTTATCAACTTGTTTAATTCACTACTTTATTGTTGCTTCTTCTATATCAATAAAAGTTGTGGTTAATATCCATCGTTTAGTATAATTTGTTTAATGCGGCTGGTAGTGTATGTATTATTGTAATTATCTACTGACTTACGAATATTAATGAACCTGCGTATTCATATCATGTAATTATTTGTGGCCACTTTTATTTAAATTAGATAATAAAGGGATTAACTATAAATTATGTTATCGGTATGTTTTGAAATATGGTAAATTCATATAATATATTATTTCTATTGTTATAATTACATATATCTAAAAATCATAACTGATTGCGTCTGCTCGTTTTTGATGGAAATTTAATAGAGAGGTAAATATTATTAATTATATTGGGATATTTCATTATATCAAAAAAGCTCTAGAACGAATCTGCAATCGATCAATTATTGAGTACGGAAATGACCAAAAAAGTGCAGCTCAAATCAGGGCCCCAATAGGTAGGTTTTCAATAGATTATTGATATTAATAACAGATACAAACAGGTTTCCCTACTTACATGTATCCGTATCTACAATGACAACAGTTTAGTACAACATGCACAAAATATAATGACATGTTTCTTAGTTGTCGTCTTTACAGTTTTCAAATAAGTTTTTAACCACATTTTTAAGGAAGACGCTCTTTTTTAAGTCATTATGTCAGATTTCGAAATTGTTATCTATTTGTGATCCAATAAGGATGCCCTCTTTGATACTTGTATGACAGTCCAGGAAACTTTTCCTTTAAGTATTATTGTGTTTCAATTTATCAATCAAAGATAGAATAAAAATTTTATTTTTTTTTAATATAACGCAAGCACATAAATTTGATACACCCTGTATATTAATTTGTAAATATTTATTAGAAGTTAGCTTTCAACGCAAAGTGGTTTCTCCTTAATGAATTTTTCCATGAAGAATATTAAAAACATTTTTGTAAATAAAAGTGGAGTGAAAGTTATTTAGGATTAGTATTTTAAACCGATTGTTTTACGGGAAAGGTCAAACCACAGGTAGATGTAATTATTAGTTTTTAGAAAAATAAAGGTAAAGAGAATTGGAATTTTAAATATGTTTGTTTAATGATAGGAATATTTAGATAATTTCCGAAAAGTCATAAGTTTTGAGTAGAAGTATTGTTTGATAGAATGACTGGATTTTTCGAATGAAACAGAGGAAGAGTGGAGAGAGAAATGTTTCTGATTGGCTTGGCAATTTGGAATGGGGAAAGTTTTGTTTGAATGTTGAGACAGTTTGTAAAAGAAAAGATTATTGTGTTACCGGCAGCCGAGAGGAGCAGTCAAAAGTTTTCGTGAGTAGTTCAGAAGCAAGTACTAGTGGTTGTGTTTGATAAGTGTAGAGTAGCTGAAAAGTGGAACGAGAGACAAATCAAATCGAGAAGAAATACCTCTTTGATTCTGTTAAGTCCAAGAGAGTAAGTTACAAGAATTATCGTTATTAAAATTATTTGTGACACCAAGTAAAAAAGATACTTGGGTTTCAGGAGATTATTGTTGAGAGAAAGAGAGGAGAGAGATTTGGAGTTTATTGAACGAGTCCTGGTCAAAGGAAGCCTGGCTTGTGTTTTGGAGAAATAGTTGCTGGTATCCTGCTGGATTGTTTGCTGAGAACGGAGAGGGCTTTGATTGGTAGCCTAACATAATCAACAAGGAGGAGCTGTTTTTGTCAAGAGGAGACATCATTGTGTGTGAATAAAAAAGGTCAGTCAATAACCTATGTGATAGATTTTTTTTTATAATCAGAAGTTAATTTTTTTACGTAAAAGCATATGAATTTAAGATTCCAACATTTCAAAAATTTAATAGGAAGTATAAGTAATTTTGCGAATACCAAATTTGTTTGTTTAGCTGGGTTGATTAATGGTATCAAGAACAAAGCGATAAATATTTGTTTGAATTAGATTAATTTATATGGTAAAAGTTTCTTTTGGACAGTTATGTCCACAGAATTTAACTGATAAATTTACAGAACATTGCTTTTGATAATAAAGGTAATTGTATGTTTTTATTTATGATTTTTCTATTTATTTCCTTTTCCTATTTTATCCCGATAAGGATCAACTAAGAGATACTGAAACCACGAGAGAAGATAAGTATAACATAAGATAATTTAGACATTTTTTTTTATATTATAAAAAGGCACCCTGAGATTCTTTCTTAATTTTGATGTATGATTTGCGTTAATTATATAATTGATCAAGTAAATAATAATTAATATAAAAGTAATAGAAAGCAGATCATAACAGTATATAAAACTTTGTTTATTCTTGTTATTGTATGCATTTCAATTTACCTTCATTGTATTTTTTTTTCTTCGATCTTAATTATTTTTTTTTCTGTTTGATTTTCTTTGTTCTTTGTATGTATTCTGTCAGCCTGGTGTTTTTCTTGAATTATTTTGAATCTTAATTTATTTTGTTCATCTAGTTCTATTTTAAATTCATCATCGAACCATTCTTGGTATTCATATTTTATATTTTTATTACTGGTTTGCTCTGCTTTGGTTTCTAACACCTGGTTAGAAGTCAAATCGAAAAAATCTTTCACAAAATTCCATCAAATTTTATCCTAGTTGTTTTGTGTCTTGTAGTGCTACTATTTAGTATTTATATTTTTTGTATTCGTCCACTAGGTGTTTTAATTTTCCCTCCTTGTAAGTTCCTCTTACATTCCATATCACTAATAATACATATTCGTTTATTGCTTTTTTTCATTAATAAATCCGTACATTTTGTCCATCTCGTGTAGCCAGCTCGACGTTGCCATGTCGCCTCCGTTTTACATTTTTTTGGTTTTACATTTTTGTCTTTTGCTAGTTGTGTTGGCTGTTACTCCATGTCCATATTTCTCCATCTATGATTAGTTTCTGATATCCTATGTTTAAATTTTTCCCGTTATGTCTCTTTGCTAGAATCTTACTTCTAATTTTTTTCTGGATAACTCTTCCTTTCTTTGACATATCATAATTTATAAAGAATCGTTCATCCCTTTTGTTTTTTAATTTAGGTTTATTTTTCATTGCTTCGATTTTATTTTTCACCCTGTTCAGTTCCACAATGGCAGTATTTTCTCATATTTTTCTTATTCCATTTACATCTACTGATGCACACTTGTTATTTGTATCAATTTTGAATCCTTGTATTATTCCACTTTTTTCACTTTATTTCGCTCTCTAACTTCTCAATTTTTTCGTTTGCTGTGGTTAATTCCGTTTTTAATTGATTTATTTGTTTTATAGCTTTTTCGCTTTTATCTCGCAGCTTTCTTATTAAAGCTTTCTCGCTGCTTTTTTGATCTTCTAGTTCTTTAATTTCCTTCTTTAGTTGTGTGATTTTGTCTCCGGATCTATATTGTTCTTTTTTGGGTGTTTCCATCCATTATTAATTACCTCATTATTTTCATCATTCTTTGTTTTGTTTTTTCACTTGTTCTTTCTTCTTTTCATTTTTGCGATGTTCTCGCCGTTTTTTATCTTTTGCTGCAGTATTCCTTTTTCTTTCTTCTGTGTTTCCGGATCTACATTGATCTTTTTTTATATATTTTACATCCAATGCTAATTCCCATATTATTTTCTTCATTTGGATACCCCACTTGTTTTTTCAATTTCTCTTTTTTGCGACGTTTTAGGTATTTTTTATCTCTTGCTACCTATTTTCTTCTCCTGTATCCTTCTCCTTTCACGTTTATCAGTTAGCTCGTCATCTGAATCCATCGTTCTTTATTTCCTGTAATATTCGAATGCATACCTACTCTGGATGTGTCCAACTCTTAAGCACTTTTATTTCTAGGTAAAAATCAGAATCCAACCCTGACTATCTGTTTATAATAAAATTAGGTATTCAAAACATTACCAGACAATGTTAGTGGCGCACAATACCTCTGCATGCGACACTATATATACAAGAATTTTCGATTTTATAAATCTGATTGAATTGAAAATTGGGTCAAATCCCATCTTAAAGTTTAGGAAAAGACTCGCCCATTCATATATCAACTCTCAATTTTGGTCTAAGGGTATGGATTTTACGGCCTTTCCCATTTAGGATCTGTTTTTCGTTCTCGTCCCCAAAACTCCCGAAAATTTCAAAAATTTAAGTCCGGTGTTTGCGGCTTCTCAAAGTACTGATTATTACCTTTCCAACGCATGTCTAATTTTAAAAATCGGTAGTACCATTCAAAATATACCGAGCTCAGACGTATGACTCAATTTTTATTTAAAAAGGGGAAAATGTTTGTGGATATGTACTCGTATTTATGTACAAGAATAAAAAACCGCTAAACGCCGTAAAAATGAGTGGGGCATACAATATTCCAGCTACAAAAGATCTGATATGAATATTAGGTGGCGCGAAAATGTATTTTCATTTTGATGCAAAACAAAATTATAGTTTTATTTTAAAAGATTTTTCCATAATATTTGATCAATTTGAAGTAAAACGCGCCACAAAAGAGTAACTTGGATACAGTTTGAATTTTGAAACTCTTGTGGCGCGTTTACTTCAAATTTAGCAAATATTATGGAAAAATATTTTAAAATAAAACTAGAATTTTGTTATGCTTCAAAATGAAAATACATTTTCGCGCCACGTTATATTCATATCAGATCTTTTGTAGCTGGAGTATTGTATGCACTATGCACCACTCATTTTTACGGCGTTTAGCGGTTTTTTATTCTTGTATCAGGAGTTTTTCAACGTTATTTATAAATTAAATGTATGAAGTTGAATGCAATGATCTAGTGTCCATCGAATGTACACTAGGTTTTTTTCTATTCGAAATAGATTGAAAAAAATATTGGGATGGCCGGTAAATAAACTCGGATTGTCCGTTGCCAGATCAAATTTAGTGTCGTAACCACTACAACTACATAAACCATTTCAGGAATAATCGTTAATTGAATTATACTTTTGTAGCTAATTAACTTCTAAACGGATTAACCGATTTTGATCACTAAACATGAGTTTGAAACGTATTGACAAGTAGTGCCTGATGCATCTAAGGTCAAGTATGATAACTGAAGCTATTACAGGAATTATTGAGCTTGAAAAACCGTTTTTTCCCAAAGATAATAGATTTGGTCATACTTATGAAGCCTATAACTTAAAAATTCGAATTTTCCCGGATATGAGGTATACACCGTTAGATTCGTCTAGAGTCCTTCTACAAACGCTCAGTTATTGGCGCAATTCGTAGGTTGAAATTTTGAGTAGTTGTCGAAAAACCAAAATTTTCAAAGTTTAGTTTTTGAGTTTTTCGGCGATACTGAGCCGTGTGTATGTCTGATCCTGACGGCTTATACACCAATTGAAATTTTAACTCAACACTATTGATTTGGTGTATTTGCGGTTCTCCTGTCTCTTCTTGAACCGAAGATATATATACCCCCAAAAAATATGCTGTTTTATTCCTACCAAGTCCTATTATAGCTGGCTTATGGGTGGTCAAAAGTCACAAACTACACCGGTTCTGAATCGGCCCTGACATCCTCTTCAAACAGAAAAAAAATTCAGATCGGTTTAACTTTTCCACACACATACATAGGTACATATAGTCCGTCCGCTATAACTTTTCCCATGCGGTACGATTCATTTTCAATCAAATTAAGTCAAAACAGAAAGTGAAACGTACGCCGATGTGTGTAGTATATAGTATACAGTATAAAAAATGTATATACACATTGACGTTCGTTTCAATTTATGTTTTGACTTAATTTGATTGAAAATGAATCGTACCGCATGGGAAAAGTTATAGCGGACGGACTATATACATACATATTATCCACAAACATTTTCCCTTTTTTAAATAGAAATTGAGTCATATTTCTGAGCTCGGTAACTTTTGAATGGTATAACATAACCGATTTTTAAAATTAGACATGCGTTGGAAAGGTAATGATCAGTACTATTAGAAGCCGCAAAAGTCGGACTTAAATTTTAGAAGTTTTTGGGAGTTTTGGGGACGAGAACGAAAAACAGACCCTAAATAGGAAGGGCCGTAAAATCCACACCTTTGGACCAAAATGGATGGTTGACATATGAATGGGTGAGTCTTTTCCTTAACTTTAAGATGGGAGTTGGCCCAATTTTCAATTCAGTCAGATGTAGAAAATCGAAAATTTCGTGTATATATAGAGATCTGCCGTTCTCTGGTAATGTATGTGTGTGGAAAAGTTACACCGATCTGAATTTTTTTTCTGTGTTTCAAGAGTGGGTCAGGGCTGATTCAGAACCGGTGTAGTTTCTGACTTTTGACCACCCATAAGCCAGCTATAGGGCTAGGTAGATACAAAATGGCATATTTTTTGGGTGTATATATCGTAGTGTTGTTCTGAAGCTATTTCCTTGTGGCATTTTTATAATTAAGTATTTTCTATGGGAAATAAGCCACTTTTGAATGGTATAACCGATTATTATAATAATCGTGGCTTATTTCCCATAGAAAATACTTAATTATATATCGTAGGTTCAAGGAGAGACAGGAAAACCACAAATACACCAAATCATTAGCGTTGAGTTATGCTTTCAAATGATGCCTAAACGGTCAAGATCATACCTACACACGGCTTAGTATAGCTGAAAACTGAAAAATTAAACTTTGAAAATTTTGGTTTTTCGACAATTATTTAAAATTTCAACCTACGAATTGCGCCAATCACTGAACGTTTGTAGGAGGACTCTAGACGCGTCTAACAGTGTATACCTCATATCTGGGAATATTCGAATTTTTAAGTTATAGGCTTCATAAGTATGACCTAATCTATTTCTTACGGGAAAAACAGTTTTTCAAGTTCAATAATTCCTGTACCTTCAGTTATCATAATTGGCCTTGGATGCATCAGATACTACTTGTTAATACATTTGAAACTCATGTTTAATGATCAAAATTGGTTAAGCCGTTCAGAAGTTATCGAGCTCCAAAAGTATAATCCATTTATGTAGTATATGGTTTATGTAGTTGTAATGGGGTTGTAGGGTTGTGTTGCAGAGGTAGTACCTTTTATCGGAACGATCACATCGAGTGTCATAGACAGGAGATGGTTCTTGATAACTGGTCCTCGCAAGACACCTAACTCTCACTTATGGCTCCACGTGCCACACCCCGGGCAACTGCATTGGTCTGCAGGCTAAACTAAGTGAGGGTAACCAGATATGGTGAAACTGTAACGTCTGTACCCAGAGTGGGCGGTTACAAACGGCGTCTGACCCAGAGTGGGCGGCCGAAACTCAAGCCAAGAAATGGCATGAAGGAAGGCAACGGGATACCACCTTCGTTACTTATTATCCCAAGAGAATCACAATGACGTCATTTAATTATAAAATTTCCGGAGTTATAAACAGTTCCCCAATCGGATCTCCGGGGGGAACGCAGTTAAATGATAAAAGCCTAACCCAATCGAACTTACGAAGTAAAATGAAGATCGGAACATGGAACGTGCAAAGTTTGTATGAAGCTGGGAAGCTGGCTAACGTAATCCAGGAAGTAAAGAGATTGAAGATAGATGTCTTGAGGATAGCAGAAACATGGTGGCCAGATGTAGAAAGGTGTGCTGTCGAAGGGGCAGTTATGTACTATTCTGGAAACCAGGATAAAAACCACAGAAAGGGAGTAGGTATAATAATCACGAGCAAATTATCTGCATCGGTAATACAGTTCTTCCCACTCTCAGACCGTATGGCCTTACTCAAACTGAAAGCCAGTCCAGTCAATATCAACATAATTCAGGTTTATGCCCCAACATCGGACTCAACAGAAGAAGATATAGAAATGTTCTACGCAGAACTTAAACAACTGCTTAGTAACGTGAAGAGACATGAAGTAAACCCCATAATGGGCGACTTTAATGCCAAGATAGGGAGAGGTAGAGACGACGATTTAATAGGCCCGTACGGCCTGGGAGAGAGAAATGACCGAGGCGAACGACTATATCAATTTTGCCAAGAGGAAGATATGAAAATATCTAATACCTGGTTCAAGCTACCACCTAGACGCTTATATACATGGAAAGCCCCAGCGGACCGCCCCGAGAGTATAGTTCGAAACCAGATCGATTACATAATGGTTAACAAAAGATTCGGATCATCAATAACTAGAACTTGTACATACCCTGGCGCCGATGTTCCATCAGACCATGTCCTGTTCTCTTAGCAGAAATAAAAATAAAAATCACTAATATGAGGAGACCTAAACCAGAACCAACAATAGACTATGCTAAACTTAAAGATGAGAATACCAGAAGAGAATTAAGTATGAAATTAAACAAAGAACTAACAAAGAATACAAAAGTAGAACTAGAAAGAGAAGTTAATTTGGATAGCACATGGAGAGCCATAGAGGAAACAATGACGGATACAGTTAAAAAAGAATTCGGTTATAAACAAAAAATACAAAAGAAAAGTTGGATGACTGACGAAATCCTGGCAATGTTCGAAGAAAGAAGAAAACATAAAAACCAAGGGAACCGAGACAAATATCGAGAACAACAACAACGCATAAGAAGAGAGATAAGAACGGCAAAAACAAGTGGCTAAAGAAACAGTGTGAGGAAATGGAACAGTTACAAAAACAACATGATGACCACAACCTACATAAGAAACTAAATGAGGTAGCTGGAATATACAGAAAAAAGAAATTTTCTAACTTAGAAAATGAACAAGGAAAAATGGCACAAGATGATAGAGAGAGGAAACTCATATGGGAAAAATATATCAAAAATCTCTTTGCAGACGAGAGGCCTGAGATAGAAGTCGTTCAGGAACAAGTGATAGATATTAACAACCTATCTGGTCCCGAGATCACAATTGAAGAAATTACTAGAGCAATAAATACCTCGAAAGACGGGAAAGCAGTTGGACCTGATAAAATTCCTGTTGAGTTACTCAGATTGTTAGATGAAGAGGGAATATACGATACTCCAAAGATTTTTCAACCCAATCTATAAAAAAGGAAAATTCCCTGTCCAATGGCTTGTATCTACCTTTATCCCTTTGCCAAAAAAGAACAACGCAACAAAGTGTCAAGAGCACCGACTGATAAGTCTGATGAGCCATTCTTTAAAAATATTCCTTAAAGTTCTTCACTACAGAATCTCCACAAAATGCGATAAGGTTATTGGTTGCTCACAATTTGGAATTCGAAAAGGCCTGGGTACCAGGAATGCACTAGTTGCAACCCAAGTGCTAGCTCAGAACTGCTACGATCAAAGGAAAGATGTAATGATGTGCTTTATAGATTATGAAAAAGCCTTCGATCGAGTACAACATCATAAACTCTTACATATACTAAAACAACTCGACATAGATCAAAAAGACATTCGTTGCATAGAGGCTCTTTACTGGAATCAAACAGCTGTCGTCAAGGTGGATAATGAAACAACGCAAGCTCAAAAAATTCTCAGAGGTGTAAGACAGGGATGCATTCTCTCCCCACTACTGTTCAATCTATATTCAGAAAGTATCTTCCAGGAAGCTCTTGAGGAATGCGAAAGCGGCATCAAAGTGAATGGTACCTGGGTCAGTAATATACGATATGCGGATGATTCGGTCTTAATAGAAGACAATATAGAAGACCTCCAAAACCTTCTTAATAAAATTGGAGAGCATAGCGAGCACATGGGACTTAGCATCAACATAAAAAAGACGAAGTTCCTTATAATCAGCCGTCAATTATGTCAACATCAAAATGCAAGACTAGCATATAACAACCAAGATGTAGAGCGCGTAAGAAAGTTTAAGTACCTGGGAACCTGGCTATGTGAAGACTGGATGTCGGATATGGAAATTAAATGTCGGATAGAAAGAGCCAGAAGTGCATTCATGAAATTCAGAAACGTCTTTGCGAACTCTGACTTTGACCTAAACCTAAGATTAAGATTCACAAAATGCTATATATGGTCGGTGCTCCTATATGGCATGGAAGGATGGACTTTAAAAATAAACACAATGAATAAGCTAGAGGCATTTGAGATGTGGATCTATCGACGAATCCTTAAAGTTCCCTGGACTGCAAGAATAACAAATGAAGAAATCCTGAGAAGAATTGGTACAGAACGACAACTGATGTGCACAATTAAACAGAGAAAAACGGCATACCTGGGACACATAATTAGAAATGAAAGATATCAGTTTCTGCAAACCTTAATTGAAGGAAAGATCGAAGGAAGAAGGGGAGTGGGCAGGAAGAAAATGTCATGGCTCCGTAATGTCAAACAATGGACAGGACTAAAAAACATAGGAGACCTAATACATACTGCAAGGGATAGAGAAAAATGGTCAAACGTGATCGCGAACATCCATTAGTGGATTGCATAAGAAGAAGAGAAGAAGTTGTAATGGTTACGACGCTAAGTTTGATCGGGCGATCCGAGTTCATTTGCCGGCCATAATTATTAGAATGGCTGGGGTATTAACTCGGATTGTCTTATCACAAGTCTGGTGTCGTAACTATACCCTATTCCACGAATATAGACTGTGTTTATATTTCGACAACGATTATTTTATTGTGCAAAATATGAAGAACGAAAATAAATTGCAAATTACATTGCTGTTTATTGGAATAATTATTAGAGCCGTTTACTTTCGTACTTCTTATGTTGCACACTGAAATATTCGTTGTCGCGATAATCCAAAACAAATGTATGTTGGTGGAATGAACCAGATCATTTGGGAGAGAATGCGACATAGGCGACGATTTATGACGCTTAACGTGTAATCGAGAAACATTACATTCAACTTCATGCATTTAATTTATAAAAAACTTTGAAAAACTTCTGATATACTCGGTTCGCTAAACTCAGACACAACTGGCTAGTGATTTTAGTAGGTAATTTTTTGGTTTTCGGCCAATTTTGCCAAAATTGGCAAAATTACTAACTATTTAGTAATTATTAGCTATTTAGTAGTTCTTTTTTTGCCATTTTCATCAAATTGGCAAATTTATTTACTAAAATCCCTAGCCAGTTGTGTCTGAATTTAGCGAACCGACTATACAAGAATATAAAACCGGTAAACGCCGTAAAAATGAGTGGTGCATACAATATTCGAGCTACAAAAGAGCTGATATGAATAGTACGTGGCGCGAAAATGTATTTTTATTTTAATCGAAAATAAAATTTTAGTTTTATTTTGAAAGATTTATTCCATAATATTTGCTAAATTTGAAGTAAAACACGCCACAAAAGAGCCTCAAAATGCAAACTGTATCAAAGTTACTCTTTTGTGGCGCATTTTATTTCAAATTTAGCAAATATTGTGGAAAAATCTTTCAAAATAAAACTAAAATTTTATTTTCCATTAAAATGAAAATACATTTTCGCTCCACGTAATATTCATATCAGCGCTTTTGTAGCTGGAATATTGTATGCACGACTCATTTTTACGGCGTTTAGCGGTTTTTTTATTCTTGTTTTATTTACAATTCAGTTTGTGATTAGTAATATTCTTTATTTTCCTGGAGTAATGTACCATTCACAAGATTGTTTTCTCAAAGTTAATTAGTAAAATCTAGGTACAGAAGAGTTGTAAATAATAGTTGTAAGTTATTATTAAAGAGAAAAAACTTTCAAAATTAATAAAATTAATAAATCATGTGTATTCCATTTGTGACACTGACTATATGAAACACCTACCGGAATAGGCACTCCCGAAGCGAAACAAAATCTTATAATCAATTTGAGTTCATCATTCATATTACCACTCTGTATTCATTCTCCTTTGAGACCAGACCCCAATTAGGTGCTACACAGATACACATCTGTTGTGTTTCCAGCTGAGCGATGCTAAACTGATTGTGAACTTGTAGAGACCTAGTTATTGGAGAAACTAACTAAGAAAACTTCAGACCGACCGACTAAGTTTGGCCCTTCTGCCACGATTCGCTGCTTCCTCTCTCTCTATAATTTCAATGAATTGTTGGCTCAATAGTTATCCCTTTGATTCCGCCGAGTTTCAATCAGATTATCCTGAAGCGATCCCTTATTTAATTAACCAGCAACGTTCTTGACAAACATATCATCAAGATCATTATTTGTGTAAATACCTTCCGGTTTCTTGTGTTAGTTTCAATTTAATTTAACTTAAAAAATGAGAAAATAATTTGAAATGTAGAAAAAATAATACTTAATATTAAACAAGCTGAGAATGCGAGCATTATCATAATGAACACTTTGTTTACGTTTCGCAAACATTATTTGAAACATATAATAAATTACGTCAGTTAAAAAAAATTAATTTATATGCAATATATTACTTAAATTATTTTAGTATGGTATAGTTAGACCCAAACCCAGACATCAAAAGTGAAAGTTATCCTCCAACACCAAATTGTTCTATATGGTCCACATAATGTTCAGAAAAAAGTCACACCATTTTGAGCGTCGGGTTTGGGGGGGAGAGGGAGGAGAAATCTGCAAATTCGTAGTTTTTTATGTTTTTCGTCAATATTTCTAAAACTAAGCGGTTTAGCATGAACAACCTTCTACACAAAATTGTTCTACATTAAATTTGAAATAAAAAAGGCCCTATGCATAACCCTTCTAAAATGAACGGTTCCAATGTTACGGAGTATAGTATAATTGGTCCAAAAAAAGGCCTAACTCAGACATCCAAAGTAAAAGTTTTCCTTCAACACCAAATTGTTTTATATAGTCCACATATTGTTCAGTAAAAAGTTACACCATTTTAAGCGTCCGGTTTGGGGCGGGGGGAGATGGGGGAGAAGTCGGTAAATTAGTAGTTTTTTTAAGTTTTTCGTCAGTATTTCTAAAACCTTGCTTTAGCCTAAGGAATGTTCTATAGAAAAATGTTCTACATAAAATTTAAAACAAAAAAGATTTTATACATAATTGTTATAAAATCAATGGTTCCAGAGTTACGGAGGGTGAAAGTGGAGGTTTTCGATACTTTTTATATTTACCGATTTCTCCCACCTCTCCCCCCCCCCCCCAACCCGACGCTCAAAATGGTGTGACTTTTTCCTGAACATTATGTGGACCATATAGAACAATTTGGTGTTGGAGAATAACTTTCTTTGGATGTCTGGGTTTTTGGTATAGTTATATCATAAATATTGCCCAAGAAATATAAAAAGTATCGAAAACCTCGACCTTTCTCCCTCCGTAACTCTGGAACCGTTAATTTTATAACAATTATGTATACAACATTTTTTGTTTTAAATTTCATGTAGAACATTTTTGTATATAACATTGTTTACGCTAAAGCATAGTTTTAGAAATATTGACGAAAAACGTAAAAAACCTACTAATTTACCTACTTCTCTCCCATCTCCCTCCCAAACCGGACGCTCAAAATGGTGTAACTTTTTACTGAACAATATGTGGACCATATAGAACATTTTGGTGTTGAAGGAAAACTTTTACTTTGGATGTTTCAGTTAGGCCTTTTTTTGGACCAGTTATACTATACTACCTCCGCCTATCCTACGAAGACAAAAGGCCTTGATAACGGAGTATTCGAAAGTAAATAGCAACTTGCAACTACCAATCCATGAAGACATCCCGAGTTTAGCAGCAAACCGACTCCCATCCAGAAAACCACCCATAAGAACAGCCCAACAGCTAACGGCAGATGCTTTCAATGTTACCTCCAGATGGCGCACGCTGTGGACTGAGGAAGCCTCACCTGAAGTATCCAACCTTATTGACCCAGTCCAAAAGCCTGATGGCTTCGACCAGCCACGAAACATATGGAAGAGCCTAAACCGAATTAGAACGGGACATGCAGTATGCGCACACAACCTACATAAATGGGGAAAACAGCCTACCTCCAGCTGCGACTGTGGTGCTCCAGATCAAACCATCCAACACATAGTGGAGACATGTGAATTGAGGGCGTACCGAGGAGACCCAAAAGACTTTTTCAAAACTACGCCTGCAGGCCTTGAATGGATAGCTCAACTCGACTTAAAGATATAACCTTATCTGTTTGTATTATCTTATATTTTATCTGTATTTTGTCTATGTTCGTTTTTATATAAGCTTATGTTTGTATTTTTGAATTATGTACGTTTTTTTACAATTATTATTGTATTTATTCCATGTATTGAGCCATACGCTAAATAAAACCTCCGTAACTTTGGAACCATTCATTTTAGAAAGATTATGCATAGGACCTTTTTTATTTCAAATTTAATGTAGAACAATTTTGTATAGAGGGTTGTTCATGCTAAACCGCATAGTTTTAGAAATATTGGCGAACAACTTAAAAAACTACGAATTTACCGATTTCTCCCCCCTCTCCCCCACAAACCCGACGCTCAAAATGGTGTGACTTTTTTCTGGACATTGTGTGGACCATATAGAACAATTTGGTGTTGAAGGATAACTTTCACTTTGGATGTCTGGATGCCATCTTTTGGATCAACTATACTATACTATACTATTTACATGATAATATAAGATATCATAATATGCCTTCAGTTAAAAATTCGATTTTTCGACTTTCGAGATCGGTTATTATGCTGATACTCGTAATCGACGTAAAAAACACATGGAATTGATATAATATCATATGCCTTAAGTGCATTGGTACAAAGTTTCGGCTCCAATGCTATTTAACTGGGCTTAATTTTTTTCGAACCCTGAGAAAACTAATAAGTATTTTTAAAAAAATTAAACGCAGAATGAAAGATTACGTTCTTACCGAGGGCCGAAAGTCCCCGAAAACTTATATAATGTTTGTTTTAATAAGTTACAGAGGTGAAAAACTAAGAGAAAATGTAATGTGATTTTTAATTTCAAATATCTCATTCAAAAGAAACTATTTATTTATTCTAAGGGACTTTCGGCCGTCGATATAGTCCGTTCTTTAACGGTAAAATATTGCAAAACCTCTTAATTTTAAAGAACCGCTTCGATTGACATGAAATTTGGCATACACATAGCTAACAAGTCAAACAAAAAAAGTGATATTGTGCCGATATGTGCTTTTGCCCTGGGGGTGGTTTTCACCCTCTCTTGGGGGTTAAAAAATATTCGTCCAAAGAAAGTCAGGAAATGGCTAAACTGGCTAATTTTAAGTAACTTTTGTTCTATAGAGTTTTTTCACTAAGTCAATACTTTCCCAGTTATTTGGCAGTGAATATGTTCATTTTTTCAACAAAATAACCACGCTTTTAGAAGGTTTTTCGAAAAAAACTCAAATAGTAAGTATTTTTTCGAAAAAACGTTCTTTGCAAAAATGTAGCCTGTAAAAATTTTTAAAAACTGGTGTATATATCACGTCTCTACACCTAGTGGAAGCAGAGTTATAGCTAATGAAAAATGGGTTCACATTCGTCAAATTCCAAATGCAATACTTTAACGTGAAATAACCAAAAATGAAGCACATTTCGGGGAAAACTCATTTCAACTTATTTAAAGTGTTTAAAAAAGCTTCATTTGTGTTTTATAAAAAAAAAATTCTAGCATCAAAATTAAACAAGTTACGCTCAGAATAAAGTTAGTCCCTTTTGG
This sequence comes from Diabrotica virgifera virgifera, assembly GCF_917563875.1. Classification (NCBI taxonomy): domain Eukaryota; kingdom Metazoa; phylum Arthropoda; class Insecta; order Coleoptera; family Chrysomelidae; genus Diabrotica; species Diabrotica virgifera. The sequence continues at coordinate 63,566,025 of NC_065444.1, read as the reverse complement.
TTTTGGTAAAAAAAATCGAGAAAATCACCCCCTAATTAGTATCTTAAATAAACTTAATCGTTACGACTTCACAAGTTTCTTGACTCGTGTATATATTGTTTATATGATCTGTAAGTTTCATCGGTTCAAAGTCCTTATTATTGAAAGAGCTGTAGTTAAAAGGGGTTGAACGGGTCACTGATCACGAATGTATGCAAATTTAGAAACACCAAATCTTAATCAATTTTTGTCTAACAGAAAAATAAAAAAATGCATGATATTCAGAAAAGCAAATCTGACTTTTTCTGTTTTTCGAGATTTTTGGTATCTAACAATTTTTAAGTTATTTTGAAAAACAAAGCATATTTTTCAAAATTTCAATTTTTAAAAATTTTACTTTGAAACCAAATTTTTTCAAAAATAAGCACTTTGAATCGATGAAACTTACAGATCATATAAACACAACATAAGTAAAATAATTTGTGGAGCGGTAACGATTAATTTCATTTAAGTTGCTAATTAGGGGGTGGTCTTCCCGATTTTTTTTTGCAAAAACAAAAGGGACCATCTTTATTTTGAACGTAACTTGCTTAAATTTAATGCTAGAAACTTTTTGTAAAAACAGAAATAAAGCTTTTTTTAAACACTTTAAAAAAGTTATAATGGGTTTTCCCCAAAAAGTGCTTAATTTCTTGGGTATTTCACGTCGAAATATTCTATTTGAAATTTGGTGAATATGAATCTATTTTTCATTGGCTATAGCTCTAGTTCTACGAGATCCAGAGACCTAACACGTAAACCATTTTTTTTACTTTTTTATAGGCTATATTTTTGCTAAGAAAGTTTTTTTCAACAAAATACTTACTTTTTGAGTTATTTGCGAAAAACCGTCTAAAAATGTGGTTATTTTGTTGAAAAATGAACATATTCACTCGCAAATAACTCGAAAACTGTTGACTTGGCGAAAAAGCTCTATAGAACAAAAGTTACTTAAAATTAGTTAGTTTACCCATTTCCGGACCTATTTTGGACATACATTTTTTCACCCTCAAGAGGGGGTGAAAGTCACCCCCAGAGCAAAAGCACACATCGGCACAATATCACTTTTTTTCTTTGACATGTAAGCTATACGCATGCCAAATTTTATGTCAATCCAAGCGGTTATTTAAAATTTAGAGCAAAAACCGTGAAAGAATGGACTAATAATAATTTAGTCTTTCATTCTGCGTTTAAATTTTTTTTAAATATTTATTAGTTTTTTAAGGATTCGAAAAAAATGGACCTCATGTCCGTGGTGATATTTTCCAAATCGAACATTCACTATCTTTGTCATACAACGCACTGAGTCGAATAGAATATGGTGAGACAAGACAGTGACAATTTTAAATATTTGACATGGCATCGGGAATATTTTTAGTTGTTGATTAAATAATATGGATAGTGTATTTTTTGATAAATAATTGAGTTAAGACATGAACTTAATAAAAAGTTATTTACTGTTTATTATTTGTGAAAGATCCAAGCAGAGAATACACTAGGATATATTCTGTGATCCAAGTATTTTATTGTTAAAGATGTTCAAAATTGTAAGCGTTCCATAATAACAATATATTATTAAAAAATCACTTTATCACTTTTCCTCTTGTCTCGATTAGTGAAAAAATTATCATATTAATTAACTGAATTAATAATTTAGTTATATAAGTAACAGTTATACAGGTTATATAAGTAACAGTTATCCAAGAACAATCAAAAGTCATCTCTAAGTTACTGATGACAACGTCATGTATTATGTACATATCCATATAGGCCAGGGTAATAAGGCAAAAATATACCCTGTTCGTGACACTCGAGCAGCCAGGGTACTGAAGCGTTTTTTCGACAGACAATACCTATGAGAACAAATTGTAACTATTTCCTGCGTAGGATCTGGCGGACATTTTTATTTATAAACAATTTATTGTCGAAAAACGGCATTTTTTCCGTTTTTTCTCAAATCAATGGATAACAGTGTACCTTGTGGTTACATTAGTACAAACATCTTCGTGAGCATGGAAAAAGCTTTAAAATGACGTATTACACAGATTGATATACTTATTTATTGTTAATATAATTGAGAAAAAAGGTGTAAATTGCAAAAAAATTAATTTTGCCATAACTATTGTAAAAATTAGTGTACAGCTTTGAAATTTTTGTCAAATGAGGGTTTTGTAGTGCGTAATATGTGAGAAAAATTTCGAAGCGATTTATTCAATTGTTTATGTTTTATTTAAATTGTTTATCCCAAAGAGCTTTTTTTTGCAATAAAATAAGTCAGAAAAACAGAATCTTAGAACCATTCTGCAGGTGTCAAATAAAAGAGCATAAGCTAAATTTTTAAACTTGCTTAAAAAAAGTTAATAAAAAGTGCATTTATTAGTAATAAATAATTATGCAAAAGTCTCGTCAATTTTTCCTTATAAACAATTTGAATAGCTTTTTTGTTATGGCCGGTACAAACATTTTTTTACATATTCTACAAGATGGTATTTTTACACAAACTTAAAAAAAAATAATTTAGCCTAGGTCAATTAGGGCCAAAGTTAGCAACATTTTTTTTTAAATTTACAGCTAATTTGGTTATAATAAATAAGGATCGAAAATAGCGCTTTTTCACTTTTAAAGACATGAAGTATTCATAAAAAAATTCTGGCTCTATTTGCTTTTCAAGGGAGAATAAAGCTTCAGAAATGAAGTATGTAAATCCATACGACCTAAAATTGAAATATTAACTTCAAAATCCTACAGTTTTTTGTATCTTGGGAACCAACCAATGGATTTTAATGTTTTTTTTTTAAATTAGTATGTACTTTTAGCGTACTTTACAAGTATGGAGTCAGTTGATTCATAAATTATAATAACCAATTTAATTTATTAAAAAAATTTATTAAATTTTTTACCGTGTTTTAGGTGCGCAACTACCAAGTAATATTATGTATATAATAATTGATAAAAAGTTGTTATGAATATATATAATATATACAGGGAGGGGCTAAATTATGGAAAAATTAATTTTCTCTAAAATGGAGGATTGTGGAGAAATCCCGAAACAGGTCGATTTTTATTTTTAAATTACAATGTTTTGGCATATATTTCATATTAGTGACGTCGTCCACCAGAGCGTGATGACGTAATCGATGATTTTTTTAAAATAGGAATAGGGGTGGTATGACACCCCATTTGAAAGGGTGTTTAATTATCTATTCATTAATATAAATATTAATATCATTCTTTATATAGGGTGGCCAAAAAAATAATTTTTGAATTAAATTAATTGACAAAAAAGAAGAATGTATACAGTTTATTTACCTCAAAATACTTTCTATCGCTCTCAGAAAATTGAAAAAAATGTTTATTTGGCTAATAAACATAGATTTCCGCTCAAATTAAATGTTATAACTGCAAAGAGGTTGTTTGTGATTTAATTTAAGCGAAAAGAAATTTTTATTTGTGAAATATTTTTTTTTATTTACTGACAGCAGTACAATGTATTTTGAGTTAAATAAATTACATACATTCTTCGTTTTGCGTCAATTAATTTAATTCAAAAATTATTATTTTGGTCACCCTGTAAAAATAAGGATATTTTTGTTTATATTACTGGATAGACAATTGAACACCCTTTCAAATGAGGTGCCACATGACCCCTATTCCCATTTAAAAAATCATCGATTACCTCATCACGCTCAGATGGATGACGACACTAGTATAAAATATATGCCAAAAAAATTGTAATTTAAAAATAAAAATCGACCTGTTTAGGGATTTTTCTTCAAAGTCGTCGATTTTAGAGAAAATGAATTTATTCCATAATTTAGCCCCTCTCTGTATATATTATATAATAATAGAAAAAATTCTATAAAAGTGCGACTTTTACTCGATAAGATACTTACAGTTGCAGTAATTTGAATTTTGTGATTCATTGTTTATCAAATCATTTTTATGTCTTAGATTTTATATTTATATGACTAAAAAATATAAAGTTTTTTTCAGTTACAAATTTAAGAAGATTTTTTAAAGTATACCTATAGAGTAACTATTTATACGAATTTTTTTATTAAAAATCATTACATGTGAGAAGAACTCATTTGGAAAGTATATACAACAGCTACTATTAAGTGGAGAAATTTTTTACTTTTTTGTAAAAAGTACATGTAAACATCTATTTGTAAGCTAATTTTTGAAGTATCCGAATATCTCTTTTCTTGAAAGAGCTGTAAATAAAAACACTGCTTTGAAGGTTTATTTAATTAAAAATATCAAACGCACTAAAAAAAAACAAAATTAACAACAAAACGAAACAATTCAATAGTGAGTATGTCCATCTCTTGCAGTAACGACTTCTCGCAATCTGTTTGGCATCGAATAAAGGTGTGTTAATATTGCCTGGGGAATAGTCCGATATTCCTCTACCAAGGCCATAACTGTACCAAATTTTCTGGAGGCCTGGGATAACGGCGAATAGCTTTTTTTTAATTCATCCCATAAATGCTTAACAGGATTGAGACCTGGGCTGCATGCGGGCCAATCTTATCAATCCAACCTCTATTTTATGAGTCAATCAGTGTTTTACTTACAAAAAATGATACAGCTCTTACAAGAAAAGAGATATTCGGATAATTCAAAAAACAAAATTTTAGTGATGTCTCTAGTATAATATGACAGGACTATGACACAAAATGAGCCCTTCCGTTTTTCCACAGAATTTTTTTAAGTTAAAGCAGAAAAAAAAACGGTTCCATTCACCCCTGTATAATGCCATGCAAGCAAATTTTTTTTGTTACCGGAAAAATACGAAACAATATCAATATACCTATGTATCTACAAATTGGTGCAAGAATCTTAAAAATCGGAGCACAAATATTAAAGTTATAAACTATTAAACTTAATCAAAAATTTTGGGTGGCCGAACTCTGTGTCGGTGAGTGTAGTAATAATATATTTATTACAATAATTTTTTATCAATTATTACATACATAACATTGTAGTTGTTCACCTAAAATAAGGTAAAAAAAATTTTTTTTTGAAAAAAAAATTGTTTAAACAAATTAAATTGTTTAAATAATTTATAAATCAACAGACTCCATATTTGTAAAGTACGCTAAAAGTACATACAAATTAAAAAAACATTTAAATCCATTGGTTGGTTTCCAAGTTACAAAAAATTGTAGGATTTTGAAGATGATATTTCAATTTTAGGTCGCACGGATTTTATGCTTCTACTTCGTCGGTAGCAAGCGGGTCGCGTTTGTACTTCATTTTTGAAGCTTTATTGACGTCTCCCTTAAAGAGCAAATAAATCCAAAATTTTTTCTGAATACTTCGTGTCTTTGAAAGTGGAAGAGCGCTATTTTCGATTCTTATTTATCATAAACAAATTAGCTGTGGATTTTTAAAAAAATGTTTAAAAAAACTTTGGCCCTAATTGACCTAGGCTAAATTATTTTGTCCTAAGTTCGTATAAAAATGTCATCTTTTAGAATATGCAAAAAAAATGTTTGTGCCGGTCATAACAAGAAAGTTATTCAAATTGTTTATAAGGAAAAATTGACGAGACTTATCCATAATTATTTATTACTAATAAATGCACTCTTTATCAACATTTTTTATACAGGTTTGAAAGTTTAGCTAATGATCTTTCATTTGACACCTGCAGAATGGTTCTAACATTCTGTTTTTCTGACTTATGTTATTGCAAAAAAAGCTCTCTGGGATAAACAATTTGAATAAAATATAAATAATTGAATGAATCGCTTCGAAATTTTTGTCACGTGTTAAGCACTAATGAACTCTCATTTGACAAAAATTTAAAAGTTGTACACTAATTTTTACAATAGTTATTGCAAAATTAATTTTTTTGAAATTTAGACCTTTTTTTCTCAATTATATTAACAATAAATAAGTGTATCAACCTTTGTAGTACGTCATTTTAAAGGTTTTTCTATGCTCTCGAAGATTTTTGTACTAATGTAACCACAACGTACACTGTTTTCCATTGATTTGAAAAAAAAAACGGAAAAAATGCCGTTTTTGACACTAAATTGTTTATAAATAAAAATGGCCGCCAGATCCTACGCAGGAAATAGTTACAATTTGTTCTCATAGGTATTACCTGTCGAAAAAACGCTTCAGTTCCCTGGCTGCTCGAGTGTCATGGAAAAAACCTTATTACCCTGGACTAATACCAGTGAGAATTTTACTACACGTAATTTGCCGTGTAAAGAAAGAAACAGTAGGAATAGCCGTAAAATATTTGTGCCTGTGTTCGTAAGTCGAAATTTCGATTTTTCGACTTTGAGGTCGGTTATCTCGAAGATGGTTCGAGATATCGAAATGAGATTTGAAAATGATATTTTCAAATTTGAATTAAGAGCAAACAGTAGCGCATCATCAATATCACTTCGGGAGACAGTATCATACCGTTTTTCGTAAGGTAATCTAACTCATAGGCGCGCTAAATTGAAGTAATAGAAAACAATTTTGTTATTAGTAAATAAATATTTATAAAAATAAACCAAAATCGGTGAAAATTTTATGTTAACATAGTAGTCCTGTCGCCAGGGGGGGGGGGTACAACGGCCTCCTGTATTCAGATGGACTTACTTAAGTTTTTTTTATGTATTTTGACCTGTAGAACACGAATTTTTTGGGTAACAGTTGATCCGGATGTCGATACGATTGTTATAAACCAAGAAGTTGAGGAATCACACAACAGCGATTTCTCGCAAAACAAAACTTTTTTTGTATTTTTTGGGCCATTCTAACGAAAAAATGTTCCTACAAATTTTTTCGGAGGATGCATAGTTTTCGAGATAAACGCGGTTGAAGTTTCAAAAAATCGAAAAATTGCAACTTTTGAACCCGAATAACTTTTAATTAAAAAATAAAATAGCAATTCTGCTTACCGCATTTGAAAGTTCAAGTCAAATTATATCGGTTTTAATTATTTGTATTGCTAAAAATTTATTATTTTATTGTTAAAAAAAAGCTATAAACACCTAGTGCTTGAGTGATGTTTTTAATGATTTCTCATTTAAAATCGAACGAGTAGGTAGAAGAGGTAAAAGTGCAAGCGAGGCTATTTCTACGTAGCATGTATTAAAACGCATGTATTAGGCACGGGAAACACTATGTGTTTATAGCTTTTTTTAACAATCAAAAAATAAATTTCTAGCAATGCAAATATTCAAAACAGATATAATTTGACTCAAACTTTTAAAGGCGGTAAGCAGAATTGCTATTTTATTTCTTATTCAAAGGTTATTCGGGTTCAAAAATTGCAATTTTTGACAATTTTTGTAGTTTTTGCAAAACTATACATCCTACGAAAAAACTTGTAGGAACATTTTTTGGTTAGAATGACCCAAAAAATACAAAAAAATGTTTTGTTTTGCGAGATATCGCTGTTATGTAATTTCTCAACTTCTTTGTTTATAACAATCTTATCGACATCCGGATCAACTGTTACCCAAAAAATTCGTGTTCTACGGGCCAAAATACATAAAAAAAACTTGGGTAAGTCCATCTGAATTAAGAAGGCCGTTGTACCCCCCCTGGCGACATGACTATAGGTATTTGCACGAAATAATAATAATAAATTATCATTTCGTTGTGAAGCGAAACAAGAGCTGTGTTTTATTTAGATCATAATTTCCATGTTCGCATAATTTTATCACGGTTTTTAATGGACTTTTTCGTGGAAGGTTTCACTTTATTTTTTGTTTGATTAACTTTTCCCATTTTGTTAAACTATTGATAATATTTTTAGAATAAAAGATCCTCCTAAAACTTTATATACACGCATAAGAATTCGAAATGTTTTTACGTAAAATATACTTACCTACCAACATATAACCATTGTTTATATAGGGAGAATAACTAAAACTCACAATTAACAACCATCTATTTTTTCAAATAGGCGAACAACTTAGTGCTATTACACAAAAATATAATAAATTAACTATAAAATTTATAGTTTATAATTTAATAAACACCACTTTCCTATAAAACAGCAATAACAAATTCTTAAAATAACACACTACCGCACTGAACATATACAGTGCGTCCATAAAGTAACGCATAAATTCATTATTTCGTAAACCGGCGACTTTAAGGAAAAATCCCGACACAGGTCGATTTTTATTTTTAATTTCCGATTTTTTAGCATATCTATCATACTAGTGACGCCATCCATCTGGGCGTGATGACGTAATCGATGATTTTTTTTAAATGAGAATAGGGGTCATGTGATAGCTCACTTGAAAGGGTATTAAATTCTCTATTCCATAATATAAACATTAACATAATTATTTATACAAGGTGCTCAAAAAACATTTTATTAATTAAAATATTTGAGACAAAAAGAAGAATGTATGTAATTTATCTAATTCAAAATACGTTTCAATGTTGTCAGAAAACAGGAAAAAATGTTTATTTGACAAATAAATATTGTTTTTCGCTTAAATTCAATGTTAAAGCTTCCACCCACCTGCCTCTTGCTAATTTTAATATTTCGTTTAAGCGAAAATCAATGTTTATTTGTCAAATAAAACTTTTTTCTGTTTTCTGACAGTAGTAAAACGCATTTTGAATTAAATAAATTACATGCATTCTTCTTTTTGTCTCAATTATTTTAATTAAAAAAATGTTTTTTTGAACACCCTGTATAAATAAATATGTTAATGTTTACATTAGTGAATAGAGAATTGAATAGCCTTTCAAATGAATTATCACATGACCGATATTCTCATTTAAAAAAATCATCGATTACGTCATCACGCCCAGACGGATGACGTCACTAGTATGATATATATTCCAAAAAATCGTAATTTAAAAATAAAAATCGACCTGTTTCGGGATTTTTCCTTGTCGCTGGTTTACAAAATAACGAATTTATGCGTTACTTTATGGACGCACTGTATAGATAAAGATAACAGAACAGATAAGAGAAAATCTGACGCAGGTTTGTCAAAATGACAGTGACAGTTTCTCTATGTTGCCATTATATTAGTTGCCTAGTATTATATTATTAATATATTAGTTCTAATATATTCGATTTCTTGTTAGAAATAAAAAAATTTAGTAGGTCCAAAATTACACAAAATCTAGGCATGGGATAACAAAGTTTATTTGAAGAAAGTTTATTATTTTGTTCTTCTTAATGGCGGTACAGGCTCGTTTTTTTAATACTTATTGTAATTACAGAGTAATTTCCACATACTAATATATTTCTCAAATTGGGCTCTGTACAGTCATTCTTTATTATATTACGAATATGATTGCCAAATATCTCGACAAAATATTCAAAATTACAGCCGCAATCTTGGACCGCGTTTGTTGCTACCTGTTGATCGCTACTGTAGCCTCTTAATGAAATAAAACTACATATGTAGGGGCGGCGACGCGAAGCCCAAACAAACGAACAAGCAGTTTGCTAATTTATAAACGAAATCAAAGATTTCATTAAAAATAATTTATTGTTTTTAAAAATATTTTCCACGACGATTAATAAATCTTTGCTTGAGTCTAAACCAATTTTGCTATCTACAATTTGTACATTTTGAACTCCAAAGAATACTCCAAAATACTAAATTTATTTTTAATGTGCTGAAATAAATAAAGTCACATTGTGCCAAATCAGTAGTGAATGGCGGGTGACATACAAATTAGATAAAAAAAAAACTATTTCAGGAGATATCTAATAATAATTAATATCGCTGTAGCGGAGAATGATCCTTTTTGCTGTTCTTCGAAATTTACTAAATATTTCGACAGGTCAACTTTACTCAAAGCTATGATGATGAGATATTCATTTTTTCCTATTCTACACCTTCAATTAGGATTGTTGTTGTATATAGACATTCTGTTGAAATTGAGTTTTGAGCCATTACAGAGTTAGTCCAGAAAGCCACTGCGCATCCGCTAGGAAAAATATTCTAATTCGGATTTTTTGCACAATCTTACTCAAAAAGGACCCCTTTTAACAAATTTGCATGTTGCCAGGACCAAAAGGTGGTAAAAAATTTTTTAAACGTTTTTTTTTTGTTTTTTTCCTAAAATTATTTTTTTTTGCATGGAACAATTTTTTTTAGGTTTTTTGGATCATTCCAAACAGAAAAGGTCTTTAGTGACTTTTCTTTAAAGTTGATAGTTTTTGACATATAAGCGATTAAAAATTGAAAAATTGCGAAATCGGCCATTTTTAACCCTCAAAAGCTATGTGAAAAACTGAAAATTTAAATGTTGCCAAGGTAGGTGGATATTCTTTAAACATCGATTGATGAAATCCCGAAGAGATTCTTGCAATACAATATCAAAAACCCCTTTGTCTTTTAATTGCCAATCAAGCGTGCGCTACACTATTTTCCACCGTTGCATGTGTATGCAGTATGGTGCAAATGAAAGGAATAAATTCGTTATTTCGTAAACCGGCGACTTTAAGGAAAAATCCCAAAACAGGTCGATTTTTATTTTAAGTTATGATATTGTGACATATATGGTATACTAGTGACGTCATCCATCTGTGCGTGATGACGTAATCGATGATTTTTTTAAATGAGAATAGGGGTCGTGTGCTAGCTCATTTGAAAGGTTCTTCAATTCTCTATTCAGTTATATAAACATTTACATAATTATTTATACAGGGTGTCCAATAATTTAATTTTTTTGTCAATTTGCCAAATGATTTAATTTAATAAAAATTTTTTGGACACCCTGTATAAATAATTATGTACATGTTTATATTACTGAATAGAGAATTGAAGAACCTTTTAAATGAGCTAGCACACGACCCGTATTCTCATTTAAAAAAATCATCGATTACGTCATCACGCCCAGATGGATGACGTCACTAGTATACTATATATGCCACAATATTATAACTTAAAAATAAAAACCGACCTGTTTTGGGATTTTTCCTTAAAGTCACCGGTTTACGAAATAACGAATTTATTCCTTTCATTTCCACCATACTGCATACACATGCAAAGGTGGAAAATAGTGTCGCGCACGCTTGATTGGCAATTAAAAACAAAGGGGTTTTTAATATTGTGTTGCAAAAAACTCTTCGGGATTTCATCAATCGATGTTTAAAGAATATCTACCTACCTTGGCAACATTCAAATTTTCAGTTTTTCACATAGTTTTTGAGGGTTAAAAATGGCCGATTTCGCAATTTTTCAATTTTTAATCGCTAATATGTCAAAAACTGTCAACTTTAGAGAAAAGTCACTAAAGACCTTTTCTATTTGGAATGATCCAAAAAACCTAAAAAAAACTTGTTCCATACAAAAAAAATAATTTTAGGAAAAAAACAAAAAAAAACGTTTAAAAAATTTTTGACCAACTTTTGATCCTGGCAACATGCAAATTTGTTAAAAGGGGTCCTTTTTGAGTAAGATTGTGCAAAAATTCCGAATTAGAATATTTTTCGTAGCGGATGCGCAGCGGCTTTCTGGACTAAGTTTAGAAGGTATCCTGGTCTCAAAATACTGGTAATATTTCCTGTCCTTGTTCTTTTACCGTCCACTCTATCAACTTTTTCACATATTTTGTTTCCGCTTGTTGTAGAAATTCCTGTTTTATATTATTATTGGCAGTTTCAAAAGTACCGCATTTTTCATTGAATTTGTATTGGTCAATTTGAAACCTGTACGTAAAATATAGGGATATCTAAATACATAGCAGAATTAGTTGTTATGAATGAAAGTTATGATCACTATCTAATAAATCAGGAGCAATACTTACTAAATAACTTACTATTAAAGACTATGTATTTTGTTCTGCGAACTTACCTGAAAAAGAAGAAATAACAATAAGAAACGTTTCAAAGAAACAAATTATTGTAAATTCATACATGAAATACGTATTGTCATACATTTGGTTTTTTCTGCTGATATTATCATATTGTATTTCTTGGCTATTGTGCAATGTATTCAATGTGCTTGTGCAATATACTCAAATATCTATTATACTAACTTCTAGTATACATGGCTATTTTCCCCATAGCTCTTTTTCAAGATTCGTTCCTTGTAAGGCGAGAAAGCAACCTTGAGAAAACCCTCTCGCCAGCTTCATCTAGTATTGTTCTAAAATATTTTGAGACCAATTTCCGAAGTGAAAATCGAAATTTCAAGCTGAAACGTCAAAACAAACTTATTTTAAAGTAAAATTTTGGCTTATTCCCAATAAAAATAGTAAACTTCTTCGTCTAAATCTTCCTCTTCGTTTTAATATCTTCTGTTTGTTTTTAAACCAAGAGGAGTGATTCAAATCTGCCGCGCTGTAATGCTTGTTTGTAATTGGTCCAACCGCAGGCAAGTTTACTCCACTATTATAAAATTTTGACACTAATGACATTTATCAAGTTTTGACACTTTTGGCATTTCATAGGTTAATTCAGTTATATCGGCGATTTTTTGTGTTTTCTGTGTTATTTCTTTAATTTCTAAATTTTCAGTCTGATTGGATATAAAAAACAGTTGTTTTTAAACTCTTCAGCGACGAATTAATATAATTTAATATTTATGGATTACCGTTGAAGGCCGACATGATCAACCAAAAAAGGAAATGTATTTGGTTATTTTTCTAGTGACTTTCTTGGGTGTGAATCTGTCTTTTTAGTTTACTCCTCCTGGTTAAAAAATAAACCATAGTATATTTGTATCTGTTTTGTACCTATGACATGTCAAACTAAATATATAGTAAAAAGCGTGTATCTATTTGAGATATAAGAAGATCATTCGTAAAAAAGGTTCCCTTTGCCGCTAAGATAGAGTGCGACGTGCTGAGAGAAATTTGGCACACTGCCTTGCACATCAACTCTCCCTCTCTCTTACTCCACCAGTTTTGCCTTGCTGCATTGCTCAGTGTCGGACTAGCAGCCTTCAAAGATGGAGGTCCCGGTCGCAGTTGCCGCCAATGTGAAATTCATTCTGTGATTTCACCTATTGACATTATCGCTAGTTAATAGAAGTTTATAGGTAAAAGTGCATTATTTGTTCAACATGTTCGCAAATAATGTAGAGAATTCACTGAAGGCCCAACGAAAATTCACAATGAAGATCGTAGTGGAAGGCCTTCAGATTCATTGTGAACTTCCGTTCACCATTTACCAACATATTGAACAGATATGCCCTTTTACCCATAAACCTCGATTAACTGACAATGAATGATAGGTGAAACAGGTGAAATCCATTTTGTATTTAAAAATGTATCACGGCATGAATTTTACATAGGCGGTAAGAAGGAGGGGGAGTTTATGTGTGAGGCAGTGTTGCCAGATTTCTCCCAGTACGTCTCTTTCTCAGCGGCATAGGAAACTTTTTTTACGAATGACTCTCGTAAAAGATTTATAAGCGATATCACATATGATAAATCGTCCCTTATCCATAACATAATCTTATTCAGATCACTTTATTTCTTCAGTAGCAGGACGCTTGTGGATGTCCAGAGCAAGGATCATCTTCAACGCTTCAACGACTACATTAGAACTTTTAAGACCACTTGCTTACCACGGTGTTAAAATAGATATTACGAGTATCACTCAAAACATCTACCATTTCTTGACGCAGTCATGGTCTTCATACAAAGGATGAATAAGTTGAGACAAATTATAATGGAAAATAGTAGACTCTTTGCAAATTTATATTTTTATGACAATTTATAGTGGACCAAGAGCTTAGCAACGTCGGAAAAAAAAATCATTTTAAGACGGCTGATTCTTTCATATATTGTTCCCTATGCTTCCTCGAACACCGTACCGGCAATCTGGCTACTGATACAAGTTGCGTTCATTACTGCGCAGCACACTTGTATAGGTAAACATATCGAATTTAAAATTATTGTCAGACGAAAAATTTTTTTGTCATTACTTTTTAAACATTATTAGAAATATGAACTGTAATTGCCAGGCATTCCTGTGGTTTAAAAAGTAATAACAAAAAATTTTTCGTTCTAAAATAATTTATATTCAATATACAGGGTGATTGATGAGTGTGATAAAGCTCAGTAGATCCGCTATAGTAATAGATAGCAATAAAACTTAATAATAAAAATTCTAGCCAACTTTCAGCTTCACATTACGAAATTAGTTAGATTGTTACAGGGTGTTCGATAACCTAGTGGCAGACCCAACTTATGTTTTTTTAAATGGAACACCCTATATTTTATTTTATATTCGAAATCCTCTTAACTTCCATATCACAAAAATATAAAGGTTTGTTATGTTATATAGGGCTTTTACAAAGTTATAACCATTTTTTTATGAAAATCGTAAAAAGTTCAGCTCCCTGTATAAATAAAAAAGCACAACAGCGATGGTTTATTGGTGCCATATTCTTTTGTTGATTGTGAAAATTTCTAAAAATTGTTGATATTGCTAATTTTCCTTATATCGAATACAGGAGTCAAAACGCAAGTACATTCTTTTCTCTGAAATTTTAAATGGAACACCCTGTATTTTGTATTACTATCGAAAAATATCATTACCGTACTTTAATTTTTTGTATAATATTCCCTATGCCTAAATTTCTCAGTTTTCGAGATATTTTCATTTTTCAGAGCAAGTTATTAATAAGGGTGTTCTATTTAAAATTACTGTGAAATAATGTACTTGCGTTTTGACTCCCCTGTGTTCGATATAAAGAAAATTAGCAATATCAAAAATTTTTATAAATTTTGACAATCAACAAAAAAATATGGCACCAATAAACCATTGCTGTTGTGCTTATTTTTATTTATACAGGGAGCTGAACTTATTACGATTTTCATAAAACATTGGTTATAACTTTGCAAATACCCTGTATAACATAACAAACCTTTATATTTTTGTGATGAGGAAGTTAAGAAGATTTCGAATATAAAATAAAATATGGGATGTTCCATTTAAAAAAACAAAAGTTTGGTCTGCCACTATGTTATCGAACACCTTGTAACCTTCTAACTAATTTTGTAATGTGAAGCGCAAAGTTACCTACAATTTTTGTTATTAACTTTTATTGCTATCTATTACTATAGCGCATCTACTAAGCTTTTTCACACTAATCAATCACCCTGATTCTGTGTTTACCTGTACAGGTGTGCTGCGCAGTAATGAACGCAACCTGTATCAGCAGCGAGATGGCCGGTACGGTGTTCGAGGAAACATAGGGAACAATATATGAAAGAATCAGCCGTCTTAAAATGATTTCTCGAAAATGTTGCTAGCTCTTAGACCATAGTACCCACTTCTAATTCTTTTCTAAGTTTAAAAGTCGTATCTTACATCTTAAGTTTTTTGCATTAACGGTCTTTGTAATACAAAAGATTAATACCTAAGCCGAGAATCCGGCAAAATTAACACAATCTTGGCCTGTATTTTTCTTCGTACTGATTAAGATAAATATGAATTTTAGCAAGAACCGCGATATTAATATTTAAGGTTTAATCTGTATTTTCATCGTCCCGCTTAACTTTTCCGTATAATATAAACGATTGTCTGGAATAAGTTTAAGTAAGGACGACAATTTATGAAAACTTGACGTGAATAAGAATCGCTAGGGTTGGGGTAAAGGACCTCGCATAGACGTCTATGTAATTTTATCAGAGGAATTTTACTCGTATTTTATACTTAGAGCAACAGGTGCTTTAATAAATATAAGCTAAAAAGAGTATGTTTGATTATTGCACAACACGCAAACTTATTGAAAAAACTTTAGAATGAAAATAAATTGCAATGTATAAATCAAAGACACAAAATAATATGCAATCATAAACACAAAGAACAGTAATTGGCAATGTACAACTATAAAACTCACGACAGAAAAGGCTTATCTATACTTTTGAACGAAAAGTATTAATTAAGAAGGATATTCAGACCCATCTGCGACAATGGTATGTGGAAAATAAGGTTCAACCACGAGTTGTGTCAATATTACACAGGGGTCTACCCCAAAATCCCGACAGCCAAAATCCCGACAGTCACAATCCCGACGGCCAAAATCCCGACACGTCAGAATCCCGACAGTCCAAAATCCCGACAGGTCAGAATCCCGACAGGTTTGATAAGTTTCTTTTTAACATATATAATTAGATTTATTTCTTGTTTTTTGTTTATGGCCATCTGTTTTTTATTTTTTGTTATTAAACAAAAGTATTTACCATTTAATATGAACTAATTGTTTAATAAAATTTCTAACACGGGTATATGAATTAAGTTATTTTTTCTACAACCACTATTCAAAGTGCACTTTTCTGCACGGTTTTATGTTAGCAAACTTGATATTTTCTCACAGTATAAGATATTTGACATTAGTGTGAAGAAAAGTGACGTTTCTGTGCCGCAAAGTGACGTTTCTGTGCCGCAAAGTTCTTTTCTGCACAGTTGACTACCTCATTCTGAGTAACGTTATATTCTGTTTACATCCGTGGACTACCGCATTCTGAGTAACGTTATATTCTGTTTACATCCGTGGTTAAACTTTAGACAAATATATAACCTATAAGACAATTATTATATTTAACTATAGCATAGAAACTAAATTATGGATGTTACAACTGTTTTATTTTACAATTTTATTCTTATTAAACATTTTATAATTATCAAATAACCAATAAGGATTTAGCAACCTGTGCAAGAGACGTCGAATGAAGTAGGTTTTGTGTAAATCCGTGACTGCATAAATATAATGTCAATAATGTGTAATAATTGTTTAAATTTAAACAAATTAAGGCAGTGCATTAATTTTTTAACTGATTTCTGTGCAATTTATTTGGGTATAAGGAATTTAAATTGATTAGTAGGTATTAATTAAATACAGTTTAAAATTTATCACATAGGTACTTTATAATTAATCGTCGTTTGGAAATTGTGATTTTTATTTTTAGGAAAAACTGTGCTTGTAGAAAAAGTATAGTGTGAAACACGTGCAGAAAGGTAATTTCTCACTCGTTTGAATTGCGGCACTCGCTTGCGCTCGTACCGCAACTTTTCAAACTCGTGAGAAATTAGTACCTTTCTGCACTTGTTGCACAATATACTATTTCCCAACTAGTGCGGAAAGTGATACTTTCACGCACGAGACTGCCGTTTACTCCAACGACGCGATAGCGGAGCTCAGGCAAGCAGTCGAATGCGGAGAAGATACTTTCCGCATGAGTTAGGAACAATATTTTTTCTAGGGCCGTACGTTTGGAAAAAAGCCACAAAAAATAGAGTTATATCAATTTTTATATATAGAAGTGAAAATACACAAATTAATTCTTTGACAAGGTTGTCAAAACCAAACTTTCAATATAATAGGTTACCACGACGACGATATTGGTTTCCATGACGACGATTCAAAACCATTGTAATTGTCTACTGATCTGACTTTTAAATATTATGTCAAAATAATTTTATTTCATCGAATTATCGCGATAATTTCATTAAAACATGAACACAATAAGATAAATTTGAAATAAATTAGTAAATAATATCTAAATATTAGTTTGTTGCATGTATTATAATATATTATAATGCCATATTACAAGGTATTTTATTTTCACGCACGCCGTGCGGGAAAGTGCAACTTTCGGAAACGAAATGCGTGCGTGGATCTTTTAGCACGGCCGTAGAAAAATAATTTTTTCTTTTAAAATACATAATAATAATTAGTACCCGTACTTATTAGTAAGTAATAATTTTCCAATTTCAATACTCTATAATATGATTTGGTATTGCATTTGAAAAGGAAACAATAAATAATCAAAATATAGTTGTCGGAATTTTTACTTATGCGAGGATTGTTGCATGTCGGGATTCTGGCCTGTCGGTATTCTGGCGTGTCAGGATTCTGGCGTGTCGGTGTTTTGGTCGTCGGGATTTTGGCTGTCGGGATTTTTGGGCGGCACCGATTACAAAGAACCCTCTATAGCAAAATTACGCAAAAATACAAAGATTGCGCTCGGCGGGTCACCTTATAAGAATGGATAACGACAGAACACCTAGCAGAATGCTTAGCGGAACTACGGTGGGACGTCGGCCAGTAGGAAGACCAAGGAAGAGGTGGATAGACGAAGTGAGAACCGATGCTAAAGAGATATTGAGGGTGGATAACTGGAGGAGATCACCCAAGGATAGAGATACTTGGAGGCGGATGCTGGGTGAAGCCAGGGCCCGACTTAAGCTGTAGCACCAGAGGAGAGAGAGAACTGTATAACTAGCAGTCGAGAAATTAACGAGTAGAGAGGGATATGGCTAAGGAAACATTCGACACAACCTGTAGGGTTGAACCTGGTACATACCTACTCGTATACGCTCGTTTGCCACATATATCTACTATACATTCATTTACCTGGTCTAAAATGGCAGAAGGGGTGGGAGCAGGAATATTCAGTAGTGGTTTAAATTTAAACATTGGAACGTTGGAACAATTGGAATCTCGTTGGAACTTTACCGTGCTGAGCAGATATGACGTGAATTATAAATTCTAAAATTCCCTCGTCTTCCTTAGTCTCAGCATCCGTTATGACTTGCAAATTGTAGAAGCCTCAGAGGTGTTACCAGAGAAGGTTCCCATTGTTTTCAGTCTGGTAGGATGTAGAATGACATTTTTGGATGTTGTTTTATGTGCTATTAGATTGAAAACTTAGTTTTTTGCTAGCAGTTACCGCTAGGGCATCCCTGCCATTTCGTTCGTTGCAATCCATGACTGCACGCCGGGGTTTGTCCTAGTTGGGTCAGAGAGAGCAGCATATGTGCCTACTGATGAGAGACTAATAAGTTTCGAAACCGGTAGAGGTGCTTACTGCACTCTCTGATTGAACTGGAATAATGAGTAGTAATGAGAGTAGTTTCGTGTTGCAACAAAATTGAACATGGTTATTCATTTTCGATTTACATGTTTACTCTGATTGGAGTACGAAGGGAACCATTCTCGTTGGAACTTTACCGCGCTGAGCAGATGGGACGTGAATTATAAATTGTAAAATTCCCCCATCTTCCTTAGTCTCAGCATCCGTTATGGCTTGCAAATTGTAGAAGCCTCGGACGTGTCACCAGAGAAGGTTCCCATTGTTTTCAGTCTGGTAGAATGTAGACCATCTCGCCCAAGCTATTCAACCTAGCGCTAGAAGATGTGTTAAAACAACTACAATGGGATAGCTTGGGTATAAACATAAACGGGCAATATCTGAATCACTTACGATATGCTGACGATATTGTATTAATAACATAAAGAAGTGAAGAACTACAAAGAATGATGGAAGAACTAGATAGAGAATCGAAAAAAGATAGGACTGAAGATGAATTACAGTAAAACAAAAACCATGACCAATCAACAAGAAGAACTAATAATTACAGTGGCACAAACAAGAATAGAACAAGTAAAATAGTATATATATCTAGGACAAATCACTAGATTAAATAAAGAAAATCAGACCGAAGAAATAAAGTAAAGAATAAGATTGGCCTGGGCATCATTCGGAAAACTGTCTTATATTCTAAAGAACAGAAAATACCCGCAATATCTAAAAACAAGAGTCTTCAATCAATGTATACTCTCTGTTCTAATATATGGCTCTCAGACATGGACGTTTACAAAAGAAAATATGGAACAAATAGCAGAGACAGAAAGATCCGTGGAAAGACAAATGCTGAACATTAAACTATCAGACAGGAAAAGAAACGAATGGATCCGTAACAAAGCAAAAGTGAAAGATGTCTCAACCCAAGTAGCAAAGCTTAAATGGAAGTGCGCCGGACACACCATACGGCAGAAGGATGAAAGATGGACTAAGACGATTATACATTGGAGACCGTAGAACCACAAACAAAAAAGGAGAAGCACACTGGGTCAAAATGGATGCAAATTGCCAAGATAGAGAGACATGGAAGAAGGAAGAGGAGACCTATATCCCAGAATGGATGTTTAGGGCTGATTAGATAGGATGTAGAATAGCATTTTTGGATGCTGTTTTATGTGCTATTAGATTAAAAACTTAGTTTTTTGCTAGCAGTTGCCGCTAGGGCATCCCTGCCATCTCGTTCGTTGCAATCCGTGACTCTACGCCGGGGTTTGTCCTAGTTGGGTCAGAGAGAACAGCATATGTGCCTCCTGATGAGAGACTAATAAGTTTCGAAACCGGTAGAGGTGCTTGCTGCACTCTCTGATTGAACTGGAATAATGATGCGACTGTAGTTTCGTGTTGCAACGAAATTGAAAATGGTTATTCATTTTCGATTTAAACATTTACATTCAACTAGGAGAGTATAGCTCCGCATTTCAGCAAAGATTTTTACATCTTGAGCTCTGCAAGAGAAATTAACATCAAGGCTTTATGACATAATTATCCAATATTTCAAAAAATATTTTCAAGCGTACTGTATCATAGGCCTTCTCTAAGTCAACGAACATTGAATAAGTCGGTAAATTTCTTGTTGTCTATTTATCTATAATTAGTTGAAGTACAAAATATTATCCATACAAGATTTGACGGAATCCACTTTGACCTTCTCTCTCCTCAAATTAGTTTTTGATTATTTCTTTCATCAATCGACCGTACAACTTCCAAATAAACTAATAACAATTATAACTATGTGATTTTTACATATCTTTTTCTCTCCTTTTTTGTGGATAGAGCTTATACACACCAAGCTCCAATCTTTCGGTATATATTCTTGTTTGATTAGACATTTATTAAAAATCTCCGCCAACAATTCTGTTAGTATTTCTGTTAGTTTTCGTATTACTCCGTAGAGTAACCAGGTGCATTTTTCAGTTGGAACTTTGCCGGCTGCAGACGGGGGATGTGAATTGCAAGGTGTAGAATTCTTTCCCTTTCGTCTTCACTGCAGCATCCATATGACTTGCAAATTATAGAAGTCTTGGAGGTGTTACCATGAAAATGTACCAATAAGTTTTCAATTTAAAAATCTTTTAGTGATTTTTAATATTTTTCAATATTATTAATTTACTATTAGGATTGAAAACTTGCTTCGTCTTTCAATTGCCAGATGGCGCTTGCCACCTATTATCATCACTTTGGTTGCGATGTGTGGGAGAACCTCTCGATGCAATTTAGTTGGAGTATGGAGAACAGTGCCTACGTTCCTTCTGATGAAGCTCCAATAAGAGCAGAAAATCGCGGTTAAAGGAACTGGACTGCACTCCGTATTCTAATTAAAAAGTAAGATTGGTTTGCCTTCGCATTGCAACCGAATAAAAATGGTACACATTTTTATTTTAATTCTGTTAGTGTTAACGGTCGGAGTTTTACTGATCCAATGGGGATGTTTTTAGGTCCTGCAGCGTTCCCATTTTTCATTTCCATTAAGGTTCGTCTATCTGGTTCACACTGATTGGTTGTACTTCGTCTTTATCTATTGGATCTGTTCTAGAGTCTCTGTAATTTATTTCGCAATGTGGTCTTGCTTCTTTCAATAGGGATTTGTGATTTTCTTCCCACTCTGACATACTTGTGGGGTTTAATCTCCCTGTTCCTATCTATCTATCTATAAGCGAGGTTCCTACAGCCTCTGCCGCTTCTCGCATTTTGACCGGCATCTTTTTCTGTCCATCCATTCTTCTTCTTCGATGGCTTTATCTCTCATGATGTGCCTTACATTTTCTTCCCAGGCAACTGAATGCCTTCCCCTTCTTCTTCTTTATTGTGGTATGTAATTTAAAGCTTTCTTTGGCCATCTATCTTCATTCATTCGTTTCACGTGACCATATCACACTAGTTGTCTCGTTTAAATTCTATCTACACTGGAATATACAGTATTTGTCCTCCTTCTAACATCTTCATGCCTGATGTGATCTTTTTCTAAACATGTAGTCCATGTCTTCCTCATCATTCGCTACGACTACCTGATCATCTGCGAAAAACAAAGTTGTTAGACATTTACCACCGCCTATGTCTATTGCCATTTCGGATACTTGTTTCCTCCACTACTCTAGCGATGATATAATATATATTTTAAATAAAGTCGGAGACAGACAACATCCTTGTTTAAGCCCCTTTGTTATTGGAAATTATTCAGATGTAAAGTTTCCTTCTTTAACGACACTTCTTGCATTTTTGTATATATTTGCGATATAATCCATATACTCTCTACTAAGACCTACTTTCCTCAATGTTTGAAGCAGTTTTTTCAAAGGTACCGTATCATATGCCTTCTCTAAATCTACCAGCAATAGGTGGGTAGATAGATTCCTTGACTTCCGTTTTTCTATTATATGCTGCAGAACCAGTATATTATCAGTACACGATCTTCCTGCACGAAATCCACTTTATATTTTTGGTCCGTACTTTACCAACTGAATTAGGATGTCTGCAGGTCCTGCTGCTTTACCGTTTTTCGATCTTTTGAGGGCCTCGTTTAACTCTCCGGTTGTTATCTCAACTATTTGTGTATGTTTGGATAATTCGTCCATTTCGATCTTTTGGAATTACATCTATCTTCTGTCAGTAAGACTTCATAATGGTGTTTCCACTGTTTCAGATCTATTAACTTTATGTTACATTTTTCCTTTCCTTCCCTGCGGAGAGACTTTATCACATCACCTTCCACGCTTGCCCAACTCCTGTTTCACCCATATACCTATCCACTTCTGCGCATTTTCGATCCCACATCTCATTCTTACTTTTCACTACTTCTCTTTTTACATCTCGATTTAATGCTGTATATCTCTTGTGATCTTCCTCCTTTCTTGTTGACATCCATATTTGATAAGCAGTTTTCTTCTTGTTTACTAACGTTTGCATTTTCTCCGAACGCCATTTGCATATTTTCCGACAAAAAAAATCTCCCTGTTCCTTTGTGATATATTCTGAGGTTTCATATAAAATTCCATGCTTCAGACACTCGAGTTCCACCCATTCACTGTTTATTTGTTCACATGTTTTTTGCTCACGTTTTTTTTTTTGTTTTGGCCACAGTTTTCTTTAGGGATGGTCTAGAGCCGACCCGAGCCGAGCTTTTGAAAAGATTTAGCTCGGCTCTAAATTTCGAGCCGAGCTCGAGATAGAGAACTTCGAGCTGCAGGTCGAGCTCGTGGCTCTTGTTGGCTCGGCTCGAATATTTTAACCCGAGCCTGGAATTTATTCCATATTTTACGGACACACTGTATATTTAAAATACATATTTGTAGTCTGAATTACTTATTCTCAAGCAAAAGTATCAGTCGTAGCTGAAATAAATGAATTAGAAAAAGTGTTAAATATTAGCTAAAATATTGACAAGCTCGTCAAGGAAAGCTCGGCTCGTTTCAAATTCAGCTCGGCTCGGCACGAAATAAAGGCTATAGCGGGATAAGATGGTCAAAAATGCCCCCGAACCGATCAGCTCCGCTAATTATCTTTTCGATAAAGGATATAAAATTATGCCCTCATGCAAATTTTTAGCTTCCCAGAGGTCCTAAAACGTCTTAAATCGAGAAAAGAAGGATTTTTAGGTTTTATTTTTTTGTAAACGCAATTTTACTTTAAAAAATCTGAAAAAATTCAAGAAGTTGCATCTTTTCAATACAAAACAACCTAATTTTTTTCAGATTTTTGTAATGAAAAATGAGCCCAGGAAAATTTTTTGAAATTTTCAAAAAAATTTTAGGTTATGATAATATGATTTGGCCAACTTTTAAATAGCATTTTTTTGTGTACTTTTTGCCGTTCTTTTAAATGGCAGAGGCAGAATTTTTAATATCTGAGCGGAAAGAACGAAAAAATCGAAAAAACCGTTTTTGGCTGTCTCGAGATGCATCTCGGGACAGCAAATTTTAGGATTTAGGATCCTGACTACAACAATTGAAAAAGAACTAAAAATGTGAATTTTGTCATAAAATTTGATATGTGGGGTTATAATAATATTTGGAACAACTTTTCCAAATAACATCGATATCTGTAACGCGAAGCAAGTCGAATCGCATATCGAAATTTCACCCTGTTTGTGGATTTGCAGTAGGCCGCGTTTAAAATTTAAAGTTCAGTTGACTATTTTAAAAATTGTGAACCATCAATTTGTATGACTGCGCAAAATTTCAGATTTGTATATATTTTGATAGCCGAAACATAGGGCCTTCATCTTAAATGCGAGACACTGTATCTTATCAATTCGATAATTTATTGCAACTAATATAGTCGTATTTTTTATAGATTCAAAATATACAATGAGAATACTGACTAATTCACTAATTTAATCATAAAAGGTTCAAATTGATTGCATTGAAATATTGAACCAATTAATGCGTATTAATATAATATTATTATAATTATTATAATAAAAGAGTGAGTTTTATGTATAAAAACCCTCAAGTATCTCGGCAACGACTTGCACGTCTTTCATAGGTTTTGGTGGGTAGGGGTTTTCTAATGCAGCCGATATTACAGTGATAATTATTACATTGTTGTCAGATTTTCCGTTTTTCTGGAAATCTAATGAACTTTATTATTTCAAAAGAACACCCTGTATATTTTTTGCGTTTCGAAGTCCTTACGATATACTGACTATTTTTTATGATATATACTCTATACCTAAATGCCATAGTTTCGGAGTTATTGCTACATTTATTCAAAAAAAAATTTAAGAAATTATAAAAATCAATTTTTTCGGCCCGTGTAGACATTATTTTACGTTCTTTGGATCATTGGGAACAAGAAAAGGTCTTTTGTAATTTTTCTCTAAAGTTAATCGTTTTCGAGTTATAAACAATTTAAAACTGATAAAAATCGAATAATGACGATTTTCAAGGTTCAAAAACAAAAATAAAAAACAATATTTTTGAAACTGCGGAGTATGTTAATGAAGCGCATATGAGAGGACGGGCGATCGGGCATTAACAACTAAAAAACAATATTTTAGAATGAAACAAGCTCAAATTACTTATTGGTAACTGATAAAATAAGGCTTTAGCTTGAGTTTCTATAGGTACTTGGCAGTTTCAAAAATAATATTTTTGATTTGTGTTTTTTAACCTTGAAAATCGTAATTATTCGATTTTTTTTCAGTTTTAAATTATTTATAACTAATATATATTTAAAACGATTAACTTTAGAGAGAAATTACAAGAAAACTTTTTTGTTCCCAATGGTCCAAAGAACGTAAAATAATGTCTACGCAGGCCGAAAAAATTGATTTTTATAATTTATTGTTTAAAAAGTTTTTTAAATAAATGGTAGCAATAACTACGAAATTATGGGCTTTAGGTATAGGGAATATAACATGGAAAATAATCAGTATTCCTTAAGGAGTTCAAAATGCAAAAAATATACAGGGTGTTCCATTTGAAATAAGAAAGTTAATTAGATTTTCAGAAAAACGGAAGATCTGACAACAATGTAAGTATTATAATATCGGCCACATTAGAAAACTCCAACCCACCATAATCCATAAAAATCGTGCAAGCCATTTCCGAGATAATTAAGGGTTTCCGTACATAAAACTCACTCTGTATATTATATTATATTATATTATATTATTACACATAATTATATACACATTATTAATACACATTAATTATTAATACACATTATTTAATTAGTTCCATACTTCAATGCAATCAATTTAAACTTTTTATGATAAAATTAGTGAATTAGTCAGTACTTTGATTGTATATTTTGAATCTATAAAAATACGACTATATGAGTTGCAATAAATTATCAAATTGACAAGATACAGTGTGTCGCATTTAAGATGAAGACACCCCTATGTTTTGGCTATAAAAATATATACAGATTTTAAATTTTGCACAGTCATACAGGGTGATGGTTCACAATTTTTAAAATAGTCAACTGAACTTTAAATTTTAAACGCGGCCTACTGCAAATAGGGTGAATTTTCGATATGCGATTCGATTTGCTTCGCGTTACAGATATCGATAAGTTATTTGGAAAAGTTGTTCCAAATATTATTATAACCCCACATACCAAATTTTTTGAGAAAATTCACAATTTTAGTTTTTTTTTTCAGTTGTTGTAGTCAGGATCCTAAATCCTAAAATCCTAAAATCCTAAAAAACGGTTTTTTCGATTTTTTCGTTCTTTCCGCTCGGATATTAAAAATTCTGCCTCTGCCATTTAAAAGAACGGCAAAAAGTACACAAAAAAATACTATTTAAAAGGCCAAATCATATTGACATAACCTAAAAATTTTTTGAAAATTTCAAAAATTTTTCCTGGGCTCATTTTTCATTACAAAAATCTGAAAAAAATAGGTTGTTTTATATTCAAAAGATACAACCTCTTGAATTTTTTCAGATTTTTTAAAGTAAAATTGCACTCACAAAAAAATAAACCCTAAAAATTCTTCTTTTCTCGATTTAAGACGTTTTAGGACCTCTGGGAAGCTAAAAATTTGCATGAGGGCATAATTTTATATCCTTAATCGAAAACATAAGTAGCGGGGCTGATCGGTGCGGGGGCATTTTTGACCGTCTTATCCCGGTATAGCCTTTGATTCAGCTCGAAGCTCGGCTCGCAAGAAACAAACCGGCTTGAGCTCGAAACTCGGCTCGCCAAACGAGCCGAGACGAGCTAAGCTCGAGCTTGTGATCATCCCTAGTGTTCTTAATTTTCCTATTCCAGTAAGTATATGTTCTCCAGTCTTCTGGATTTTCGGCTTGTGGGCAGATTCGATAGGATTTCTTTTACTCTCTTATTCCTTGTGACCACCACTCTAGATCTTGGTTTTGCACATTTTTCTTATACCCTATTAGTCCAGGGCGCATCTGTTTTGAGATGGACATTGAGAGGTGACTCAAATTTTTTTGCAGAAATTGCTTGAAAATAAATCAAATATTAATATTTGAGTTATCCTCCCTCTCAAAAAGGTCCGGAACATTGTTTAAATAATCAAAATATCAAAAAATGAAGGAAAAATTCGATCATTTTCTTCGTTTTTTGATTATAACTTTAAAACTATTCATTTTCGAGAAAAGTTGTACTGACATAAAAGTTGCGTAATTCAATTTCCTACAATATAACATTGGTTAAAAAAATAAAAAATAGTCACCCTAGTTGCAAAATAGCAATATAATTGCGAAAAAATCATACAAAAACAAGTATTCGCAGTTTACGTTTTTCAACCATTTATACTACACTTAGGACCTTCATATTTCACCCACAAAAACATTATGATACAGTAAAACAATACTGTAAATTTCATTAAGAGCGGTTCAATAGATTTTGCAAAATAAATTTTGCAATCCAGCTTTCGCAAAAAAAATTCATTTTTTCAAAATGTTACAGGACTGAAAATAAAGCAGATAGCAAGTTGAAATTTTTTTTGCTTATGGAAGTGTACTGTACCTTTCATTTGCAATTTGCAAAATGAAAATCGATTAATTCCCACGAGGTCAGGAAATGTTTTAAATAAACAATAATTTTTGGTGCTACGCGCAGGACAGCGGTGTTCGATTCACACAAGTTGATTTCCACCAAAATTTCTTCCAATCTTTATCTAATATACGAGTATTATTTTCTTACTCTATATTTTGTTGTATTTTAATATTTTAATTCCACAAAAATCAAACAAATTTTATTATTGCTTGTGAAATATTGTTTAAACAATTGCATATGTTTAAAAATAATAAACTTTTATTCTCCAAGATAAAATATATGAACAAAGAAAGTTTTTGCTAAAAAAAGTGTTATTTCAAAGGATATAGTATGTGTTTTTATTTTGCAATTAACAAATTTATTTATTTATATCGAAATTTAATAAAAATTAAAATGTATCAATCATTATCAAAGGTCATTGGAATGCCCAATCAGAGCAAACTATCCGCTGTCCTGCGCGTAGCACCAATAATTAATGTTTATTTAAAAAAATTCCTGACGACGTGGTGTTAATCGATTTTAATATTGCAGAATTGCAAATGAAAGGTACAGTACACTTCTATACGCAAAAAAAATTTCAACTTGCTATCTGCTTTATTTTCAGTCCTGTAACATTTTGAAAAAATGAATTTTTTTTACGAAAGCTGGATTGCAAAATTTATTTTGCAAAATCTATTAAACCGATCTTAATGAAATTTACAGTATTGTTTTAATGTATCATAAAGTTTTTCTGGGTGCCATATGAAGGTCCTAAGTGTAGCATAAATGAAAAAAAAAACGTAAAATGCGAATACTTGTTTTTGTACGTTTTTTTTCGCAATTATTGCTATTTTTCAACAAGGGTGACTATTTTTTAAATTTTTAACCAATTCTATATTGTAGGAAATTTAATTACGCAACTTTTATGTTAGTACAACTTTTCTCGAAAATGAATACTTTTAAAGTTATAATCAAAAAACGATGAAAAAAATCGAATTTTACCTTAATTTTTTGACATTTTGATTATTTAAACAATGTTCCGGACCTTTTTGAGAGGGAGGATAACTCAAATATTATTATCTGATTTATTTTCAAGCAATGTCTGCAAAAAAATTTGAGTCGCCTTTCAACGTCCAAATGTACTAATATTTTTACAGATGCGCCCTTACAGATGGCCTGTTGTGCTGCAATATGTATACAGACTTTTATTTATATTTTAATATTTTGTAGTTTTGTGGCTAATCTGAGTTTGTACACAAATTGGGTGGATTCATTCTTTAGACTTTCCAAATTATATTTATTTTCACTCATATTTCCTGACATTGTTTGTTCATACTAATGGTCGCAGTTATTTTTCCGGTATTTAACTAACACCTTTGCCATGGTTCAGTGGTGATCCGATCCACACTTCACTTCCTTATTATAAACCCCACACCCCTACGCCTACGTCCAAATCTTTTAAATTTGATTGTTGGCGTATGATGACATAATCAATAATTGACCTTAGCCCTCTTGTTGGCTGTGTCCATTAATATCTGTGTATGTCTTTATGGGCGTAAAATACATTTGTCACTTTTAACGATAACCTGTCAAATAAGTCAATAAGTCGCGCATCATAACCACATACAAAATATAAAATGTTTGTAAATGTGGTGCTACCGATGGATACCGTAAACAATCTAGGACGAGGGGCTGTTAAATAATTGATACGTTCGATAGTTAAATAATGAGAAGCTATATCGACCATAAACAGAAGAAATATCGATGAGAAGAAGAAGGTCGTATATTTGTACTACAAAGACAAAGACACAAACTGAGAGGACAAGAATACATACGATTCAGTGGTGTCATGGTGCCGGAACGCGCCGGAAAGCCGTTCCGGCACTGGTTAAGAAAAGAAAAAAAAATAAATAGAGAATTTAGGTTTTGTAAATAAAACATGGATTTTAGAATTTAAAATATGCAGACGTAATTTTTATATTAAAAAAACTTGGAGTAATATTTTACTTGTAAAAAAGTTAAGGAAAGTGCGTTCCGGTACTGCTAATTTTGCCATGACACCACTGATGCGATTAGAAAAAATAGAAAATAGAAAGAGATCTGGCACAAAGAAAAAGGTAATGGATACGAGATTTGGGGTAATCATTTGGCTGTCAAATGTTTCTCTAACGAATAATTTTATATAGGACGTCTCTTGATTTCGTTTTACAGCGAATTCTTTTGTATTAAAAGACTAAGTTTTCAATCTAATAGAATAGGCATTTCTTCCTATTTTCAAAACAATAAAGTTAAATAACTTTCAATAATATAAACCACGTGCTCGCTATATAAGTTTTAGAACCCAACTGTCGAGTTGAAGATGCACAAGTTAGGCGTCGCACGCGCTGTTGTATAAAAACGAGTTTTAACTCAGGTAGGTACCATTATAAATACAGCTGAAACTTCGTCTCTATTTTGATTTGCTTAAAAAAATTAGGACAGTATTTCTAAGATACTAAGAAATGTTTTACGTAAAAAAAACAAAAATCGATTTTTTTTAATTCAGAAAGTAAAAGTGTCCTTAATTATCACGATTATTGTTCGATATCAGTAAACTGTGTACACATAGCCTGATCCTGCACAGCCATACACTTTGTCATTTTAGTCGATTTATGCTGATTAATTCCTTTCATTGTTCCTAAATATCAATCATTTTGAACTTTGAGACTTTATACATTTATGTGTATTACCTACCCAGGCAAAAGCATAAAATAAAAAAAATGCTAATCCACAGCTTTCCTTTTCACCACTTCTTATATCAGCCTTCCCTGACTGTGAAGATGATGGAGAACTTTTTTATCTTATTTTCCCTCTTTCCACTGGGATAATTTTAGATGGTTGAAAAGGAAATTAATCAAGCCACAGAAAAGCCGCTTTTCGTGAATGTATTAGGATACAGCTCATTTCCTGCATATACCATTTATTTTTCACTTAAATCGCAAAAGTGCGAACACTGATTTATTTATATAATTATGTCTGTGTAATCGGTGGTTATTTTATTACTTTCAACTAACTGAAGTCATTTCTGACTAACTGAACTCGTTTATATAATGCCTATTCGATCTGGGTAAGATTATTTTGAGAACGAAACACGCGTTTAGGCTTTCCTGCCTCTTCACGGAATGGGGATATCAAGATAAATTGGATGTTAAAGATATCAAAGTGTTTGAGAATCACAAAGAAAGCGCCGGCCGCGCGCAGCGACCAGACAGACAAGCTCTTTCTCTGTTCCCCCAGCGTCGGTACCAAGCCTGAAACGAAGACCCAAGCCCGTTGAACAAACGGTTCTTTTCATATTTTGGCTTTGTTGTGTTTTTGGCAATCGCGTGGATGTTAGCTGTGGCTAGATCCTTTCCTAGGTATAGGTATCGTTGTGCAATGAAGGTAGGAAACCACAGAAAACTACCTTTCCCCTATCCTGTTTGGTTTTATGCGGCTCTGAGGGAGCATACGCGAGCGCTCAGTTCTTTTTGTGTTATGCGTGTATCTGATGTTTTAGTAAGTTTTTGGTTTTTAGGTGTATATGATAAATGATATTTGTTTTAATGTTAGGTGAAGTGAGCGTTCAGGGTATAGTGAGAGGTAAGTGCATGTATGTATAAGTGTGAGAGTGTTTTATATTTTTTTTCCTTTTTTATATAGTTTTTATAGTTTTTTGTGTTTTATTTTTTTTTTCTAAGTGTGTATGTGCGTACTGTGTGTTGTAAGGTGTATAGTGTGTAAGTTTGTAACTTAGGTGCAGATTTTTGTAAATGTTTGGTTTATCGTATCAGCTGTATGACGGATTTTACGACGCAAGTGAGTTCGTGTAAAGGTGTTTGTTTGTTTATTACGAGTGGTTCGGCGTTTCTATATTTGTTGCTGTAGGCTTTCTGTGTATCTTGAAGAGAATGCAGGATGTTTTCCTCCACAGTTAGGGCACTTGGGCACATCTCTTGTTGGACAAGCGGTCGATCTGTGATTTTATCCGCAATATAGACAGATGGTGGCAGGGTTAGTGCACGTTGTGCTGGAGTGTCCACTTTTGCTACATCTCGAGCAGTATTGTAGGAAGACTGGAACGGAATTGCTCGATCGTGGGATCTCGCAATTTAATCGTTCTCCATCCATTCTGATACCGTTCAGAATAGCATCAGAGAATGTAGTTTCAGAGTTGGTAAACACTCTGACAAAGGAGGTGGGTTTGTTCTTGGAGCGGGCAATGATTCATACAACTTTGTTGTAAAGGAATTGATTTGAGGTCAAATGGTCCTCAATGTAATTTGTTGAAATGTTTTTATCGACGCCGGAAATAACTAAGTGAAAGTTAGTAGATTAAGACGTTGGATCGAGGATTTGAGTAGTTTTTGCCATTTTGGAGTACAGGAATTGGTGAGAGATATTTTTTATTATCTCCAATAAGTTGCTGGCTTTTTGCCTGAAATTTACGGATGTCTATGATTTCAGTTGTCCGAATCGTGGCTGCCTTATGGGCTGGGAAGACTTTAATTGAATCAAAGTCGGTGATTAGGAGGTTGTTGTTGATGATGAGTTCGTGGAATGAGTTCGATGATCGCTGTTGACAGATGTGTGGGGGGATGTGCTCCACTCTGTATTGGAAAATTTGGTCTGATGTTGTTGGTGAGGAGTTGATAGTGTTATTTTGAGGGGGAGGTGTTGTGTTTTGCGTATAGTGTGTTGGTTTACTGGTGGCGGGATTAGCGGCAGGATTAGTGTCGGGATTTTGTGTATTGTTGATTTTTTGGATTAGTCTGGGCAGACTATCGGAGAATAGGCCATTTTGAGAAAAGTTATTTACCAGCAATTTTATTGCTGGAATCGAATCTTAAGATTGTATATATTAATAATATAGGTATGCAAAGTCCGCAGATAGTGTGCTACTTTTTTAATAAACAAAGTGGCGCCCGAAAATCGTGTTTTTCCATTTTTGCTCTATAACTCTGAAGATTTTAACTTTATACCAAAAACACAAATAAAAATTCACCGTAATTAAATTCTGCATGGAGACGTAATTTTCCCGATTTACTTCGACCAAAATTTTCCTCGGAAAATGCGGGTTTTTCCAACAAAATCTTTAGTTTTCAACTAAAATTTTAGGTAAGTAATTGTTTATCAATAATTAAATAACTTGGTAATATAAAAGCTCTTTTCATATAGATCATAATTTCCGAAGCCGATGGACATTGAGTGAACAGTTTAGCAACAATTGAATTGTTAATTAAAAATTTACGGTCGCTATAATAACCACAATAATTACGATACATAAGAATAACTATGATTTTTGTATAAAAAGACACTGTACCTATCTAATGTACTTTACAGAATTGAAATTTAACTATGTAGGCGGTCTCAGGAATATTTTAAAATTATAAACAATTTTTTGCCTTATAAACAAATAGAATATTCTGAATATCCCAGAAAATATTAAATTAAATTAAATCATGAAAACGGTATTGGAAAAAAGCGGCAGGACGCTTCTTAAAAAAAACGTTTAATTGTGATGAGTGGTTCCTGAGATACAACCGGTCAAAGTTGACCGGCATTTACGGCAAGCATATAAACAATAGGATCATAATTTTCGAACCACCACCTTTTTATTTAAAAAAATCGCTCGCCCCCCCTGCTGTTTAACTTCGCACTGGAACATGCAGTAAGGACAGCTCAGCCACAACTGACAAACGGATTTGCCGCCCAAGGATCAAAAATACTATTAGCCTTTGCGGATGACGTGGACACAATTGCACAATCCACCAGAGATGCAAAAGAAGTTTTCACCCTATTCGAGAACGGAGCCAAGGAAGTTGGTCTTAAGGTCAACGAGGACAAGACCAAGTACATGGTGGTTACGAAGAACCCAAGACCAAGGGTTAGACAAAACGTAACAATTAATGAATACAATTTTGAAGTCGTCAAAGAATTTAAGTACTTGGGAGCGATCATAACATCTGAAAATAACTATGAAAAGGACGTGGCAGCCAGGATTATTGCAGGAAACAGGGCATATTACTCGTTAAGGACCCTACTTAAATCAAAAATACTCTCAAGACCAGCAAAAATAAGAGTATATTTGACAATAATTCGTCCCACAATAACGTATGGAAGCGAAACCTGGACTCTGAATCACCGGGAAACAACAAAATTACTGGTGCTTGAAAGAAAGATACTGCGGACTATCTATGGGCCTTGCAGAGAAGAGACAACAGGAGAATGGAGAAGAAGACACAATGATGAACTTCAGACAATATACGGAGATGAAAACATAGTACGCTACATTAAATCAAACAGAATACGATGGGCGGGTCACGTACTAAGATCAAGTGACGAAAGACTTCTAAACGCCACATTCTGGGAAAGGCCCGATGGAAAAAGGTCAGTTGGTCGCCCAAGAAAGAGATGGAAGGACGCAGTAGCCAGCGATCTACACAAAATGGGAGTACAGCAATGGGAAATAGCTGCTCAGGACCGACAACAATGGAGAGAAATAGTAAACGCGGCCAAGACTCACATAGAGTTGTAGAGCCAAATGATGATGATGATGACCTTTTTATTTCGGTCCTCTTTCTCCACACCAATTTTCATATTATCTTTAAAATACTCTTAACATATATTATTATAAAAAAAACTATTGATATTACGAGTGAAAATTGCCAAAAATAGCAAAATTCCAATCAAAAATTAGGTTGGAGAAAATGTAATCTCAAATTTCAAAATCGGTATACGTTAAAAAAATGCATTTTCTCGGCTTCCCATGGAGCAATTTTCTTCATTCTTTTTTTGTTCCAAAGTAACTCGAGTAGATTCATCTAACTAACGCATTATTAAATGTCAAAGTTGCTTTTGTTTTGTTATAATAAATTAATTTATTTATTATACAAAATTTTTAATTTGTTTAAATAAAGATTGTTTAAATAATTATACAGCTTTTAACGTTAAAAGGTACACTTGTAGTAAGTTTATCTAAAAAAAGTCTACAACTGGAAAAAATATGTAGTTTTTTTTTCGTATAAAAAAATTAATCTATTATAACAAAACAAAAGCAAGTTTGACATTTAATAATGCGTTAGTTAGATGGCTCTACTCGAGTTACTTGGGAACAAAAAAAGAACGAAGAAAATTGCTCCAATGCCGAGAAAATGTATTTTTTTAACGTATACCAATTTTAAACTTTAAGATTACATTTTCTCCAACCTAATTTTTGATTGGAATTTTGCTATTTTTGTCAATTTTCACTCGTAATATCGATAGTTTTTATTATAATAACATATGTTATGAGTATTTTAAAGCTATGAAAATTGGTGTGGAGAAAGAGGACAAAAATAAAAAGGTAATGGTTCGAAAATTATGATCCTATTGTTTATATCTTTGCCGTAAATGTCGGTCAACTTTGACCGGTTGTATCTCAGGAACCACTCATCACAATTAAACGTTTTTTCTTTTAAAAGAAGCGCCTGCCGCTTTTTTTCCAATACCGTTTTCATCATTTAATTTAATTTAATATTTCCCGAGATATTCTATTTGTCTATAAACCAAAAAATTGTTTATAATTTTAAAATATTCCTGAGGCCGCTTAAATAGTCCAATTTCAATCATGTAAAGTACATTAGATAGTTACAGTGTCTTTTTATACAAAAATCATAGTTATCCTTATGTATCATAATTATTGTGGTTATTATAGCGACCGTAAAATTTAATTTACAATTTAATTGTTGCTAAACTGTTCATTAAATTTCCATCGGCTTCTGGAATTATGATCTATACGAAAAGAGCTTTTATATTACCAAGTTATTTAATTACTGATGAACAATTACTTATCTAAAATTTTAGTTGAAAATTAAAGATTTTGTTGGAAGAACCCGCATTTTCCGGGGAAAATTTTCGTAGAAGTAAATCGGGAAAAACACGTGTCTATGCAGAATTTAATTACGGTGAATTTTTATTTGGGTGTTTTTAATGTAAAGTTAAAATCTTTGGAGTTATAGAGAAAAAATTGAAAAAAACACGATTTTCGGGCGCCATTTTGTTTATAAAAAAGTAGCACATTCTCTGCGGACTTTGCATAACTATATTATTAATATACAATCATAAGATTCGATTCCAGCAATAAAATTGCTGGTAAATAACTTTTCCTTGTATTTTGCTAATTAGCCCAGAGTAGATGTCTAGTTGTATTTATTAGTTGAACTAAACTCCTGGACAAAATTAACGCACCACTTTAGTTAATCTAAATATTTACAATATGAACACAAAATAAAACTAAGTTACATTGAAATAATAATAAACACCTACAAGTAAGTCCAACATGACTTTATCATGACCTTAATTTGCCTTATTGTTTCTTTAAAAATTGTTTTTGCCGGAAATGCGTAAATAAGCTAGCATAACTCCAAATTGCAAAAAGAAAAAAATCAGTAAAGTAACACAATAAAATGCATCTGGGTCAACACTAATACCGTGTAGGCCCTCCTCTACTTCTTATGACTGCATTCATGCGCCGAGGCATGGTTGATATCAAATGTTCAACAAAAGCTTGCGGCATATTCTCCCATTCTTCAATAACGGCCTTAATGAGTTGGTTGCGATTGGCAATAGAGGGTCTACGACTTCGAATCTTTTTTTGAGATAGTCCCATAGATGCTCTATAGGATTCATGTCCGGACTGTTAGGTGGCCACTCTAATAATGGAATATCAACATAATTTAGGTAGCCAATAACCTGTCGAGCCACATGAGGACGAGCGTTGTCTTGCATGAATAAAAAATTAGGTCCAAGAAAGGGAGCAAAAGGCATTACATGTTCGACAAAAATGTTGTCTAAGTAATAATGGGCGTTCATAGACCTCATACGTATGGGAACCAACTCCATACGAGCTTTAAAACAAATTCCCCCCCAAAACATTTTAGAGCCACCACCAAAAGGTACTTTAGGAGAGATATTGCAGCTATCAAACCTTTCTCCTCGCCTTCGCGAGACACGCTTCTGATCATCTGGAGCTTTTAGGCTTACTCTAGTCTCATCGGAGAAAAGAACTTGTTTCCAATCATCGATGGTTCAATTTTGATGCAATCTTGCAAAATTCAATCTCTGAACCCTGTGTTCTTTGGTAAGCAAGGGTTTTTTGGCCGGTTTCCTGTTGCTCAATTCTGCTTCATGTAAACGTCTTCTAACTGTTCGAGACGAAATCGCGACATTTCGAACATCTGCTAGTTCAATTTTTAGCAAACTGCTGGTGACTCTCGTATCTCTGAGAGCACGTTGTCTCAAAAAACGATCATCAATTTGATTAGTGCAACGTTTTCGCCCTTGCTCTGGTCTTCGATGGTACGACGTACGACCATCTTTCATTATATCGCCTCACCTTGCGACTGATGCTGGAATGATGTCTTCTTAACAAACCTGCAACGTATCGCATTGAATATCCTTCATCTAGGAGAGTCGATGCTCACACTGCCTCCTCCATTGACAAATTTCTTTGGAGGTTCATTTTTTTATTTGATTTTTATGTAAATGAACTTCCAAACATGCATGTGATGAAAAATATCACACTAAAAAGCTTGTTTCTCACAAGCACTTTGCTTTAATCGGCACTTTTTATGAAAAGTTTAACCCACTTTTAGTCTAAAACGAAGTTTAATACAAATTATTGTTAAAACAAGACTATTATTAGCTTACATAACAGCTGTTACTGTCAAACAAGGTCCATATGCAACTTGTCGTACAGTAAATTATCAATAAATAAAGATTATTGAGAAAAATATGAGTGGTGCGTTAATTTTGTCCAGGAGTTTATTTTGGGATCTTGAATTGTTTGTAGGGCAGTTTTTAGTTGTTCGGCTGTGAGTGTATCTGTGTTGGTTTGTGTGTTATGTATGATAGTTTGGTTGGGCGAATGAGTGGATGTATTTTCTTGTGTAGGTTGGTCTATTTTGTTTGTTTCTGTTGGTTAAGTAGTAGGTGTGGATCGTGAGTTGTCTAGTTCTTTCTATTCTTCTTTATTTGGAGAAATGTGAAAAGGCCAGTGGCTTTAGTTAACATCTCAATGACAACGGAAGATTTTTCAATTCAAGAAGGAGTAAGACAAGGCTGTATACTTTTGTTTAACTTTCTCCACTTTTGTTTAACTTATACATAGAACAAGCCTTCGCAGAAGCAGTGGCAGACCACAATAAAGGGTATTAAAGTAAACGGCCTATTTATTAACAACATTAGGTATGCCGATGGTACTCCGATAGTGGCACATGACATCGAAGATCTTCAATGCGTTTTAAATGATCTAACTCTTGCAAGTGAAGCTCTGAATTTGAAAATAAAAAACACCAAAAAGACAAAAACAATGATTATAGGTAGAAATAATCAAACAAAGACAAAGATATATGTCGCTGGAGAAGAAATCGAACAAGTCAGGCAGTTTGAATGCTGAAATGGAAGCATCAACGTTAAAGGCTATTAACAGTATTAACAAATTTGAAATCTGTGAATAGTGGTGTGGCGTCGAATGCTTAGAATTTGATGAAAAAACAGAGTCAGAAATTAGGAACTATTAAGAAAAGCAGGCTTCTAGATAGGGAACTTTTTGATTATGTAAAAAGTACGAAGACTGTATACTTAGGGCACATATCACGAGAAGAACACTTTTAATCAAATGGTACTCGAAGGAAAGATAGAGGGTAATTGACAAGAATCCACAACTACGAAATGCTTCGCAATGCTGCTAAAAATAGGTTGATTTAATCCTGACTCCCGGATAAGACAATGTACGGTGGACGCCAACGCAAGGCACCTTAAGAAGAAGAACGGCTGGGTAATAAAAATAAGCGAGGAGAATTATTCATTAAATTTTGTGAAGAAAGTGACGTCGTCATAGCAAATACGTGGTTTCAGCTCCCGCCAAGATTGTGTACCGAGTAAAGGGTGGTCTGTTGAGATGGAGCCAGGAGTGCATCACCGGAATGGACAGCTGTTCAAACCGGACATTGTTGTCCGTCGAGGGGACATACTCACGGTGGTTGATGTGCAGGTAAGTTGGGAAGAACCACATCAAGGAAGGATCACCCTACCTGAAGCGTACTACAAGAGGCTCGTCTACGACAATCAGAGGTTCTGGGAGGCTACCGTTGGGCGTTGGCCGGGCACCCCTATCCAGGTATTTTATATAATACTTAGGCTAAGAATTAGGTTGGCTAGGTGCTACG
Source organism: Diabrotica virgifera virgifera (assembly GCF_917563875.1). Taxonomy (NCBI): domain Eukaryota; kingdom Metazoa; phylum Arthropoda; class Insecta; order Coleoptera; family Chrysomelidae; genus Diabrotica; species Diabrotica virgifera. Next base: position 63,527,509 of record NC_065444.1, on the reverse strand, counting down.
TTTTCTCGACTTTGTTTTACGGAATGGAAGCTTGGACCTTGAATGCTGCATCAATGAAAAAACTGGAATCATTCGAGCTGTGGGTGTACTGAAGAGTTCTGAAAGTATCGTGGACAGAACACGTTACAAACAAAGAGGTTCTGAGAAAGATGAATAAAGAAATAGAAATCTTAAATACCATCAAAACAAGAAAATTGGAATATCTCGGACATATTACACGTGGAGAGAGATACAACTTGCTCCAATTGATTATGCAGGGAAAGATTCAAGGAACAAGGAGCATAGGAAGACGCAGAATATCGTGGCTGCGCAACCTGAGAGAATGGTACGGATGTACATCAAATGAACTTTTCAGAGCAGCCGTCTCTAAAATCCGAATAGCTATGATGATTGCCGACCTCCGTCGCGGAGATGGCACTTAAAGAAGAAGATTCTCATGACAATTTATAGAATACACTTATAATTATTCTTTTCTAAGTTTAAAAGTCTTATCTATCATCTTACGTTCTTTGCATTAACGGTTTTTGTAATACAAAAGATTATTCAGTAAGCCGAAAATCCCGCAAAATTTACTAAATTTTGGCATGTATTTTCATTTTTTATTCGTAGTGATTAGGATAAATATGAATTTTAGTAAGAACCGCGATATTAATATTTAAGGTTTAGTCTGTATTATCATGGTCTCGCTTAACTTTGATGTATAATATAAATGATGGTCTGGAATAAGTTTAAGTAAGGATGACAATTTATGAAAACTTGACGTGAATAAGAATCGCTAGGGTTTGGGTAAAGGACCTCGCACAGACGTCTACGTAATTTTCTCAAGGGAATTTTACTCGTATTTTATATTTAGAGCAACAGGTGCTTTAATAACTATAAGCTAAAAAGAGTATTTTTAATTATTCGACAGCACGCAAATATATGGAATATTATGGCAAAGACTTCAGAATTAATATATCTGTATATGCAATAGTGATGTAACGAATATTCATATATTCCATATATATAATACATAACCAAACACGGTACTGTGTAGAACGTTTTTAAAATCGCTCGTAGTTATTTGCTATTTTTGCAAGGAAATAGTTATTTTTGTATTGTTTAATTGGCATCAATTTAATCGTCTAATTATAGTGGTAATATTAGTGAAAAATTAAAAACTGTGCAACATAAATTAAGCGAGTAATTAGAAGATATCTGGAAGCTGTTCTGCCGTATAAACAGGTTAGTCAATAATTGTTTATCGTTACCAAGGTCAAACAGCTTTAAATATGAGTGATTGCCAGAATTGTCGATCAGCTTTAGGGTCTACGCCAACAACAATGTGTGACGGATGTCGATCTACTGTTCATTTGAAGTGTGTTGGAATGCAATCCGCCGAAGATGTTAGAATGACTAGAAATAAATCACGAAGCGTTAAGATTCTTTGTAATAATTGTTCAGGAAATATTGGTAATCTTGATCAATTAAAATCTTTTTTTGAAGGCTTTAAAAATGAGTTTGAAACTAAAATGTCAGAATTAAATAAAAAGTTTGATGATCTAAGCACACAAATTACAAACCAAAAGATGTCACCACAAACTTTTGAAGAAGTTGTTTCGGAGGCAACTGAGAGGATGGTGCGAGCTCAGAATATAATTATTGTTGGTGCTCCAGAAAGTACAGGCAGTATCGATCAACGTAAAAAGCATGATGAAGAATTAGCATCCGATATTTTGGGGGTAGTGTGTGGGAATTCAACCCCACATATTCCTGTTAGCATAACCAGAATTGGCAAACCTTCACCCAATAGACCAAAATTAATGAAACTTTCATTTAACAATGCATCAATTGCAAAGGATATTCTTAAACGCAAGAACTCATTAACGGGAACCCGTTTTGATAAATTTATTATTAGAGATGATAAAACACCTAAGCAAATGGAGTATTTGGATCAGTTGAGAAAGGAGCTAAATGATCGAAAGGCTAAAGGCGAGACTGATATTACTATAAAGTTCATCAGAGGAACCCCCTCTATTGTACCATCAAAAAACTGAAACAGTCAAATTTTCTTAATTTCTCTATATCTTATACTAATATTGATTCTTTAATGGCAAAACTCAATGAATTTGTTGCTTATATGGATTTAGAGAAGCCTGCTATTATGCTTATAACAGAATCCTGGCTTAAACCACATACCACATATACCTAATTCTATCATAGATGTACAAGGTTATACTATATTCCGCAACGACCGGCTTTCGACTGGAGGTGGAGTATGCATTTATGTGTTAGATTCTGTTTTTTCTCAATTTACAGTAACTGTTTTACCTTCCAATATTCCTGGCTTCGAGGCAATATGTCTTCTCTTTCATAATAAACACTTATCTTTTACGATTTGCTGTGTTTACAGACCGCCTGATACTGCTTATAATAATTATGTTCAACTTATTAATTTTTTATCCGTTCTAGCTTCAACTTACAAAAACCTAATTATTGCCGGTGACTTCAATCATAGAGATTTAAAATGGCCACATCCTGTACCTCAAAATGCTTCATCTAGACTTCTTCTTGATTTTGTACAAGATTCACATCTCCAACAAATCGTTACTGAACCAACTCGTTTCCGTTCTGGGCAGCAACCCTCCATCTTGGATTTAATTATTACTTCTGATAATGATTTAATAAACAATCTAGAATACTATCCCCCTTTTGCTAAATCCGATCATGCAATTCTTCAGTTCCAAATGCAGTTAATTCTTGTTACTGATCCAAAAAAACTATACTCATCAAGATATTTTATTGATTATAGAGGTATTAATCATGATGTGTCACTGGTTGACTGGGCTTCCGCCCTGTCGTTACCAAATGTACAGGAAAACTGGAATATTTTTCATGAACAATGTAGCAACATCATAAAAAAGAATACAAGCTCAAGACTTATAACTACATTTCCTTCTAAACCCTGGATTAATTGGGATATTCAAAGACTGATTAAGAGAAAGAAAGCTCTTTGGCAAAAGTATCAAAGATCACGTTTGGAGAATGATTTTGTTACGCATAGGAAAGTTGCCAATCTATTGAAAACAAAAATTTGCAATGCTAGGAGAAACTATGAAAAAAATATTATAGACAGCAATAATCCAAAGAAGTTTTATAAGTATATTAGAACTTCCATAAACACAAAAGTTTCTGTTCCTCAATTAAAAACAGACTCAGGTGATATTACAAATGATGATTTGAAAGTGGCTACAACTTTTGCTAGGAGCTTTTACGGATCTTTTACTTTAGAACCTGATGGCCCGCTCCCAGACTTACATTATGAACCCGTAAATCATAGTTCTATTACCTCAGTAGAATTTTCTCCTGATGATATTTTTAAAAAACTTAAAGAACTTGACACCAACAAATCTCCAGGACCAGATAATCTTTCTCCTACTTTCTTGAAATCATGTGCAAATGCTCTTAAATATCCACTCCATTTGCTTATGGAACAATCATTCCACTCTGCTACTCTGCCACTTATTTGGAAAGAAGCACGGGTGAAACCAATCTTTAAGAAAGGAGATAAACTCGACCCCAAAAATTATAGGCCTGTTAGTCTCACTCCAGTTATATCCAAAGTTATGGAATCAATTATTGTGGATAATTTACACATATTTTTGAACCAGCATCAAATAATCCCGAACGAACAACATGGCTTTACCAGTGGAAGATCGGTTGTTACCAACTTGTTATGTTGCCTAAATGACTGGACTGCCGAAGTAGATATGGGACAGGATATTGATATTATCTACTTAGATTTTAGCAAGGCTTTCGATAAAGTTCCAAGGGAAAGGCTTTTGAAAAAATTAAACAGGATTGGAATTCGCGGGCAACTGTTAAACTGGATTTCAGCCTTCTTAAGTGAAAGAAAATTTTCAGTAAGAATACAGTCTTCAAGTAGCCCCCTATATGACGTGATAAGTGGAGTCCCCCAAGGATCTGTTTTAGGGCCACTACTGTTTAATATATTTACATCGGAGCTAAAATACATCATTTCATCAAAGTTTTCGGTTTATGCGGATGACACAAAGCTGTACAACAATCCTAAAATAAACTCTCAGTGTTTGCAAAAAGACTTGGACAGCATTTCTCGATGGTGTACTGACTGGTTGCTACCGCTTAATATAGAAAAATGTGTCGTTCTTCATCTCGGCAAGAATAACCCTCGGTTAAATTATTTTATTAACGGCACCGTTTTAAAAAAGACCGATTGTCACTCTGATCTCGGCGTGTTAATAGACTCACAATTGTCCTGGACTCCTCAAACGTTGCAACAGTGTAATAAAGCCAATCGCATGGTATATCTTATTAGTAAAGTTTTTTCGTCCTGTGACAGTCGAACCTTAGCAAAATTGTATAAAACTTATGTGAGACCTATATTAGAATTTGCTAATTCAGTGTGGTGTCCGGTTCTTCAGCGTGATGTAAATATGCTGGAAAATGTACAGCGACGAGTAACACGGATCCCGTATTCATTGGTGCGTCCCTCATATGAAGATCGTTTAAGGATCATGGATTTAGTTCCATTATCCGCCCGCAGACTTAGAGGCGACTTAATTACAACATTCAATTCATTTCATTACGAAACTTCTTCACTCAGAAATTTCTTTACAATAAATACAGATGAGCGGTTAAGAGGCCATCCCAGAAAGCTAAGAAGAGAACTCTGCAGAACCAACATCAGGTTAAACTTTTTATCAAATAGGGTTGTTTATGCTTGGAATTCATTACCGGCTTATGTCGCTATGGCTCCTAGTACAAATAGTTTTAAGAATAGACTCGATAATAATTGATTGTATTTTTAATTTAATTATATGTAAATCAGCATAAGTGTAAAACAGCTAAGTACCAAAATTTGTTTAGCTTTTAGAGTATAATAGGATTCTAATCCTCTATTCTTATTGAATGTTAATAATAATAATAATAATAAAATTCGTATTCGCATTCGCATTCGCGAATATTCGCATGTTTTTGCATATTCGCATTCGCATCCGCATTCGCGAAATTTGTGCGAATGTTTTGCGAATATGAAAACCAGAAAAAAAATTTTTAAGATAATATTAGGTTAATAAAATCAAAATCTATTCACTTTTCATCTTTTTTTATTAAAAAAAGGTGACTTTACCTCAAACATGCAGCTACTTTCAAATGGAAATATGCAGGACACAACAGCAGACAAAGAGACGGAAGATGGAATGAAGCGATAACTCACTGGAGACCTTGGGACTACAAAAGAAGAAGGGGCAGACCACAGACGAGATGGTCGAATGACCTAAAAAGATACGCAGGGACCAGATCGGCAGCATTGGCACTAAACCGAGAAGAGTGGAAAACAAGGGGGAGGCCTACGTTCAACTTTGGACAAATGAAGGGCAATAGATAGATAGAACTTAACCTTGTATAATCACATTATTAGCCTTCACTTTTTTTTTTTATTTGGTATTATGTAATAAAGCTTAAGATTCAGATTTATTTGCACTAAATATCAATTAACTTTTTATTATAAATTTAGGAAACATTACAAAAATAGAAACAAATTAAAAAAAAACTGAATATTCGCATTCGCATCCGCATTCGCGAATGTCGGTAGCAGATATTCGCATTCGTATTCGCGAATGTTCAAAAAATGACATTCGTTACATCACTAATATGCAAGACAGAAACTATGGAAGACTGAATTGTCCCTTTATCTTACCAAATATTTACTGAGATAGCAAACATATAATAAGTACATGACATGCTACCATACGCGCAAAACATGATAAATCTTTTTGTCTGATAGATATTTTTGTTAACAGAATTTTAAAATTGATGAATTGATTGAAAATGTGAGAGAGTAAAAAGGAAAAAGATTTACTCACAATTGGTTTATTATTGTAAATGCGACAACCGGTTTCGTGCTCTACAAATACAGTCCATCATCAGGTACAAATGTTTACAAATTACTTAACGAATAACGTAATCCAAGTAATGAAGCTTAAAATAGGACAAAACCTCGCAATTTTTACAGAATAGATCGATTTGCTTGAAAATTTGAGAATAAGTAGTGGACAGTCCAAGGATCAAAATCTATATGACGCCGAAAGGCGCTTTTACCATGAGGGTGGTTGCCACCCCATCGCGGGGGTGGAAATTTTTTATTATATTTTGACCACAAAAGTTGGCAAAAACATTAATTATAAGTAAAAAACGCTCTATACATTTTTTTGATAAAATTAATAGATTTATTCGTTATCTAAAGTGTTAGTTTTATATCGAAAAAATCAATGTTTTCAATAAGTTTTCTGCTAATAACTCCAAAAGTTTTCGTTTTATCAAAACAACTTTACTTAACAAAAATTTACATTTTGAAAAAATAAACAAAACGGTTTTTTTTTAATTTTCTTTAAGACCAATAGAAATCGAGCTATACTTTATTATATGTTAGCTCTTCTTTGTCAAATGCTAAATATTGTAGTTTCAAAGTCAAAAGACGGGAAAACTATGCATTTTTCGAGGATAACTTGTTCAAACTAATTTAAAGTATTTAAAAATAGCTATCTCCAGAAATAAAAAAAGTCTCTAGCTCAAAAATTAAGTGACATAATGAAAATAATGTCAGTCCCTATTTTTTTCACCGAAAAAGTGATCGGAAGCAACCCCCTAATTACCACCGTACTTAACATTAGTCATTGACCTTATTTAGTCTTCTTTATTTATGTATTGTTACTAGGATATAGAAGTTTGACTGGCTCAGAATGATAAGGTGTTAAAAAATGGAGTTAAAAGAGAATAACGAATTTTTGTAATTTGGAAAAAAATGTCATTTTCTTCAGAATAGAAAGATTATCATTAGAGATACGAAAAAAATGTTTAAATATAAAATTGTAGGTTATTTCATTCCCAAGAACCTGTTCTGAAAAAATTTTTTCTAGGGCAAAAATTGAGTGAGCTATTGACAATTAAAACTTGTAATAACATGCAAAAACCACCTTTACCAACCCTTTCAAAGTCACTTCTTTTTGCTACTGAGAAATTTAAAAGGATTTAATATTAATAGGTTTATAGACCTTGTAAATACCTACAAAATTCGTTTTTACCAAACTTTCTAAGATAAAAAATAAAAAGGGACGGTTAAAAAATCAATATATTTTTGTTTGAAAAAAAAAAGAGAAATCCAATTGGAAGCATAATAATAAGTAAGTTAGCGGTGTTTTTAGTCATTGGAACTATTCATTGTCCTTTATTTATGTATTTTTAATAGATTTTAGAAGTTTGGCTGGCTTAGAATGATTAGTTTTTAAAAAACTGGAGTTAAAAGCGAATAACGAATTTTTGTATTTGGTAAAAAATACTATTTTCTTCATAATAGAAAGATTAGCATCAGAGCTACGAAAAAATGTTTAAATGTGCAATTGTAGGTTATTTAATTCCCAAGAACCTGGTTTAACAAAATTTTTTCTACGTCCAAAATTGAGAGAATCGTAAATGAGTATATGAATCGAAAACATTGATTTTTTCAATATAAAACTAACACTTTAGATAGCGAATAAATCGAAAACTATTAATTTTGTCAAAAAAATGTATAGAACATTTTTTGCTTAGAATGAATGTTTTTATCAACTTTTGCGGTCAAAATATAATAAAAAATTTCCACCCCCAAGATAATGTCAAGCACCCCCATGGTAATGGCGCCTTTCGGCATCATTTAGATTTTAATCCTTGGACTATCCACTACTTATTCTGAAATTTTCAAGCAAATCGATCCATTCTGTAAAAATTGCGAGGTGAAAAGCTTCGGTTCCTGGACTAACGGTACAAAAACTTCCAGACATGGAAATGTATCAGACATTTAATAGTTTTTCTTTTTTACCAGAGCGATATTTTTAAAGGTATCAACTTTTTAAGTACCGACTTACAATTTTAGAGAGAGCTCGACAAAGCAATTTTTCTCCATCCAACTTTAATTTAAGATTTGGTTAAATCCAAGTAATTAGTTTCGACATTGCGATGTAAACAAATTAACAAAGTCGCGGGTTACGTATTAAAATTACACCATAAATGCACTTTTAAAATTTGTCTTTATACACATACACGTTTACAGTCTTTGACGTGAAAACAATAAATGAAACTAATGTAAATTTCGTAGATTCATAAAGCTACTTATTCATAAAAGCTTCATCGACACTTTTGGATTTCGGAAAAATCCGTCCCACTGAAAATGTTTATTTATGTTTCATTTTATTTTTGGATTAAGGTTGTTAATTGTTTGCCGCCACCTAAATTTAAATGTAAAAATTTAATTTTGGGTCATTGTAATATTTTTTTGTCTTTGATACAAGATACTTGATCTTCTTTCATGTTTTGATACACCTTTGCACATTATAATATCTTCTTTTAGTGGCTATTCGTTTCGAATATTGGCAATCATTCTGGCTATAATTATTTTATTAACTGATGCATTAAATAGATTAGTTGTGAAGAACCATTTCCTCAGGTTCTTTAACCATGATATTCTTCTTCTCTCAATTCCTCGCTTTCCGAATACTTTACCTTAAAGGATTACCTTCACTAATCTGTATTTAGTGCCGTTTCTCATTATGTGTCCGAGATATTCTAACTTTCTCCTTTTAATGGTATGCTTTTTCTCATGAGGATCTTTCAGTGCGTCACAGTTTTTCGATTTCTTTCTAACGCATTAAATTGCATGTGACAGAAAAAAACGCACGTCGGTGATTACATTTCGTCGGTGACATTTATAACATCGAAATAAAATTATTTTCGAACTATATAATATATCTAAGAATATAATCTGTACAATTTATAAGACTATACAAATCAAAGAAAATACCATTTTATAAATGCAATAAACACAATTGATTTGATTTTATGCCAAATTGCAAATAAAATGTGACAACTGTCAGATTTAACTAAAATGTCATGTCACTAAAATGTATATTATCACGGACTTACCTTTTTTTCTATCATTTGTGACGCATTGAAAAATGCTCATGAAGAGAAGCATATACATCACCTCTCTTTCTTTGCCCACTATTCGTAATATGGTCTCGTTGGTTATCTTGTCCGTCCATGATGTCCTTAGGATTCGCCTGTATACCCACATCTCGAAGGCTTCAAGGTTTTTCTCCATTGCTTCAGTGGGTGTCCAGGATTCAACTCCGTAATACAATATTGAGAAGATATAACATCGTAGGAGCCTTATTTTTATCTCCAGATTAAATATCATATAGTTGTTGCACATTATGTAGTTGTTTAAATTTTTAATATCGTATAGTGTAGATATGAATAGTCGGGCCATTCGTTCGTTTAGCAAGCAATTAAGCAACAACCCATTTTGTTTCGTCAATGCCTAATGCCACATTCTAGTTTACCTCTTTGATGTTAGTGCGGTATTGGTTAATTGCTATGTCTGGGGAATTATTTCCCGATGTGTGCATTTCTCAAATACCTTCAAGCGAATCAGAAAGCCATTAGTATGTTGAGGCCTATCGGGACAGCTTAAAAGGTCATTTCGAATAACTTGCTTTTGGTTGAGGTCAATCGAAATAAGTGAATTATGTGTAGTACGTTGAAATTGTATTGGAATGTACATATCAAGATCATGTGCGTGTAGATAAACAATGGTAATGCTACACAGAAATTTATATTTTCTTTATAGCTGTATGCTGTATGTAATTTATTTTGCTATTATTTGAAAAACATTTTATTAAGGTGTCAAGTTTTTAAAAAGCCCTAAAAAATACTGATTTAACTTTAAAAGGCTTTTGTTATTATTTGATTGTATTAATCATTAAACTACACTACATGTAATTTTTGAGGGGCAACTCCGAATTGCATGAAAATTTGGATTTAGGTTCTACTTACCCTTCACTTCAAAGTTGAATGTATGCCGTTGGTTGCTTTTACTTGGGGAGTGACAGTCACCCCTTTTGAGGGGTGAAAAACGCATGTTTAAAATAAGCCCGGAAATGGACAATTTGACTAAATATAAGCAACTTTTGTTCTATAGAGTTTTTTATGTAAGTCAATACTTTTCGAGTTATTCGCGATCGAAAATATTTATTTTTCGACAAAAAACTACGTGTTTAGACGGTTTTTCGCAAATAACTCAAAAAGTAAGTATTTTATCAAAAAAAAATTCTTAGCCAAAGTGTAGCTTATAAAAAAAAACGAAAAAAAATGGTTTATCAGTAAAGTCTATAAACCGAGTAAAATTAAAGTTGTAGCTCATGAAATATACATTCTTATTCGTCTAATTCCAAATCGAATATTTCAACGTGAAATCACCGAAAAATTAAGCAATTGTCGGTGAAAATTTTAACAGTTTTTAAAGTGTTTAAAAAAAAACTTTATTTTTATTTTTTACAAAAGTTTCTAGCATCAAAAATAAACGAGTTACGCTGAAAAAAAAGTTGTTAAAAAAATCGTGAAAATTTCCCTCTATTTAGCACCCTAAATAAAATGAATCGTTACCGCTTTGCCATTTACTTTAAAATGTATGCCTATTGTTTATATGATTTGTAAGTTTGACCGGTCTGAAGTGCTTATTTTTGTTAAAATTTGGTTTTATAGTAAAAATAATTGTTACTAAGAATTTTGGAAAAATTTCCTTTTTTTAAAATAACTTAAAAAGTGTTAGTGATACGAAAAATCTCAAGGAGTAAAAAAATGTAGATTTTGCTGTTATAAATATGCTACTTTCATTTTGTTTTTCTGTTAGACAAACGTTGGTTAAGACATGTCTGTCCAAAATTTGCATACACTCGTGATAAGTGACTCGTTCAGGCCTTTTCAACTATAACCCTTTTAAAAATAAGCACTTTAAACCGGTGAAACTGACAGATCATATAAAAAATAGATAAGTAAAGTAAATTGTTTGTAAAGCGGTAACGATTAATTTCATTTGGGGATCTAAACACGGGGAGATTTTCATGATTTTTTTACCAAAAAAAGGGGGCCAACTTCATTTTGAGCATAACTCGCATATTTTTAATCCTAAAAACTATTATAAACAGTTAAATTAAAGCTTTTTTAAACAATTTAAAAAAGTTTAAATGGATTTTTCCCGAAAAGTGCTTCATTTTTTGGTTATTTCACGATGAAATATTCGATTTCGAATTGAACGAATAAAAACGTATTTTTCATGAGCTACAAATTTGGTTTTGCTGGATCTATAGACTTCACGAATACATAACTCTTTTCGTTTTTTTTTCTAAGCTACATTTTTGCATAACATATTTTTGACGATAAAATATTTACTTTTTGAGTTATTTGTAAAAAACCGTCTGAAAACGTAGTTTTTTTTTGTCGAAAAATGGACATTTTCAATCGCAAATAACTCGAAAAGTATTGACTTACAGAAAAAACTCAATAGAACGAAAGTTGCTTATAATCAGTCAATTTATCCATTTCTGGACTTGTCGTGAATGTATGTTTTTTCACCTCCGAGAAGGGGTGACTCTCACCCCCCCACCCCAAGTAAAAGCAACCAACTGCACAAATACAACTTTGAAGTGAAGGGTAAGTACAACCTAAAACTGAATTTTCATGCAATTCGGAATTGCCCCTGAAAATTATACGGTATCGCCGTATTTGGGCTATAAAATGAATTTAGAAAAAACGCGGTAATAGCTCTAGCCCCATTTCTTAGAAATCTAAGGAAACTTAATTTTTTCGGCGTTCACTTGAAAATACGATAGTTATTTCTCAGAAAAAAAAAGAGGTGTACAGTTTGATATTCGAATTAACTCCCTCTTCATATCAAAGAGATAACAAATAGTTATGCAAAGTGTACAATCTTTAAAATGAATACAGACAGAAATGAGAAGAAGTAGTAACTGTGAAAATCCTGGCTTCACGAAACGCTTAGTTCTAATCATTTTACAGAAATCTGTAAATTTAAAGTCGGACAAACTTTTCCACATATTAAATGACTTTTTAAAGTCCAATTTAGAACCAACGCAAAAAAACGTAAGAGCCTGGCATCAGTGAACTTCCAAATTAGTTGCAAGCAACCAAATAAATTATGGAAAACAGTTTGAAAGTGGTTCTAATTCCGTAGTTCGAAGTCACTTAATCCCATCCCGGGTGGCGAGTGAGTGTTTCCTCTCAAAGAGATAAAGTTGCCAGATAAAGTTACTAACTTCACTTCGCAAAACTGTTTATAACTAATCGCCTCGTTGCCGTCGGTGTTGCCATTGTTTCGGAAGTTGTTGAAAAATGGCCGGCATGTGTTCGTGGCTGATTCGGACGACTCGTTGGGGGCAATGGATTGGCGCTAATGGATGTTGGGCTTTTCGAAGCTAATTTACATTTAAAATGGGAGTGTAGAGGGATTAAGAATTGAGTGGAAGTTTTCATGGGAAGAGCATGCAGTAATTTGGAAAATTTGTAGAGGCCATTAATGTGTAGTTAGCGTAATATGTATTTAAGTACTCAACAGGGTAAGCCTCTATGTGATTTCATTTTGCTTGTGCGGTTTTAATTTTAAATCAAATAGTTAATTCCATATTATAATAAAAGGAGAGTAGAATATTTAGATAGTCCTTTACATTAAAAATAGTACTTCTACTAAAACATATTTTTTCCATTCTCATACTATAATATATCAATTATGATTTCACTACCTGTATCATAATGAACTTCATTATGATACAGATTTTCATTACGATACAGATTTTTAACCAATAGAATCGCGATATGGCATTCGCGATGAAGGTGGCACACGCGCAGTGACCATTGGCGAGTCAAATACATACGATTTGACAGTTCTCAATATGCAAACAAACGGACAAACTACTTAATTTATTTGAGTTACAAAATTAATAAATTTGAATATATTTTTTGTTGTGAGTAATCATACAGAAAATCGTGTATACAACTTGCATTTAATTATCATTATGAAGCTCGTACTCTATACGAAACTGGCCGCTAGGCGGCTCGTTTCGTATTCTTCATACTCGCTTCATAATGCCCATCATTAAATGCTCGTTGCATAATATACTATATTAGGTAAGTTATAAGTAGATACCGGAATGTAAGAGAAATCAGAGCAAATATGCGTATAATATATACACAAAATTGGCGCCAATATAAATTTTTTCTACGAGCGTGCAAAAATGTCTACTTTTGCGCACGCATTTTAGTTTAGAAAGTTTCACTTTTCCGCACGCGGTTTTTACTTTTCCGCACGCGTGTTAATTTAGATATGTTAATATGGCCTTAAAGTAATTATAATACATGCAATAAACTAATATTTAGATATTATTTACTAATTTATTTCAAATATATCTTATTGTGTTACTGTTTTAATGAAATTAACGCGACAATTCGATGAAATAAAATTACTTTGACATAATATTCGAAAGTCAAATCGGTAGACAATAACAGTCGTTTTGATTCATCGTCATGGGAACCAAGATCGTCGTCATGCTAACTAATTATATTGAAAGTTTGGTTTTGACAACCTTGTCAAAGAATTCATTTGTGTATGTATTTTCATATTAATTAAATTAATTGATTAAGATTTGGTAATTTTTTAAAGACTCTTAGAAAAAATATTTTTCCTAACTCTTGCAGAAAGTCTCTTTTCCGCACTCGACTGCTTGTCGAACTCCCGCTTCGCGTCGTTCGGCAAACTGCAGTCGCGTGCGGAAAAGAATGACTTTCTGCACTTGTTAGGAAAATAACTATTTTTAAAAGAATATGCGTAATATATTAGGCGATAATTTTTTTCTTGTTCACAAATTTTGCATTTAAAAACCAATTCATATATTACTAATAATCCAAAATGCCTTCCTGCTATGAAATTGAAAAATTGAAAAACTTCTTTCAACATCAACAGTTTAACATAAAAGTTATTGGTGCATTTTTAAACTTATTTATTTTATGAGGCAATAGTTCAATATAAATATACACCCACCGGCAAAATTAACCACCCACCTTGCATGTCTTTCAACTTGCAGAAACTGTCAATCTTAGACCACATAATTTTATGAGAGATACGGTGAAAACTATTTTTGAGGAAAATAAAACAATAAAATTATTAGAAAAAAGTCATCAAAAGATGCTTAGCAAAAATCCAATGTTTAAAAATTTTCGAAGAAAATTCAAACAAATGGCATTTTTATAATCAACTATTTTTAATGGGAATAAGCCACATAATAATAATAACGAAACATTAATAAAATCATTTTGTTGTCAAAATTGTGGCTTATTCCCATTAAAAATAGTTAATTACAAACAAGCTGAAAATGCGAGCATTATCATAACGAAAACTTTGTTTATTTGCGTATTTAAATTCATAATATGGAAAATTGCTATTAGAATTAAAAGCTAGGTTTTAATGTGCAATTATATCATTGTAATTGAAATGTTGTAAACTAAACTTACGTGCACAGAAATCGGCCCACTTAAAAATTTGGTCATTTTTGATGTCTCATATTTCCTAAACCTGTTGGCCGATTTAAGTGATTTTTTGAACATGTTATAGCCTGATTATTTAGCAATACCACTGTAATAATATTGTTGCTAAGCAGGTCAATTTTCATTGTATACCGGGTGTACCAATCAAACTGTGTTTTTTCTCAAAGTTTGCATCACCCTGTGGAATATTCTAGCATTTATAAAATACTGACATTAAAACCCAACTATAGTATCAGATTTTCTTAGCATTATGCTTTTTGATTCATTCGTTTATGTTTGATAATAACAAAGTTAGATACTTTAACAACTAGACACGTTCTTCATCAATACACGGTGTTTTTAAATAAGTGCGACCAACTTTAAGGGGTAATTCTGCATGAAAAAATAATTACAGTTGGCTTTATAAACGTATGTCCGCAAATGTTTCGTTTCCTAGATACGGGATGTTGAATTTTTTCTTACAAACTGACGATTTATTTATTGCTTTAAAACCAGTTGAGATATACCAATGAAATTTGGTAGGTTTTAAGAGCTAGTTATTGCGGATTTTTTGACATAAAATTAAGAACTTCATATTCACCATTAGCGTGCATACGGGTAATATCATCGGACATATTACACGTATGCGCGCTAATGGTGAATATTAAATTCTTAATTGTATGTCAGAAAATGTGCAATAACTACGACTTAAAACCCACCAAGTTTCATTTTCATATCTCAACCGGTTTTAAAGCAATAAAATAAATCGTCAGTTTGTAAGAAAAAATTCAACATCCCGTATTTCAGAAACGAAACATTTGCGGACATACGTTTATAAAACCAACTGTCATTATTTTTTCATGCAGAATTATCCCTTAAAGTTTGTCGCACTTATTTAGAAACACCGTGTATTGATGAAGAACATGTCTAGTTGTTAAAGCCTGACTTTTTTATTATTCAACATAAACGAATGATTCAAAAAACAGAATGTTAAGAAAACCTAAGGCTATAGTTGCGTTCTAGTTTCAGTATTTTATAAATGATAGAATATTCCACAGGGTGATGCGAACTTAAAGAAAAAAACACAGTTTGATTGGTACACCCGGTATACAAGGAAAATTTACCTCTTTAGCAACAATATTATTACAGTGGTATTGTTAAAGAATCAGGCTATAACATGTTCAAAAAATCACTTAATTCGGCCAACAGGTTTAGGAAATATGAGACATCGAAAATGACCAAATTTTTAAGTGGGCCGATTTCTATGCACGTAAGTTTATAAAGGTACTTTATTCTTGATCGAAATTCATATCTTTTATATACCTCGTATAAAATTAATAAAATTTGATATATGATTTGATATGAAAGTTATAAATGAAAATGATCTTGGTATCCATAATTTACGAAAAATTTCAAATATTTTTTCCCATTAGAAGGATGTAATTGCATATATCAGAACATAACTTTTTATTCCAAACAATATTTCATAATAAAAATTTTCAATATTGTGAAATAAATAAAGATACTATCTGATACCTGATGGTTGAATCTAAGGTTTTAGGTCATGCAGAACTTTTTATGAAGAATAACTTGTTTTCGTAAAATTAAAAACAAAAAAGTTTCCCCTAATATATGTGCAACTTAAGTGACACCCTGTATATAATATGTAGATAAATATCCAGTGATCCAAAATTATTGTCATCATAGTGGGTTTTGAAGGACAGAGATAGCTATACAGTGCATGTCTATGATTCATTCAGATATGTTTAGATTACGTCAACTGTGACTTTTCAAGTTTTGGTATAGAAAATTATTATTAAAAATGGTTTTCATAATTATAAATATATGGTTATAAATAAATCTTAAGTCTTAATAAAGTAACCAATATTTTTCTTTTTTTTTGCGAAAAATGTAATTACTGACGAAGTATATTAAAGTGTTTTGAATCGTCAACAATTTATTATTACGTACTCCCGTTAAAGGGGAGGCCGTATACTCGTACAAACCTTTTTAAAGTTGTAAATAAATTATTGCCTTCAAAATATACTCAAATTGTAGTTTTAAACATCTTATTTATTTTATATAATAATTAAATTCACTATCAAATGTCATTTATATTTTATTAATGCCTAATTTAAAATTTAGTTGGACATTGACGAAGTGTCAAACTCAAATGTAAATAACCTATGTTTTGCTTAACAAATTCAGATTAAAACTAGCCTACTAGCAACGATTTGAGATGACGTTTAGCTGTGTGGGCAGAAAAAAAAATTTGAAGAAGGATTGTGACGTCACATTTTTGACTTTGAGGTCGGTTATCTCGAAGATGGTTAGAGATATCGAAATGCCGATTTCAGAATTGGATTCAGAAGACAAAACTACCTGTGGATCCATCGGTAAATCAACTCGTAAGTATTGCAGGAGCGGCGACGTACAAATGAATGAACGAACAAACGAACAGACTTTGCGAATTTATAAACGAAAAGTTTTTGTTGAAAATTATGAGTATTAATAAGTGTTGCCGCCTCTGGCCTTTAGGACTTCTTGTTCGGCCAGTCCCAAAGAAAACTGAAGCCTTCCAGTTCTTGTAGTCAGTTCGGCTTACCATTCATGATATCCTGAATATCCGATTGGGGGATATTGTGCCACTCCTCTACTGCAGCCGTTTTGAGCTCTCCGAAGAATGTAGGGGCTGGTACTCATGCTCTAACACTCTAACACATTTTTAGAGGTTGTCCTAAATGTGTTCAATTGGGTTAAGATCGGGATTGCATGCCAGTAATGGTAAAACTTGAATCAAGACCCCATTAAAATACTCACGGATGAATTTTGTGGTATGGCAACGTGCATTGTCATCTTCTTCTTCTTTAGGTGACGTGTCTGTATTCAGATGTTGGCCGTCATCACGTTTAAAATTTCCTGAAATCTCTCTCTATCGGCTGCTGCGCGAAATAGTTCTTCTACTGTGCAGCCACACCATTGTCTAATATTACGCAGCCATGAAAGTTTCTTTCGACCAATCGATCTCTTTCCCTCCACTTTTCCTTGTATTATAAGGCGAAGCAGATTGTATTTAGGTCCTCTAATTATATGGCCGAAGTATTCTGTTTTTCTCCTCTTTATGATGCTTATGAGCAGACGTTCCGAATTCAGCATTTGAAGAACAACTTCATTGGAAGGGTGCGAAACCCACGATATCTTTAGGATTCGTCGATAGCACCACAATTCTAATGCTTCTATTTTGTTAAGCATTGTGTTTTTTAACGTCCATGTCTCACAACCATAAAATAGGATAGACTACACATACCATTTCAGCACCTTCTTTCGAATATTCATCGACAGGTTTCTGTTACATAAAACTGGTTTCCAGGTCATAAAAGCCTTCCGTGATATTTTGATCCTAGTTATTATCTCTTCATCAGAGTCACAATTTACATTTAACCAGCTGCCAAGGTACTTGAAATGATTTACCCGTTCTAACTCCTCTCCATCAAGAGAAAGCTGACCTTGGTCTATATTAATCTTTCCAACTGCCATCCACTTTGTTTTTGAAATGTTGATTTTAAGGCCTCTCCGATAACTTGCTTCACTGACTAGATTTAGTAGTGTCTGAAGATCTTGTAAATTTTCAGCAAGAATGCATTGCAAAGTTTTTAGCAATGAACGGTACAAAAGGCATGACGTGGTATAGGAGTATTTCTTCCACGTATCTTTGAACGTTCACACTACCTCTATCGACCACAACAAGATCCATACGAGCTTTGTAAGAGATACCTCCCAAAATCATTATTGATGCTTCTTGGTAAACCGCTGTTTCGGTTATAGTGCACGGAGTAAACGTTTATTTTGATATCTGTAGACACGCTGGCGTTCAACTGGACCTCTTAGGGCTATTTCTCTCTCATCTAAGAACAGTATTTTCTTCTATTCCGCCAGAGTCCACTCAGCATAAAACCAAGTCTAGCTCTACGGTGTTATGGTAGCAGTTGTAGGGCGCGAGCTGGACGGAATGACCTCAAATTTCTTTCTGTCAGCCTTTTTATAATGCTATAATCACTTACACTAACATTTTTCAGCTCAAATAAACGGTACGAGTTTCAGGAGAGGTGCAAAAGCGATTTATCAACACGTTGCTGACAATGAAGCGGTCATTTTGAATTTTAGTACATCGATGTCGACCTTGACCTAGTCTACGGGTGTATTAACCTGTCTTCCTAAATCATCTGATAGCATCCAATACCGTAGTTAGCCCTTACTCTAGGAGACCAGGACCACCCTAGGCACCAGTTAAATCAGACCATCATCGTTATCTTATACAGCGACCTAGAAAACCCCCCAACTAATGACTGTCGACTGATTTAGAATGAAATTCACATGAAATCCTTGGAGACAAGGTCCACTCTGGGCACCAGATAGTTGGAGTGCCATCGTCATTATCATATTCGTGCACAGCGACCTCGAAAACCCCCGTAGTAGAGAGTTAAGAATGTAATTAGATGGACACTACCACGCGACGCTGCAAATGGAGAGATCGATGGAGCAAAAAAGAATCGCGAAATTGGAAAATACATAAACATGACCACAGGAAGACACCCTAAAAGACATCAACATCACAAGGTCTTTGATTGATAGAATAAACAGGATCAAGTACTACAAATTAAAAGTAGAAGACATAGGACATAAACTGATATCTTCTCTTATGTATATTAAGCTATTAACCTAATTCTTTTGTTATCTTATTGAACTATTTGATCTTTTGGTGGAGCTCTTATGACTATAATGACATTGATTCAGCACGATAAAGTATCGCTTGAAGAAACCATTTGGTACGCTGTGTGTTTTCTAACAAAAATGCAACAAAATAATATTTTACCGCTTCTTGTATATTTTGTTCAGATATAAATTAAAATTATGTCATTACTACCTTATTTTTTATTATTTTAATAAAATTATAATACATAAAAAGAGCCCAAAAAGTTCCGCGATATAATTCCTAATGGCTGCGGCTTATTTTATAATTTAGACATATCCATAATTTATCACTTATACGCCAACCATAACAGTTGGAGTTGGCTGTGACGTGACGTCGAGAGAGTCGTTAAAACTTTCTCAACAGACTCCCTCGTTGTCCTCAAAATTCAGACACTTGACATGGACGACTAGTTTATAAACAGTCCTGTGGCAACTCTGAAGTGACGCCATAACTTCGGCCCATTATGACGTCGTTTGGAAAATGTGTGTTGGTATATCGGATAAAAGTTGATATTTTTAGAGGAGCTCTAAAATACAGTGCGATACAATATAATCGACGGAAGAGTATTATCACACAAAAATAGTGTTTTTTATTCGTTTATTCTTCCTGTAAAAATTTTCATCGAGAAATACATAATTATATTATAAAGAGAAAAACTAAAACATACATAAATACATAATAAATAGTATACAATGCTAGTCAAAAGTCCGTACCCCCCTCGTATCTTTTGAACAGTTACACCTATAATAGTGAAATTTGGAGGGAGGGAATAAACGAACGTACGCTTCTTAACTAGTCATGACAAGTGACGTAATAGTGACAGATGACGTTTCAGAGCCACTGTGACCGATAATTTTAAATGGGACCTTATGGCAAGTGATACCTCGTTTGAAAGGTATTCAAAATACCTATTCAGTCATACTATTTTTTTGGGTTTAAGTTGATTTTGATTTTAGTGAATAAATTAAATAAATATAATATTGTAGTTCCGCATTTAATTAATAAAAATTCAAATAACCGCCTGTGGTTTTTTTTGTCAAAAATGTTGACGCTTTTCAATTCTCTAGTAGTTTTTACGTCAACGTCAACCTTTTTGATAAGTAATCATAGGAGGAAATTTGAATTTTTATTAATTAAATGTGAAACTACAATTTTATATTTGTTTCATTTATTCATCAAAATTAGCTTATACTCAAACAAAAATAGTATGACTAAATAGGTATTTTCAATACCTTTCAAACGAGGTATCACTTGCCATAACGTCCCATTTAAAATTATGTGTAAAAGTGGCGCTGTAAAGTCATCTGTCACTATTACGTCATCTTTCATGACTAGTTAAGAAGCTTACGTCCGTTTATTTGCTCCCTCCAAATTTCACTATTATAGGTATAACCGTTCAAAAGATACGAGGGGGGTACGGACTTTTGACTAGCACTGTATATAAATAACATGTTTAAAAAATGTTCAGAAACGAAACCAGTTGTTGAGTCCAGGCGGGATCTGTTTTGAATTGCACATTTTTCATAGGAATCCCAGAGTTCCTAGAACTGTCTTATCGATAACATTGTCAAGATGTCAAGAAAAAAGTAAGTGCCAGGAATAATATCATCCTCGAACTAACTTATACAAAAGGGGAAGCACATTTATATTAACATTGGAGCACCAGTGAGGGCAAACTGTTCTCACGCAAAGAACATCGACGAGGTTCTAAATGAAACGGTTCGTATTATATCGGGTGAACCGAAACCGTCACTTATCGAAGAGGTCTGCCCCATAGTTGGAATTGCTTCACTAGCTATCAGGAGACAGGTCACGTTAGATATAGAACGAACGAAGCAGGAGACGGACCGAAGACACCCCTTGTATTACCACCAGACTAAGCCAAGTAGACTAAGATCTCGGAAAAGCTTTCTTAAAACATCAAAATCCATCCCCGAAGAGCCAAAGAGGCGCCGAATACACATAAAGCAAGCGTCAGCTACAACACAGTTTTCCCTCTCAGAGGAAATGGCTGCTGGATACAATTTATTGTATGTGAAAGCGCTAAACAGACTAAGAATCGGCGTTTCACGTTGTGCCAGTAACCTGAAAAAAATGGAGACATCAGGAGGACGACACCTGTGACTGTGGCGCGGTTCAGAATAGTCACCATATACTATCATGCACAGAGATGAGAGATACCTGCACAGAAGAGGACTTAATTTTAGAATATGACACAGCCATGTATGTGGCCAACCATTGGAAGTACAAAATTTAAAGTTGTTGGTGTTCCTGACACGGAAAGTAAGTAATTCGCTGACCCAGACCAATTTTGACAAATTCATAGTAGGAAACCTACAACACAAAAATTTGTACCTCACGCTATCCTACCTCTGGTGGGAGCAGTAGCTATGATTATAGGTGACGTGGTACACTCGACAGGGGGACGATCTTATATGTATCCTTTATGTGCGATTTTTAAAACCAAAAGAGATTATCTAAAATTTTGCTATTAGTTTTGTGCTAATGTATCAATTCATTATTACAAATTTGCTATAAATACTCTGGTAGAAAATGTCTGACATAATAGATGATCAATACATAATAAATAATACATATTGTAAAGACAGTTTAAATAAAGAAAAATACGAAGAGATTTTAAGGCTGACAGCCGAAGTGTAACATCACGACTGTCATATTGTTATTATCACTTTGTGAACAAAGAGTAGAAGAAATTTGGTAAAAGATGGATAGGTGATCGGGTGGACAAGAGGTCATGAAAGCTGAACCAGAAGGATCAGGACGATATTATCCTTAGGAATGACCGAAGATGGGAAGGTCCAATCGCTTACATTGACGATACGAAGGCCACGTTGCTTAGTCGGAAGAGATGTGGGCGTGGTTCTTTGGGTTGGGCTTCTGTTGCAATAAAAGATGTTAAATGAATAAATAATGATATGCGAATGGGGCTAATGAAACGACAATAGACAAAAAATGGATAGATAACATTAACTGATGGTTTGACACATGGACTCTAAGAAAACGGAAATACTGAATACACAAAACAAAAAGACAGGGCGCCAGTGATTTTGACCACTAAATCCTCAAAGGAACAATTAACGATACATAACGCTATTATAAAGAAATTAGTAAAACTACTACGACAAAACACAAATGTTCCAGTTTTGAGCTGTAAATAATAATTAAATAAAATGCGACATCGTACACTTTAATAAAACATTTATTAAAATACTCAATAAAATCTTAATATTTACACAATGCATACCAATGCAGTGTAGGACCGTCAACAGCAAAAATAAGAATAAAAAAATAATCGGTTAATCTGCAAAGTAAATGTTGACAAAACAAATAATAATTATTGAATAGTTGTTACTGCATATAATTAGGTATATTTACCAACATAGTAACTTAAACGAAATGTAAGTGAACGACTATAATTCTTATTAACTCAAAAAAATGAACTGAATAGTTAATCAAAAAAATATATAAAAAGTTGATATACCCTATTCCACGAACATACGCCTGTTTTGGATTAATTCGACAACTAATATTTTACTGTGCAAAATAAGAAGAACGAAAGTAAATTGCAAATTACATTGTTGTTTATTGGAATAATTATTAGCGCCATTTACTTTCGTACTTCTTATGTTGCACAGTAAAATATTCGTTGTCGAAGTAATCCAAAACAGGCGTATGTTCGTGGAATGGCCCATACTCTAAAATATTGACGTTCACTTACAAACAATAAAAAAAGTTTCTTTTTGTTTCTATAATAATAAATATTATAATTACACCAAACAATTTACATTATGAAAATGTCTATTATTTAAATTAATTGAAAAAGACTGCAAGACTTGTACACACTTCTGAATAGGTCAAAAACGGCAAACAGGTGTATGTTTTCAAAAAACTTTTGATAGTGTGTAAAAAATATATTTTATATCAGCTAAGTACTTTCAGCACATAACGTGCCATCATCAGAGCTTCCTAAAAGGACATATTTAAGATAAGATTTTTTACATATAAAAAAATGAGTGAAAAACTTACGTCCTCTTAAAATACCTTCATAGAAGAGCAATTGCTTAACAACACAACAAAAAACATGAATACTGGGCAAAAGCCACAGATATAGGTAATAACCCTTTACAGTGAATAGAATCACATCTAAATTCTTTTATTAATTTATCAAGACAACATGGCTGAGTCAGACCATTTTGAGCCCACGTGAACAGCAGATCAGCTGAGGAAGACTGTCATTTATTAAAATGGTAAAGAAGGAACGACAATCTTATGCGACCTCTATATTCATAAATATTAATTAAAAAATTGAAAATGACTAAAAAGCCATGTATAGGTTAAATGAATTTAAAGTTAAGATACTTAAATTTTTAAAGTTAAATTTTCAAAAGATTACTATTATTACTATTGAAGTGAAATGTTAACGTGCATATTATAAGTTATCAAAATTCTCCCAAAAACAAAACTGTTATAGTTCGACCAAGTGTAGAAGAAGTTAGATGAAATCTCCTAGGTTTGATTTCATCTAACTTCTTCTACACTTGGTCGAACTATAACAGTTTTGTTTTTGGGAGAATTTTGATAACTTATAATATGCACGTTAACATTTCACTTCAATAGTAATAATAGTAATCTTTTGAAAATTTAACTTTAAAAATTTAAGTATCTTAACTTTAAATTCATTTAACCTATACATGGCTTTTTAGTCATTTTCAATTTTTTAATTAATATTTATGAATATAGAGGTCGCATAAGATTGTCGTTCCTTCTTTACCATTTTAATAAATGACAGTCTTCCTCAGCTGATCTGCTGTTCACGTGGGCTCAAAATGGTCTGACTCAGCCATGTTGTCTTGATAAATTAATAAAAGAATTTAGATGTGATTCTATTCACTGTAAAGGGTTATTACCCTATATCTGTGGCTTTTGCCCAGTATTCATGTTTTTTGTTGTGTTGTTAAGCAATTGCTCTTCTATGAAGGTATTTTAAGAGGACGTAAGTTTTTCACTTATTTTTTTATATGTAAAAAATCTTATCTTAAATATGTCCTTTTTAGGAAGCTCTGATGATGGCACGTTATGTGCTGAAAGTACTTAGCTGATATAAAATATATTTTTTACACACTATCAAAAGTTTTTTGAAAACATACACCTGTTTGCCGTTTTTGACCTATTATTTAAATGATCACCCATTTTAAAATAAAAAAATAATCAATAATGGCATAAACTTAAACACTCTAAAAGAATGATTTATTTTTTAGAATGTCAATGAACTTTTCAGCAAAATAAACACAAAACAGGTTTCTCTCTGGACCACTCGCGACAAGAAAAGCATATTGCCTCTTCACAGTAAGTAGATAATAATTAGTAACTTAGTAAGTAAGGTATCTGGCAAGCTCCATTTGGCCTACGAAAAGTGAAGGACACGGTAGATAATGGACTAGCCCCTCAAATATGGGCAGTACTGTTGAATTGGCCCCAAAGGATAAGGCCGTGCGGTAGAATAGGCCCTTAAAAATCAGACCGGGCGGTAGAACTCTTGAATAGAAAGAAAAGGATTTCTTATAAAGGTTGGGACAATAGAATGGAAGGTTATTTCTACTTACCATAATTTCAATTATGAGTTCACTCTACTGACACTACTAATCACAATAAATCAACATCGCAATGCATCTTGCATGGATAACAGATTAAAAAGGATCTGTTTGAGACGAATGCCCCAATTTATACCCATCGTGTGGGGATGATGCTTAGTAATTAAAATCTGTGAGAAAATGAAGAGATATTCACACAAAACCCTTGACACTTAAGCCTTATCAGCTATAAGATTTAAGAAGCACAGTGTATTAAAGTGCTTTATCGGTGCGAAGGAAATTTATCCGGGTTTTGGGAACCCAATTTGATGTGGATTCACATGATTTTCATAAGGAGACAATAATTAGGTGGTATCATATTTTATTCTACACGAGGAAAAATGTAAACGTTACAATACCAAAGTCCGACGCTCTTATACGGTATAAGGAAAACGAGAAGAAGAGAAGAATAAGAACAAAGTGTACAGGATTTATATTAGCATCAAAAGAAATAAGAGTAATCCATATCGATTTAATTTTTAAAGGTCTTACACACACATTATCTACAAGTATTGTTTATAGTAAATAAATGGGTGACATTGATTTCGCAATGTAGGCCACTCGTTTTGAGAACACCCAAGTCAGCGATTTTGATATTATGAGTATTTCACGGTCACAACGGTGACGTCAATCATAACAAAAAAATTACGAGTTTATTTATAGAGACGGAGAAAGTAAAGCAGATCATTCATCAATTATTATTCATCATTCATTATTTAGACATCAATGTAGTTAGAATATAGACTTTGTCCACCAACTCGTTACTAGCGTATATAGTGATTAAATAAAGATAGTATGAGTATTTAGTGTATTCCTGATATCCAACCCCTAGCAGAGGGACGCTCATCCCCTTACATAACCTATTTTATTATAAAAGGTTGAAAAGCCAGGATGTACCCAATCTCAAGGCTTTTTAATTTCTATATAGTTGAAATGTTGCTTCCTCTGCTGCTTTATCTGCTTAAGTATAGTGTTTTTAATGAAGACACAAAGAGCGCAATATTAGGAGTAAAATTAAAACATAAAAACAAAATAACTGGATAAGAAATAAAACACAAGTAGACGCAGGACAACATATAGCCAGGCTAAAATGAAGATTTATTTGAGACACATTGTCTCAGCTACGTATGTAACTGCTGGTTTGATTGCAACTCTGTATATTCTTAGTTTTGTATTTCTGAGTAAGTTCTTACCCTTCATTAGCCTATGATATCTTCAGTTTGTTTTGTTGCCTACTAGTATTCGCTCCGTTACTTCTTCACTTCTCCTATTTTTGCCATTCACAATTACTTCCAAATATTTAAATTGTTGAACTTTTTCCAAAATGTAGTTTTCTATATTGACTTCTCTTGTTTAGTTTAGTTAGTTTTAATCTAACTAAAAAACTATTAAAACTATTACAAAAAATAATAGAACAAAACAGAATACCACAAGAATGGAGATCAAGCATCCTAATACCTCTCTTCAAAAAAGGAGACAAATCAGACCCGGAGAATTACAGAGGGATTAACTTATTAAACACAACGTTAAAATTAACAACAAAAGTGATAACAAACAAAATGAATGAAATTATAACATTAGCAGAAGAACAACAAGGTTTTAGGTCGAGAAGGTCATGCACTGTATTATTGCATTATATTATTACATTATATTTATAATGAGGCAAGTTCAAGAGAAATCGTTGGAATACAACAAACCGGCATATTTATGTTTCGTGGACCTTAAGAAAGCATTTGACAGGGTCACATTAAAGGACGTTATCCACTTGTTATACTCGAGAGAGTATAACATACTCTGGGAATAATTAAAACGATAGAAAACATATATCAGAACAACACAATAAAAGTAAAAGTGGAAGATGAACTAACTGACCCAACTGAAGCCGGCAATGGGATAAGACAGGGGGATTCCTTGAGTCCTTTATTGTTCAACCTGATCATGGACGAAATAATAAAAAAAGTAGGAACTAAAAAATGATACCAAATGGGAGAAGAACAACTTAAAATAATCTGCTATGCGGACGATGCAATACTAATCTCTCAAAGTGAAGATGATTTACAACGTATGCTGCACCAATTTAACATAATCGCCAGAAAATTTAACATGTTAATTTCCTCAAAAAAGACAAAATGCATGGTTATAACAGCAGATCCAATAAGATTTAAATTGGAGCTGGAAGGTCAGATAATAGAACAAGTGATGGAGTTTAAATATCTAGGCATCACACTATCTAGCTACGTAAGGATCGAAACAGAAGTGGAAGATCAAGTGAATAGAGCAAACAGAGCCGCAGGTTGCCTGAATGACACAATGTGGAGAAATAAAAATATCGGAAAAGAAATGAAAGGCAGAATTTACAAAACAGTCATCAGACCAATAATGACATACGCGGCAGAAACACGACCCGACACAGAGAGAACAAAAAGATTGCTCGAAACAGCGGAGATGAAAACCCTTCGAAAAATCGATAAGACTCTATGGGACAAAGCTAGAAGTACAGATATACGACGGAGATGCAAGGTGGATAACAGTAATAATTGGGTAAGAAACAGAAGAATAGAATGGAATGACCACATAAGCCGAATGACAACAAATACGGTAGTCAGGACAGCGAGAGAAGGTTCCCAATAGGAAGACGATCAATGGGAAGACCACGAAAACGATGGAACGACAACTTACTATACAAAAAGAAGAAGAAGAAGACTTCTCTTGTTCTGCTAGCTTCTCTTTTAGAAATTAAAGCACATTACAGATTTTTAAATTCATATTGCTAATAATCGCTTTTTTGGGTGGACGCATTCTACTTAACGAGTTCCAAACGTTTAGTGTAGATCAATCCACTCCATCACTCGATAAAAGTGTGAACAAACAGCGTGAGCACAACTTCTTGGTGTTTTGTTAAGGTTCAGATTTAATGTAGAGGAAAAACGTGAAGTAGCAATGAATGCGTCTGAAAAGCTCAGAAGGACAGACTTCAATTAAGGGATTATCGTACGTTCGTAGCAGATATAAATTAATAACGGTTAAGTTAATTCGGGCTAAAGGATCAACTTCGCCGATTAAGCTTGATATCCGATAAAAAGTAAATCAACGGATAATACCTGTCTTGATTCCGTTAACGGGATTTAAGACTAAGTGGTTTTTTCAGCATTTAAGCAGTAAGCGGCAAAGTTTATACAAGTGATGGATTCGGACGTTATTTGATGGAAATTAATTTTGTCTAACAAATAAAACACTGAAAAACTTTGTTTTCAACATTTCCACAAAATTTATTATAAATCTAAATATAACCACGCTTCACGCAACCGTATTTGCGTAATTGTGTTTCGAGTTGTGTGGTCGCGCGCTGGTCGAGTGGAGTTATAATTTACCAAATTTAAATATATGTAATCGTTTCTACTGATTCATAATATACTATAATATAATATATTAAAGTTTTTAATATTGCTAATATTATTAAAGTTTTTAACATTGTATTTTAATATAATTTTTTTATTAATAATTATATTACCTAAGTATTGCACCTAGTTAAAAAAAAGTACAAGATAAATACCGCGGTTTTTTCATATGAAAATGCAAAGCAAAATATATAATTTGCAGAGTAAATGCTTGTTTTTTTGATAAAATAATATAAATTGTATGTAGGTAGGTAGAGTAGCTAAGAGTTGAGTAGTTATAGCAAAAGTAGCTACGCCATCTGAGACACGAAAAGGATGAAATTAGTTTTATTTTTTTTCTCATGGAGCATGATGGAGAGTTTTTTAAAATAGGTAACAAAGCATGTTGTTTTGTTATCTATGTTGCAAATATGTTGTTTTTTTTTGCAAATTACAAAATATGATGTTTTCAATACAAATTGTTATTATTTACTGAGCATTTAGAATTTTGACTAACGCTCGAATTCATAATAAAGTTAAAATTAGTCAATTTACCCATTTCCGGATTTATTTTGGACATATATTTTTTCACCCCCAAGGCAAAAGCACAAATCGGCACAATATCACTTATTTTCTTTGACATGTAAGCTATACGTATGCCAAATTTCATGTCAATCCAAGCGGTTCTTTAAAATCTAGAGCAAAAACCGTGAAAGAATGGACTAATGGTGCAAATGAAAGGAATAAATTCGTTATTTCGTAAACCGGCGACTTTAAGGAAAAATCCCGAAACAGGTCGATTTTTATTTTTAAGTTATGATATTGTGGCATATATGGTATACTAGTGACGTCATCGGTCTGGGCGTGATGAAGTAATCGATGATTTTTTAAATGAGAATAGAGGTCGTGTGGTAGCTCATTTGAAAGGTTCTTCAATTCTCTATTCAGTAATGTAAACATTTACATAATTATTTATACAGGGTGTCCTTCTACTTCTTTTTTTGTCAAATAATTTAATTTAATAAAAAAGTTTTGGACAACCTGTATAAATAATTATGTAAATGTTTATATTTCTGAATAGAGAATTGAAGAACCTTTCAAATGAGCTAGCACACGACCCCTATTCTCATTTAAAAAAATCATCGATTACGTCATCACGTCCAGATGGATGACATCACTAGTATACCATATATGCCGCAATATCATAACTTAAAAATAAAAATCGACCTGTTTCGGGATTTTTCCTTAAAGTCGCCGGTTTACGAAATAACGAATTTATTCCTTTCATTTGCACCATACTGTCGGTGGAAAATAGTGTCGCGCACGCTTGATTAGCAATTAAAAAACAAAGGAGTTATGAATATTGTATTGCAAAAAACTCTTCGGGATTTCATCAATCGATGTTTAAAGAATATCACCTACCTTGGCAACATTCAAATTTTCAGTTTTTCACATAGTTTTTGAGGGTTAAAAATGGCCGTTTCGCAATTTTTCAATTTTTAATCGCTTATATGTCAAAAACTATCATTTTTAGAGTAAAGTCCCTAAAGACCTTTTCTGTTTTAAATGATCCAAAAAACCTAAAAAAACTTTTTTCCATGCAAAAAAAAATTATTTTAGGAAAAAAACAAAAAAAAAACGTTTAAAAAATTTTTTACCACCTTTTGGTCCTGGCAACATGCAAAATTGTTAAAAAGAGTCCTTTTTGAGTAAAATTGTGCAAAAAATCCGAATAAGAATATTTTTCCTAGCTGATGCGCAGTGGCTTTCTGGACTAGATGGCAGTTTAAACTTGAACGATGCTTGAACGCTAGAATTCGGCCCTTCAAAGATTTCAGAACCCAGTTCAGATGATTTCATTAATTACGCATGCGTTGTATTAACACGAAGCACTGTCATAATATAAATATAACCTATTCTAATAAATTAAGCCTAACAATAAACGATAACATTATTTTTGTTTTTATTATACTTATTTATAATTATTAAAATGACTATTTGACTATAAATACTTAAATTTAACTTTATTCAAAAACAGCATAAAAAGGTCGTACAAAATGGCGATAGTTTTTTACCTTTTGCCATCTATTGGCATTTCTTGAAAGCTGTAGAACGTGCACTAACAATGAGAAAGGCATTCCAAACAAAATCGAAGTTCACCGGTGAACCTCGGTCAACTGAACCATAGATTAACGCAGGTACGAGAAATCGACCCTAAGGTTCAGTGTTCAGTTGACCGAGGTTCACCGGTGAACTTCTGTTTGGCTTGGAATGCATTTCTCATTCTTAGTGCACGTTCTACAGCTGTCGAGAAACGCCAATAGATTGCAAAAGTTAAAAAACTATCGCCATTTTTGTACGACCTTCCTCAAAAAGGTCATTCACCTATCCAGCGATATAAAGTTTTTCAAAATCGGTTGTCAAATCACTGAGTAATTAGGTTTTAAAATGAGAGGTGCAACGTGGATATCACATACCTAAATAACATAACTATGCAAAATGATATTGTTATGTGATTTCCACATTGCATCTCTCATTTTAAAAATTAATTGTTCAGTCATTTGACAACCGATTTTAAAAAGTTTTATATCGCTGGATAGGTCAATGACCGTTCTTTCAAGTTACAAAAAAATATACTGGAAGTTTTAATAAAAAGAGTCAACAAAGTTTTTTTTTCAAAAATCCGCCATTTTTTATTTAGAAGCGATATAAAAAATGGTAATTTACATAAAAACTTGAAAAAACGCTTATTTACCTATCCAGCGATATAAGTTTTTTTAAAATTGGTTGTCAAATGACTCAGCAATTAATTTTTAAAATGAAAGATGCAATGTGGAAATCGCATAACATAATATCATTTTACTTAGTTTATGTTATTTAGGTACATAATCTGTGATATCCATGTTGCACCTCAAATTTTAAAAATTAATTACTCAGTGATTTGACAACCGATTTTGAAAAACTTTATATCGCTGGATAGGTGAATGACCTTTCTTTCAATTTAGAAAAAAATATACTGGGTGTTCCATTAAAAAAGAAGTCAACAACGTTTTTTTTCAAAAATCCGCCATTTTTTTCGTATTTGAAAGCGATATAAAAAATTCAATCCATTGAGACAAAACTTTTACTAAAATAAAATATTTCAGCGAAAAAACGCATATTTCTATCTTGAGCCGTTTAGAAGTTATAGGCAGTTAAAATGGGGGAAAATATAAGTGGACACCCGGTATTATGACAGTGTTTCGTGTTGATACAACGCATACGTAATCCATGAAATCATCTGAACTGGGTTCTGAAATCTTTGAACGGCCGAATTCCAGCGTTCAGGTTGAACGTAGTTTAAACTGCTCTCGGTTGAACGTGAATAATTGAGAAAGACGATTTTGACTTTAAACTACTGACGTTCACTAAAAGTTCAGGTTAAACTGGAGTTGAACTCTATATGAGAAATTGGCCCTTAGCGTCCAGTTTCTTATGTAGAGATGTCGAGATGTAAAATTCTTATTATAAGAGAGGAAGGATGAGCCATATTGAAGTATTAGAAATGTTGATTCATAGAAGGATGCTTAGGATGCTTTGGACGACAAAGAAAACTAACGAAGAAGTACTAAGGAGGGTCAACAAAGATAGAGAACTACTAAATATTATTAATCACCGGAAAATGTCGTAGCTGGAACATACAGTGAGCACGTAAAGGTTGGAATAAATTCATTTTCTTGAGAATGGACGATTTTGGAAAAAAAATCCCGAAACAGGTCAATTTTTATTTTTAAAATGCGACTTTTTGGCATATGTATCATAGTAGTGACTTCACCCATCTGGGCGTGATGACGTCATCGATGATTTTTTTAAATAGGAATAGGGGTCGTGTGATAGCTCACTTGAAAAGTAATTCAATTCTCTATTCAGTAATATAACCATTAACATAATTATTTATACAGGGTGTCCAAAAAAATTTTTTTTAGATTAAATTTACTGACATAAAAAGAAGAATACAAGTAATTTATTTAATTCAAATACATTTTACTGCTCTCAGAAAACAGAAAAAAATGTTTATTTGAAAAATAATCATTGGTTTTCGCTTAAATTAAATGTTTAAACTGTCAAGAGGAAGGTGGGTGGCTGCTTTAATACTGAATTTAAGCAAAATACAATATTTATTTGTCAAATAAACATTATTTCCTTTTTTCTGATAGGAGTAAAATGTATTTTGAATTAAATAAATTACACACATTCTTCTTTTTATGTCAATAAATTTAATCCAAAAAAATTTTTTTTGTGCACCCTGTATAAATAATTATGTTAATGTTTACATTACTGAATAGAGAATTGAATTACCTTTCAAATGAGCTATCACAAGACCCCTATTCTCATTTAAAAAAATCGTAGATGACGCCATCACGCCCAGATGGGTGACGTCACTAGTATGATATATATGCCAAAAAGTCGCAATTTAAAAATAAAAATTGACCTGTTTCGGGATTTTTTTCCAAAATCGTCCATTCTTGAGAAAATGAATTTATTCCAACCTTTACGTGCTCACTGTATATTGAGGGTAGATCAATATAGAATACTACAACTAATTCTTAAAGGCAAAACAGAAGGTCGGAGAGGTGTAGGAAGAAAACAAGTTTCTTGGCTAAAAAGCATTCATGAATGTAACGTTCCGTTAACTTATAATTATCTTTATAGTCATTTTATTTAATTTAAATAACGTTTTTATCGAATTATACTTAAAACAATGTCTTATTAATATATTATATATCTTTTCCAAATATTTTAATATTGGGAACTTTAACGAAGTAAAGTTGGTAGTCCTCTAGCGGTGAAATTAAGAAATAACTTGACGTCTGGCTTTTGGCTAGCGCAAAAGGATTGGAAATTGGCACTTAAGGTTGGAGTGTGGATAAGAAAAGGGCGAAGTTCCTCGTATGATTTACGTGTAAAAAAAGTTTCAGTGTTCAATATTGTTAATATATTTGAATTATATTATAAGTATCGAAAGTTGGTGAACCAAGGAGACTAATTGCAGATGTTTCTATGAGGATTCTTCGGTAACTACTCAATTTTTTATATACTTAGTCATTTTTTATATGCCGCTTGTACTGGTTTTTTTTGTAAGGTTATTCTCATTATTAGATGCAAATTAACTTCTATCTGGATTTTATGTATAGATTATTCGATGGTTATTTAAGATTCCTTCTAGGAAATTACTGTATTCTTTTTGGTTATACATAACCAAACATTTGAATTTCTGAATTAAAATCAGAAATTATTATCTATCATTACTTTTTGAATCTACTTATTCTTTCCTTCCAAGTTGTAAGTTCAATATTTTATAAATTGTCAAATAAATATTCCTGGCCGGCTTCGCATCATTCTGTTAATATACTGTCTGTACTTATAATTATTAAATTATAAATATCATATTCCTTCAGATAAATATCACAGTTTTCATTTAATTTGTAAGTTTACTTGCTATTATGAAGTCAATGTCATTATATTGGTTCCATCTTATGATAAGGCCAACACACAATGAGTTTTTTCTACTAATGAGGTAGCTTTTTCGCATTCTTCTTTATTCTAAAGAAAAACATCCTGATACTCTTCTTCTATGACTTTTCCCTACATTATTTCAAGGAAGTAAAACCGGGATTATGTTTTAGCCCTTCCATGAAGATTAAATAAGTCCCTCATAACACCGAGAGAAACCACCTAAAACCCTCTGAAGTCACAACAAGAGACAAGCCTAAGATCTCCAGTCTCCAGTTTTTCCATAAGAAAGTTCTGCACCTCCAGGAGGTGAACT
Source organism: Diabrotica virgifera virgifera (assembly GCF_917563875.1). Classification (NCBI taxonomy): domain Eukaryota; kingdom Metazoa; phylum Arthropoda; class Insecta; order Coleoptera; family Chrysomelidae; genus Diabrotica; species Diabrotica virgifera. Next base: position 63,493,492 of record NC_065444.1, on the reverse strand, counting down.
TAATTGGCAATTAGCACCACTTTTGTGCTAACTTCACTGATAAGGGGTCAGTGTACGCTGTGAGGAACACTTTCGGGAGCCATATCTGGTCCAGCGGGTTTTTTTTGGGAACATTATATATTTACAGTGCAATAGTTATTCGCCGATACAATTCTACGTTTTTTTTTATATTCAGAACATTTAACTCATACACTTACACATACCGTGACTATATTTATTTTGTATTTATTTTTTTTTGTCTCTGTTAATATTATCTACCCATAATTTAATAGCGTTCCCATACCTGTATGACCCTATGTAAAAGAAGATAATTTGGGCCCAAATAACTCTTTTTCCCATACAGTAGTTCCTTACATTTATTGTTTTTTTAGTATTATTATTAGGCTTGCTTCTCATATTTTTTGTTTGCATAAAGTTATGTATATATAGTTCTATATATATATAGTTCTAAATATTTTAATATTATTAGCTGGTTTCTTGTAATTTAAATTCAAAATTTTGTTTGCTTAACTTAAATTCATTTGTAATTAAATTAAATTCAATCCCTAATCCCTATTCCCTCAGGATAGCTTTTAGTTTCACTTGCTTGAAAAAAAACCCACTACTAAAAAAAGGATATTTTGCATCCAGGACTACGTCGCTTCAATTAGGCTTGTTGCCTGCCCAACTCATTGAGTTAAATATTTATATTTTTTATTTTAGGTAGGTATTTTGATTAGTCGTGTTCCTGTAGTATTTAACATTGCTGTACGTATTAAAATCGTACTATTATTTGGTGAAGGTTGTTGTTTAACCTAGATGTAAGTTGGGAGTACGCTCTACCTAAGAGCTACTCCATTACTAATGTAATCATAGTTTATATTTTATATTCAGTTAGGTAATTATTTCGAATTGTCATTTTAGAGTCACATAGTTTCACTTGTCGTAACTCAGAGGTTGTCAATAATCTAGGTAGTTATATTTAATAAATATTTATTTGTTTTGTATATCAATTTTTTTTTCTTTTCCCTCATTTTTTAATTTACTGATTTAATATATTGAATATTTTACAGCAGTGTAAGATACCTGGGAGGTTGGTCAATTCCGATCTTCTGGCGCCCGCAATTTAGTCTATTTTATTTATCCCCTATATTCTTCTATTTTTATCATATTATTATATTTATTCTGTCTAGTTTCTGAGCATCTATTTCTATCTTCATATTTCCCTTTCTAGTCATTATTACCTACTTTGAGCTACTGTTCTTCGACAGGCATGCAAATGAGCCGTATCCATCCTTGAGTGTCAAGTTGTTCTCTTGCATCTCTTGCTAGCCAACTCCATTCAGTTTTGCCTCTGTCTATTCATACTTCTACTTTTATCCCTTTTAATTCCCCTTTTCTCAACTTCATCATCTTATCATTATTATCCCCCATACTAATACTACTGCAAAGTAGTATTTTTCCTACTTCGGCTTCTCAACGTAGAAGCCACCTCACTCCCTCTTCTCATTCTTGTTCTATTATCATCCACTAGTTCTTCTCATTTTCCTTACTTCTGTTGGAGTTTATCTTTCTCTTTACTTTCACTCCAACAGAAGTTCTTCTTCTTTTTGTTACAGACTCAGATACAAAATGCAGGACAATTATTTCATGTGGCATAAGATCAATAATCATGTGCAATGGTAATCGCCAACGTCGAACAAATCCATTATGGCATGTGAAGAAAAAAAAGAGGAGGTCAACAAAGCTGGGCGCTTTCCTTACATTTTTTTATTTATATGCAAAATTTTTTTTTGAGACACTAGAAAATAAGGAAAAGTTATAATTGCGATAGTGACCTAAATGGAACCCAGTGTGGATTTAGGAATGCGCTGGGCGCACGTGAAGCACTTTTTGTCTTAAATTAACTTTTCCAAAAATACCACGACCAATGTAAAGATATTTACGTGGCTTTCGATTACGAGAAGGATTTTGATAGGGTGTAGTATGGAACTCTTCTCAACATATTAAAAACAAAAGGAATTGATATTAGAGACTTACGAATCATAGAAAACTTCAGAAAGTTTTGGAAGCAGAAGTATTAGAAGCAGAAATGAGTTGTACGGTTGATGGTAGATTAACCAACGAATGTTACATTCAAAGAGGTGTCAGATAGGGATACATTATATCCCCGCTGTGATTTAGTATCTACTCAAATATAATGTTCAAACAGGGTTTGCAAGATAAAGACTTTATCTTTATCATTTCATTGCAATGATCATCTGAGTTTAGAACTAAGACTAAGACAGAGAATGGTTAAGTGCTATGTTTGGTCTGTACTTTTGTATGGTGCAAAAGTGTGGACGCTAAAAGTATCGATCATCAATAAAATTGAAGCATTAGAAATGTGCAATTGACAGTGGAAGGGAGCGGTTTGACAAATGACAAGTGTATGTACCGTAAAAATGTGTCCCCCTTAGTTCAAAAATCGACCTGTTTCGTAATTTCCTTAAAATCTAATAAATACTGCCAAATTAATATCGAAGTGTACTGTTTTCTTTGGCCCACTCTGTAGATCTGAGACCTGGACTCTGAAAGCTATTACGATCAATCGCTTAGAGGCGTTTGAGAGATGGTTGCATAGAAGAACGGTTTATGAGTTATGATAGTTTATGATATAAATATATAGTTTATGATTAACTCCGCCATTGCCTAGTACTAAGTCCAGGATAAGAAAGGAGGAGGGTTGTGCGTTGGGCTAACCCAACCACATAAAAAATATACATATTGTTATGGAATTGTCAAGATGCCTCGGAACTGGACTGAATAAAACGATGACGAGAAATCCTATGGAAATGGATACGAGAAGGTCATATATATGGGCTGCTGGAATGTAAGAACTATGTATGAGATCGGCAATAAGGAGACCTAATACAGACATAGAATACGTATTACATGGAAAGAGAAGACCAGGTAGACCCGTAGAAACGTGGAAAAGAAGTATTGAGAAAGAAATTAATGCTATTGGGAAAACCTGGGCAGAAATAAAGATCAGTGCAAAGGATAGGACATAATGGATAGGTCTGGATCCCGCGTATGAAAAAAAAAGTTGATTAATAGCTAGCTGAAAATTTGTTAATAGCTTAAGGGTGTCTAGTTGGATAAACTTTGATATATGGGGACACTGAAACAGGGGCAGTTTTAATTGTGGAACAGGTTAAAAATTTGGAACGGTCACACCACGAAAACGGCACATTTATTTTGTACGACAGAACAGACTTCAACTCTCCGAACAGAGATTAAACTCTCATGCAAAAATCAGACTGGGATTTATCACCTGTCATAATTTCTCTCATTTGACATATTCTACATGTTCCACTCATTAAAATGCCCATTTGGTGATAAATAGCAGTCTGATTTTTGCATGAGAGTTTAATCTCTGTTCGAAGAGAGTTTAAGTCTGTTCTGTCGGACAAAATACATGTGCCGTTTTCGTGGTCTGACCGTTCCAAATGTTTAACCTGTTCCACAATTAAAACTTCCCCTGTTCCAGTGTTTTCATATATCAAAGTTTGTCCGACAAGACACCGTTAAGCTATTAACAAATTTTCCGCTTGCTATTAATCAACTTGTTTTTCATACGCGGGATCCAGACCATGGAGGCAGACAGTTGACGCCCTATGCTCCGCATGGAGTGAAGACGAATGGGTAACTAAGTAATAGTTTATGATTACAATAACAAAAATTTCATACATATACCATATAGTAGGGGATCCGATATAAGGTCGATTTGCACCGATATGTTTAATGGATATAAATTATTGGATATGTAATTTAGCATGTTAACAATTACAAAAAATAAGGGTTGCCCGATCTACTCTTGTTCTAACTAAAATTAATTAATGACTAAAAAATTACATTTTTTTATGAATTTAAAAAAAATTCGACCCGGGCAGATATTATAGATTTTTTAGATTATTCTTTTATAATTTTTCTCTAAAGTTGATCGTTTTCGAGTTATAAACAATTTAAAACTGAAAAAATAACGAATGATGACAATTTTGAAAGGCCCAAAAGCACAAGTAAAAAGTATCATTTTTGTAATCATCAGGTATATAGATTCAAGTTCAAACCTTTTTCTATCAGATCTCGATAAGAATTTTAGCCATGTTGAATTATAAAACATATTTTTTTAATTGTTAATGAGAAAGGTTTCTTATGGGGAGACGGGCATTAACAACTAAAAACCAATGTTTCAGAATGAAATAAGTCCAAAAGACTTATCAAGAACTGATAGAATAAGGTTTGAATAGAATAGAATAGAATAAGTTTTATCTTGAATTTAGGTACTTCGTAATTTCAAAAATGATATTTTATACTTATGCTTTTGAGCCTTGAAAATCGTCATCTTTCGTTATTTTTTCAGTTTTAAATTGTTTATAACTAGAAAGCGATCAACTTTAAAAAAAAATTACAAAAGACGTTTTTTGTTTAGAATGACCTAAAAAATATGAAATAATATCTGCCCGGTTGAATTTTTTCTTTAATTTATAAAAAAATGTCATTTTTTAATTATTAATTAATTATAGTTAGAACAATATTACATCGGGCAACCCTTGTGTTTTGTAATTGTTAACATGCTAAATTTACATGCAAATCGTTAATGTAATTGTTAACATGCAAATCGACCTTATATCGTATCTTAGACTAATATTTTTAGAGCAGGCCGCAGAAGGTCAAATCGAGGGCCTCAGAAGAATTGCAAGGAAGCAGAAATTATGACTCAAAAATGCCATGGACCGAACAACCATTACGATTTACGAAAAACCGTGAACAACTCTCCAATATAATTGCCAACATAAGGAGAACCTACTATGGCACCGATAGAAGAAGATAATTACCAAAAGAGTAGAGATATGCCGATGACACATTTTTTCTAGCCACGAATAGATAATTAAAGACATGTTTTATTAGCTTTAAAAGACCATAGCAAACAAATAGATTAAATAAAACAAATACAGTAAGTAGAGTTAAATAAAGTATTTATTTACTTTAAGGTATAAATTGCAAAAAACCGGAAAAAACGTTTACTCAACAGCAAAAAACTAATACCTAGTGCTTATTACATAAATAATAATATAGTAGAGTGCAAAAAGCTTTGAAACGTTTTCACTGCCAACACACTCTCAAGAAAATTAAATATGTAATAACCTTAATGGACAAGATGGTGTGACAGAAGCTCTAGAGTAAAAGCGCCTTTTGAGAGAGGAAATAGATCAGAATTGAAAAAATATGGCTCGTTTTTAAGCATAAAGCGGTTATTATTTTTGATTACATAAAATAGAAAATTATAGTTCTCAAATAATGAGTAATAACGTAAACCTAAATGCAGGTTTATTTCTACGAGATTATGCATACTGAGTGTAATAACTAACTATTGTATTATACAATTTTACATATCTTCGTCTTGGTAAGATTAAAATTGACAAATGTACTTTAAATCTCATAAAAAAATTGGATGTACTCCAGGAGGAGACCCACAAAAGCATATATTAAATATTTATTAGATCAGGAAGAAATCCTGCCAATTTGATTTGACAATGTATTGCCGTTTTTAGATTATTAAAAAATATATTAAATACATATAATAATAAGATATCACAAACTACAGATAATGACATAGGAGAATATCAATGTGGATTCAGAAGAGGACGCAGCACAGTAGATAAAATTTTCCTACTGTGCGAAATACAAGCATAATGTTAGAATCTGGGAAATCTACAGTGGCCCTATTCATCGAATTTAAACAAGCTTTTGACAGAGTAAAACGGTAAAAATAGACAAAGCGCTACGTGAAATGGAAACTAGTGAAAACTTAGTAAGAAATATAAAAGTGACACTCAGAAAAACAGAGAATAAGGTTAAAGTAAATGGAAAAGAAACAGATACGTTTAAAATCAGTGACGGGGTGCGAACAGAGGACCCACTGTCATCACTGTTTTTCAGTATCCTTCTTGAAATTGTCGTCAAAGAAGACGGAATCAAAAAGCAGGGTTTGTATATCAACGAAAACACCATTGCCTAACATTTTCTGATGACATAGTACTATTAGGCAGAAGTAAACAAGAATTAAAAGAAATAAAAAAGGACTAAAAGCGAATGCGAGAAAAAAAGGGATATACAGAAACGAAGAAAAGACAAAATATATGGAATGGTCAAAACGAGAATACATACAAGGCCAATACCTGATAATAATCACACAAGGAAAAATACATAAATTCGAAGAAGTAAGAAGATTCAAATATCTAGAAGCGACATTTCCCAGGAGACCAAATATGAAGGAAGAAATCCAAGCGAAAATGATGGTTGGTAATCGTTGCATCTTTGCTCTAAATAAGTTATTAAGAAGTAAAAATATTATCTAGAAGAGCTAAGATGAGAATATACATATAGCATATATGACCTATAGCATTATATGCAAGTAAAGCTATAGCATTACAAAAATCTGCTATGTTTTGTTTTAAACCCGTATTATTAACAATTATCCCTTGTATTTTGTGTTGGTGATACCATTCATTAAAATATGTTAAAGCCCGCCCTGTTAGAAATAGTATTAAAAAATATTTCACAACAATGAGAAACATTCCACTAACACTAACATAACGCGTAGATAAAAATACCTACTTCCCCTGTAAATTATGCATTGGCCTGATCCCAACAAATAAGTTTTTGTAGATTTTGCGACCGTCAAAATCGCACTGTATGGCGCACATTTTTCTCGTTTTGTTGAGGAGAGGCTATTTCGAATTTGTCCTCCAAGCTGCGAGCATCTCATAGCAGTTCGAACTCACAGAATTGGTTGCCACGCCACACCCCCACACCTTGCCGGCATGAATTGGATATTGTCGCTATGTGAAGTTAATTGAATGGTTTGCGATTTTTTGTGTGTCTATAGAACAATACCCTTAAAAAGTTTTACTCCATAACTTGAATTTTAGAGTGGAAAGCCTGAGACCCAATACCAGAATTGCGACGAAATATGGCGATGGCGGGTATGGTAACGTTCTGTTCCTTTTTTCGAAGTTTGGTCGAATGGTATTTATTTGGAGTCCCCGATGAAATGTCTGGTTTTGTCTCAACTTTGTCCTGTTTCCCTTTGTCTAAGGTCCCTTTAATTTGGTCATAAGAAGTCCACCCACGTGTTGAATGGAAAGTTTTGGTTTAGTGTGATGTGACAAGAAGATTTTTTGAAATAAGGAACTGTGCAATTTTGTTTTTAAAAGTCATTTACTTCCAAGTAAATAATATTAAAATTTGCAGTTGGTAGAAATTTTTTAATATTTTTTTATAGAGATTGCTTTCAATACGGTAAAAATAAACTATTTTTTGAGATGTTATCCGTTGTTCAATTTTGTTATTGTAGTTATCTGATTGATTTCTTTAAAAATAAAGCCCTTATAATTATGCAAATTAAATAATAAGCAGTGACATTTGACAGCTACATGACTTTGCAATATGTAGGTCAATCTTGTTTTGAAATACACTGCTCAATAAAGTTTGAATATATTTTTTGTATTGGTAAAAGTCATTTAAAGGTTATTGTCATTCCTGTAGTAAAGTGTGTATCTCCTGTTTGACAATATGTTTTTTCTGAATAATAAAAATAAAGTTTCGAGGTTTTAATAAACATTTTAACAATATACCTATTTTTATTTCTGTAACCCTTTGGAGAATTATTAACCAGATTTCTAATACAACTGTAATTGAGTTTTAGTGAGAGAAAATAGAAAGTGGCATAGAAGCCAAGAATGATGTAGAAAGTTGCCCAATTAGATCCAAAAGAGGAATCTCACATGAATGTCAGCCCAATTGGTACCCGTAAGTACGAACATGCGTCCAGTAAGTACCCAATAGTGAATCAGAGGACTTTCAAACGGCGTCCAAAGTTTTTTAAATAGTAGAAAGGTCCTCCAGTCTGTATAAGTATCCTTTGTTTACTTGGTAATGACTTGGTATTTAAACCCCTCCTATTCCTTAAGACGAATTCAAGACCTGCTCGTTGAACAACCAACTGATGCGCCGTTCGCAAAAGAAGGTGTGAGTGTCTGTTTCTTCTTCTTTAGCCCGATTTCGACCCCCCCAGTATCCATTAAGTTAATTTTATCCCTGACCCCATCAAAACATGGACGATGAATAAATTCGAACAAGTCATGCTTCAAGTGTGGAAAAGAAAGGCCCCAGAAAAATATTTGGAGGAAAGCTATGGAATGAAATGTAGAAAAAGAGAGCACATACAGCACTAGTGAAGATGTATGGAGGATCGAATATAGTAGAGATCGTAAAATCACAAAGACTGAGATGATTGTGACATATCCAAAAGATGTCTAACACGAGAATACCCAACAGAATACTAACGGGAGGAATTAGAGGAAATAGGCCAAAAGCCAGATGGAAGAAGTTAAAAAATATATTTTTCTTCTTCTTTTTCTTCTTCTTGTAGTGCCTATCCGTTTCGGATATTGACGATAATTATGGCAATCTGTAGTTTGCCAAGGTACTCGATTTTGGCTGTTTTACAGTGGTTAACAGCTCTTTTTCTTTTTTTATTATTTTTAGCTGTAAGAGTCAACTCCGTACAACAGTATAGGAAAGATATAACATCGTAGTAACCTGATTTTTATGGGTATTGATAAATTATGACACTTGAATAGCTTAGCAATTTTTTGAAATGCACGTCTCGCTGCAAATACACGAAATCAAAAATATTCTACATTTGATTTCTAGGGAATGGTCCCAATTCTCATTGACGTTCGTACCAAGGTAGATGTATGTTTGTACTCTTTCTATTTGTTGACCGTTCACATTGATTCCTCCACATTGCTGTTGCCTCTTATAGACCATCATACATTTTTTTTCCTTAATATTTAGTGAAAGTCCATATCTCTGACTCACTTTTGCGATTCTGTTCATTACCTCCTGGAGGATTTCAGATCTGTCAGCGAATATCACCGTGTCGTCTGCGTATCTTATGTTATTGATTGAAAAAGAGAGAAGAAATTAAAATCTTAAAAGAGGAAACAATAATAGTATTACCGAAAACGACTACTTCAAAATACTATAGTTTGATTACCGATTTGTTTAAATTATTAAAAAATATAATACACACAGATACCTTCTGAATCTTGAGCTCATGCATTCCATCAAGTAAAAGCTTTACCTGATCATAGCTATTTTTGTAACGCTGTCTGCAAGAACATTTCAATTTTAGTCTAAGTCTTTATCACCAAATAAAGTTTTAACATTTCAACAGTTAACTCCATCCGTTTCCCGTAGAATACGATAGTAATGAAAATCGACTGAGCAGAAAAGCTCACAATCCTTTAGTATTAGGTTATTTGCAACGAACCGGGCAAAGTTTTAATCGTTGCTTTTTAAAAACTCGGTAATTCTAACGACCAACAAGAACTGTGCGAGTAGAGTTAATCTCCAAAATAACGATAGTTTAATCTCTCGGATTTCACGGGTGCATTTAGATTTAAATACACCTACATTAAGGTACTTGCATCTGGAACAACCTGCATAAAAATCCATGGAAATATCCGATATTTCATTTTGAGAGAATATCTCTTGTTCCAGCTGCTTAAGTGTTTTGTGTGAATATATAAAAAAAAATAGTGCTAGTCATGTGCACTGTAGGCAGATAATATAAAATTTGTAGCGTTTTTATTTTTCTACGTGTAACGTTTAAATTTAAGTAAAACAAAGAGAAGACTCAGATAATGAAAATATCAAGGAAAAAGGGACGGAAGATCAAATAGAAGTAATGATAGACCAACAAAAAATAATACAGACAAATTCATACAAATACTTAGGAACAGTAATCAACAACAAAGAAGACATCGAGGACGATCTTAACAACAGAATGTAAACCACAGGAAAACTATTCCAAGCACTAAATAGAGGATTCCTTAATAACAAAGAAATATCAACCAAGATGACAATATACAAAACAATATATAGACCTACAGTGACCTATGGAGCAGAAAACTGGATATTAAACAAAAGACAGCAGAGCAGAATTTAGGCAGCAGAGATGAAATACCTCAGAAGAACGATCGGAGTAAAAAGAACTGATAGAATCAGAAATGAAGAAATAAGAGAAATACTCAAAATCAAACCGATACTCGACTCAATCAAGGAGAAAAAATTGGGATGGTTCGGACATCTAACCCGGATGGACAATAACAGACAAGTAAAAAGAGTGTGGGACGCCAAACCAATAGGGAAGAACAGAAGAGGAAGACCCATTAAAGAATGGAACAATCACATCTCCCAGATACTGCAGAGTAAGGGTAAGACTGGGCAGAAAGCAACACAGACGGCATCCAATAGGAAGGAATGGAGAGAGTTCGTTAAGAGCTAGGACACCTCAGAAGATTGTAAAATATTGTAATTATTGAATTGTATTATAAACGGCCCAACACCGAAAGGTACAAATGGGTCTACTGATTAAGTAAGTAAGTAAGTTTATTTTTCTAGTAATAAGTGCCTCAAAATTTTGATCGTGATATACCAACCTGTAGTTCTGCGGGAATGTGTGGTTCTTGCCAGGTTTTGGAATGATGATGACATGGGCCTCCTTCCATCTGTTTGGGAATATCCTGTATCTTAATATCGCATTTACTATATTTAAGTATACTATAGCTCTTATAGGTAAATATTTCAGGGCTCTATTCCTTATTTGTTCTAGACCAGGTGCTTTTCTTGGTAAACTATTTTTTATATGTTCGTTTATTTCCTCCGGTGATGTTGGGGGATGATGTCTTCTGGGTCCTCTGGTCTTTCTTGTTGCTCTTCGACTTCTTCCATGAAATCTACGTCCTCGTCTTGGTGGTAGTTTAGCGTATATTGTCTTTCGAGGGTGGACCTCATCACCTCTGCTTTATCTTCTATGGTGTATACTATACCGTTTTCTCCGTGTATTGGGGGGATGGGTTTTCTGTCGCTTCGTCTGTCTTCTTATCGTCGTTAAGAAACTTCTTATCTTTCTCATTCCCTCTTTCACTACCACATCCCTAACACAGTTCACCTTCTGTCATTTCCAATCCTCCTACTTTTTCCTAACCACATGGTTATATTGCCATCCCGAACACAGTTTACCTTCTGCCTTTCATTTCCAATCCTCTTTCATACACCTTCCCAATCACATAGTTATTTTGCCATTCCTCGTGTCTCTGACTTTTCAGGTCCCCTCACATCTCTTGGTCTGGTTGTCTTCTTCTTTTCCAATTCCATTCATTAAAAAAATTTTTCTCTTGACAACACATCAATCTTTTACTCCATTACTAACTACAAAATTCAAATTCTCAGTTTGCCAATTCAGACAATAACCCTCTCAACATTGATTATTTAGCTATCATCTTAATGTATGTACATTCACACAATAAATAGTTTGTCTGTTTTAGTCCAGAAAGCCACTGCGCATCCGCTAGGAAAAATATTCTGATTCGGATTTTTTGCACAATCTTACTCAAAAAGGACTCCTTTTAACAAATTTCCATGTTGCCAGGACCAAAAGATGGTCAAAAATTTTTTAAACGTTTTTTTTTGTTTTTTTCCTAAAATGATTTTTTTTGCATGGAAAAAAGTTTTTTTAGGTTTTTTGGATCATTCCAAACAGAAAAGGTCTTTAGTGACTTTTCTCTAAAAATGATAGTTTTTGACATATAAGCGATTAAAAATTGAAAAATTTCGAAATCGGCCATTTTAACCCTCAAAAACTATGTGAAAAACTGAAAATTTAAATGTTGCCAAAGTAGGTAGATACTCTTTAAACATCGATTGATAAAATCCCGAAGAGTTTTTTGCAATACACTATTCAAAACTCCTTGTTTTTTAATTTCTAATCACGCGTGCGCTACACCGTTGCATGTGTATACAGTATGGTGCAAATGAAAGGAGTAAATTCGTTATTTCGTAAACCGGCCACTTTAAGGAAAAAACCCGAAACAGGTCGATTTTTATTTTTAAGTTATGATATTGTGGCATATATGGTATACTAGTGACGTCATCCGTCTGGGCGTGATGACGTAATCGATGATTTTTTTAAATGAGAATAGGGGTCGTGTTGTAGCTCATTTGAAAGGTTCTTCAATTCTCTATTCAGTAGTGTAAACATTTATATAATTATTTATACAGGGTATCCAAAAGATTTTTATTAAATTAAATTATTTGACAAAAAAAGAAATAGAAGGACACCCTGTATAAATAATTATATAAATGTTTATATTACTGAATAGAAAATTGAAGACCCTTTCAAATGAGCTAGCACACGACCCCTATTCTTATTTAAAAAAATATTCGATTACGTCATCACGCCCAGATGAATGACGTCATTAGTATACCATATATGCCACAATATCATAACTTAAAAATAAAAATCGACCTGTTTCGGGATTTTTCCTTAAAGTCGCCGTTTTACGAAATAACGAATTTATTCCTTTCATTTGCACCATACTGTCGATGGAAAATAGTGTCGCGCACGCTTGATTAGCAATTAAAAAACACAGGAGTTTTGAATATTGTATTGCAAAAAACTCTTCGGGATTTCATCAATCGATGTTTAAAGAGTATCTACCTACTTTGACAACATTTAAATTTTCAGTTTTTCACATAGTTTTTGAAGGTTAAAAATGGCCGATTTCGCAATTTTTCAATTTTTAATCGCTTATATGTCAAAAACTATCATTTTTAGAGAAAAGTCACTAAAGACCTTTTCTGTTTGGAATGATCCAAAAAACCAAAAAAAAACTTTTTTCCATGCAAAAAAATAGTCCTTTTTGAGTAAGATTGTGCAAAAAATCCGAATTAGAATATTTTTCCTAGCGGATGCGCAGTGGCTTTCTGGACTATTTGCCTGTTATGTTATAACTCATTAATTTTTCATCTATTCCGTTCTACGACTACTTTCAGCTCATTTACAATTGTTTGACACACATTTCAATTTACATTTCTGATATTAACATTTATGTCATTCCCCGTTTTCTACATTCTTTCAAATCATAATTTCAGTTAATCGGGCATTTTACCATCTGTTATCATTTTCAGTAAATACATATCTACTATCCTTTCAGTAATTTAATTAGATTATATTTTTTTCAACACTACCATATCAGGCAACCACCACTACTTGTTTTCATTTTGTATTTAACCTGCTCTTGCAAAACCTCTCTCTCTGTTAAAAAACTCTTACAGTAATATATTTTTTTCACCCAATTCAGTCTGTTAATTCCAGTACCATCTGTAGATTTCAAATTATTAGTTAACCAATTCAAATAATCAGTCAAATTTATTAATTTTCTCTTTCTTTGTTACCCATTACAACCGTAATCATAGGCAACCAACATTACTCTTTTCATTTTTTTTACAATATTTACTAGGTATCTTATATTTTCCGTCTATTAGTTGTTTACATTCAAGTTTTTCAGTTCTCTTTTTATTTCAAAACTAAATTAAACTTTATTCTTATTTTTTAAACTGTCATCAATAATGTCATTGACCTTACTATTAATAACATTTTTATTAACATAACAATAACAACAGTTCTTTCTGTAACAGAGAGTTGCATTTTAGACTTTTACAATAGGATCTAATTTTATTATAATTTAAATTCCACTTTAATACAGTTATTAACATCCATTCAGCTTAACTGATAATTTAAATTTAAATTCATAACCAAAAATTGACTACCTGTCTTGTCATGTCACTTCAGTCTGATAAATAGATTGTGATCTCCTATATTCTTGCTGGTCTGTGTCCATCGAACTGGCAAGTACCACACGTTACCATCGAGCAGTGAATCATGTTGCCCTTTGAGCACTCTTAAATTTATCGCTTAACATCGGCTTAGAGTCGCTACTAACATCAGTTTTTAAAAATGTAGATCATATTTCTCGATGTCACCTATTCTATAAGGTTGCTAGTTTCATGAACTAAGCAGAACGTAAGTATTATCCACATTTTTTCTTTAACTAGTAATTTTAACTCTTAACAAGAAGTAAAACCACTTCTATGTAAATTGGTATATTTATTAAAACTTAAAAAATCCCAATGGATTGAATAAAATATGTCCAATTCAGAATGTTTTCAGACCTATCGGTCCATCATCAGTGAATCTACAATAAAATAAGTAATCCCACTATTAGAATTGAAAGATGGTTGAAATTTTTAAAAGCTAAAAAAGTGTGGTTGGATTACTTACGTGCATACTTGCTAAATAGCCCCAGAACCAAACAATGGTTGAATTTAAAATTCAATTTACATTATTTAAAAATAATATTAAACAGGCTAAACGCCGATGTTACAGGATATAGCCTATGGGAACATGGTGAAACCCTACCAAAACTTCAATCAACCATCTTGAAGTTTTGGTAGGGTTTCACCATGTTCCCATAGGCTATATCCTTTAACATCGGCGTTTAGTCTGTTTAATATTATTTTTAAATAATGTAAATTGAATTTTAAATTCAACCATTGTTTGGTTCTGGGGCTATTTAGCAAGTATGCACGTAAGTAATCTAACCACATTTTTTTAGCTTTTAAAAATTTCAACCATCTTTCAATTCTAATAGTGGGATTACTTATTTTATTGTAGATTCACTGATGATGGACCGATAGGTCTGAAAACGTTCTGAATTGGACATATTTTATTCAATCCATTGGGATTTTTTAAGTTTTAATAAATATACCAATTTACATAGAAGTGGTTTTACTTCTTGTTAAGAGTTTTTTAACTATATGGTATACAGCCAACCTAGGGAACTTCCCTTTTAGAGTAATTTTAACCGTTTGCATTCATTCTAACGTGGAAATACTTAGTTCTAGGCACTGAAGATGATCTGATCTAGATTGAAAACGTTTTGCGAATCCTTTTGGATGACTTTTTAATAGTTTTTTTAATAAACTTTTTATACCATTATACAAACGAAGTTTTTACTTGTTCTGTATGATTTTTAATTATGGTATACATCCAGCTACTGGGACTTTTCCATTGATTTTGTTTATTTATTAAATAAACATTTTTTCTGTTTTCTGACAGCACCAAACTGTATTTTGAATTAAATAAATTACATATTATACTCTTTTTTGTGTCAATTATTATAATAGAAAAAATTTGGGCACCCTGTATAAATAATTATGTTAATGTTTATATTACATTACTCAATGGAGAATTGAATAACCTTTCAAATAGGCTTACACATGCCCCCATTTTCATTTAAAAAAATAATCGATTACGTCATCATGCTCAGATATATAACGTCACTAGTATAATACATATGTCAAAGTATTATAATTTAAGAATAAAAATCGACCTGTTTCGGTATTTTTTTTCCAAAATTACCCATTCAAGACTAAATTAATGTATCCCATAATGTTGAAACTCTATATATTGTATGTACTAGCAATGCATACTAAGTTTTATATAAGCCAAGTTTTAGAGAAACTCTGTACTTCTACCTTTCTAAATGATTTATGGCAGCCGTTTGATTAATAGCTTCATTCTTGGCATGTACACAATAGAAATCGATTACTATTTTTAGACGTTTTTGGATTCCATGCAAAAGTTGCATCAACGGATTAACGTACATCCATAAAATTTAGCATACGCTGCATGAGAGAATGGTCAATGTTTATTTTAAAATGCATATTCATCTTTTATTAAAAATACAATACAGTCTAGTTAAAACTGTGTTAAAAACATTTTTTAATATTGTTCTGGCTGCCAAAAATTGATCACGCCTAATGGTTATTAGTGTAGTGGTTATTAAAATCGAAATACTGCTTTTATTTACGTTCAATGCAGAGAGAAAAAACAAAAAGGAGAAAAATTTCACATTTAACGAGAACAACATTAATATCGAACCACCTATTGGTTCAACTTGTAAACAAAAAAAATGGTACCTACTAAAAGGAGGAATTTTACGAAAAATTGACACTCTTATTAAACAAAATAGGAAACGGAAAAGTAGTTCTTACCCAATATAAATAAAAAAACAAGTTTTGGCGGAACATGGACGTAAGTCAGTTCCTTGTTTCTTTTTGTGTAGACATGACTGTCTGTTTTTCAAAATGCCTTCAGTAATAGTCTAAGAGCTAGAGCCGAAAAATCATCGTCATAAGTAATATGGAGTTTGGCATGTGAAATGTGTCTATTGTATATTGATAATTGTGACCCCTATCAGGCTGACACCTCAGTGGATACAGGAAGTAGCAATAAGGGATGAAAGGGGAAAGTTAGTGTAGTCTTTAAAGGTTTTCACCTCCTATTTTGTTAAACCTCCATCGATTTGCATGAAAATTGGTGACTAGTTAGAACATATCTCAGGAAATAAAAATAATTTGGTGCCAACTTGCAATTTTGCCCTGGAGGTGGATACCACCCTTTCTCGGGGGTGAAAAGGATTTTATTAAAAAAACCCCCACAAATTGATAGAGGGACAAATTTTAAGTAAAATTTGTTATATCATGTTATTAAAATAAATCAATACTTTTTGAGTTATTAAAGATCAAAGATTTGTCTGTTTAAGAGCACATGCGTGAAGTTACCGATGATAAAAAGAACATATTAATTAATTGTATGTTACTAAAATATTACTTTTATATTATTTCGATATTATAAATTTAGCAAAAGTGTATTCGAATATGTCAAATGTACCCATTATTGGACACCCCTCAGTTTTTGGACATATTCAGTTTATAAAGAAAAAGAAAATTCAATTAAATATCGATATAATATAAAAATAATATTTTACTAACATACAATTAATTAACATGTTCTTTTTATCATCCGTAACTTCACGTATATGCTCTTAAATAGACAAATCTTTGATCTTTAATAACTCAAAAAGTATTGATTTATTTTAATAACATGATATAACAAATTTTACTTAAAATTTGTCCCTCTATCGATTTGTGGGGTTATTTTTAATAAAATAATTTTCACCCGCGGGAAGGGGTGGTATTCACCACCAGGGTAAAAGTGCAAGTGGCACCAAATCAGTCTTGTTTCTTACGGTATGCTCTAACTAGTCACCAATTTTCATGCAAATCGATGGAGGTTTAACAAAATAGGAGGTGAAAACCTTTAATGACTACACTAACTTTCCCCTTTCATCCCTTATTGCTATTTCCTGTATCCACTGAGGTGTCAGCCTGAAAGGGGTCATAATTGTCAATATACAATGGACACATTTCACAGGAAAAACTCCATATTACTTATGACGATGATTTTTTGGCTCTAGCTCTCCGTCTATAAGTAGTTGGCGTTCGATCGTGTTCCTACTGATGGGAAACTTTTTAATACCTTTTGGTTATACAATGATTAGCGCGCTAATAACCAGCAGAATAACGCAAAAGATGGAAAACATATCAAGTTGTTAGATAAAAAGAAATGAAACGAATGGAGGTAGGAAATTTAGCGATAAAAACCTATAAATCTATATTATATTTATTGTTTCCCAGCTTTAGACATATCGGACGAGTTTGGCAACTGCCACTTGTAACGATACAGAAATACTAAATTTTTTTTTAAATCTCGACTAACCCTGTTTTAACGATCTACTCGGTAAAAGAATCCTAAGTAGAATTATAATGTTTCTACGCTATTGACAATTGGAAATATTTTGGTGTTTATATAAGTGTAACTAAAACAAGAGGTAAAAAACACTTCTATTTGTTTATTTTAATGTTGTTCTGAAGCTATTTCCTTGTGGCATTTTTATGATTTAAACTATTTAGATGGGAAATAAGTCACAATTAAATTGAAAAAATAATTTTATTAACGTTTCGACTTCGGGTGCCGTTGTCAAAACACAAAATACTACTAAATTAAACAAAAATGTTTTCAACAAAAAAACGTTTCAGTTTTATTTCATGAAAAGTAAAATATTCATAAAAAGTTACCTAGTAATGGTGTTAGATCGTTAATATTGGTATGAATCGTGGGAAAAATAGTTAAACGTAGTTATCTAAGTGCCTTGATTGTTTTTCTTTTTAACCTTCCGATGACCAACCTTTTTTTGTTACACGGATGACCAAGGGGGGGAAAATGACCCCAGGTCAAAAATGTCAAAAATGACAATTAACATAAAAATGAAGTTTTTTTTTTAATTTTTTTTATGGCATATGGCATGGACTTTATGTCATTCAGCCAGTCACAACATGGGTATTAGTGTCATGTGTAGTGTGTATGTTGCGTAAGTGTCTTGTTACTTTGCAAAGTCGACGTCATTAGCGTAAAACTACTTGGAATTACACATGATAGACGGTATTTTACTAAACATCAACTTCAGAATATATTTTTTATTCATAAAATATAGGGAATTTCAATTCATTTATTTCAAAATAAGAGGATATCTAAAAATTGAAAATACTTTTGAATTTATTAAAGAAAAACATACGCTGGGTCACAATTTTCCCCGCTTGGTCATCCGAAGGTTAACTAAGTCGGTCTCATTTGGAATGAATAATGAACAATCTTTTACGTTTTGGCGAAATGGAATAGAACCATCTTATAGTCTAAGAGCTAGTGAACCCTCCGACTAACGGTCTTCCTGTAAGGCTAGAAATTTGTATAGTGATAATTCATAGCACACCAAGGCTAAAAACCATGACCTGGCAGGCATCAGCCGTGCACGTGTATCTACCAGGTGAATCGAAAAGTGCATAGTTTAGGGGAAAACAAACTTTCGCCTGTAAAGTTTAAATTTAAGTATGTATTTGAGTAAGTCAATTAGAAGAAATGTGTACAATGACAGGCGATTCTGAACAGCACAAGACCTTGCCAGGCGAGGGGAAAAATTAGGGCTTTTTCCTAAAATAATTTTCTTTGCATCAAACAAAGTTTTTTATGTTTTTTGAATCATTACAAACAGAAAAGGTCTAAATGACTTTTCTGTTAGGTTAATAGTTTTTGGCATATAAGCGATTAAAAAGTTAAAAATTGCGAAATCGGCCATTTTAACTTAAAAACTATGTGAAAAACTGAAAATTTCAATGTTACCAAGGTAGCTAGATATTCTTTAAACATCTATTGATGAAATCCCGAAGAGTTTTTTGCAATACAATATCGAAAACCCCTTTGTTTTTTAATTGCTAATCAAGCGGGCGCGACACTGTAGTATAAGTGAGGACGTTTGAGTTTGCATAAATTCATTAACTCAGGAATGGGCAAATTTGAAGAGAAATCCTCAGAGAGGTCGATTTTTATTTTTAAATTAGGACTTTTTGGCAACTATATATATAATACTAGTGACGGCATCACAATAGTGTACAAAATTTTTTTTTATTAAATTAATTTACACAAAAAGAAGAAAAAATTTTTGCACAGCCTGTATGAATAATTATGTTAACGTTTATATTACTGAATAGAGAATTAAATAACCTTTCAAATGAGCTACCACACAACCTCTACTCGCATTTAAAAAATTATTGATTACGTCATCACGTCCAGATGGATGGTGTCACTAGTATGATATATATGTCAAAAAATCATAATTTAAAAATACAAATCGACCTGTCCGAGGATTTCTCTTCAAATTTGCCCATTATCGAGATAATGAATTTTTGCAAACTCAAACGTCCTCACTTATACTACAGTGTCGCGCCCGCTTGATTAGCAATTAAAAAACAAAGGGGTTTTCGATATTGTATTTCGATATAAGAGAAAAATCACTAAAGACCTTTTCTGTTTGGAATGATTCAAAAAACCTAAAAAAACTTTGTTCGATGCAAAAAAAAATAATTTTAGGAAAAAACCCTAATCTTTCCCCTCGCCTGGCAAGGTCTTATGCTGTTCAGAATCGCCTGTCATTGTACACATTTCTTCTAAATGACTTACTCAAATACATACTTAAACTTAAACTTTACAGGAGAAAGTTTATTTTCCCCTAAACTATGCACTTTTCGATTCACCTGGTAGATACACGTGAAGGGCTGATGCCTGCCAGGTCATGGTTTTTAGCCTTGGTGTGCTATGAATTATCACTATACAAATTTCTAGCCATAAAGGAAGACCGTTAGTCGGAGGGTTCACTAGCTCTTAGACTATTAATGCGAAGTTAGAAATGTAAACACCATAGAACTTAGAGTTTATTTCTCTAACTACTGGTCGCACACTCAAAATTTAGCGAAATTTATGAGCATGTATAAATATGAAATCATCATATTCTGTTCTGATTGGTTATTATTAGACATCTGATATCAGGATAACCCATTTTTAATTGGCTAGACTGACGTCTTGTCTTGTCATATATTTGAGAGAAGTGGTAGTTTTTAGGGTTGAGTATTTTCTGTAATTGGCTGGTTGGATCAGGATAATTGGGGAAACAAGTTGGGTTCTCTTGGGCGTTGGAATCGATCTATGGAGCTTAAAAAAAAGATCATTATCGATCAGACGACCATGTGAAGAAGTCAATTCTAACTGTGTAGTGTCAGGTGCTATGTCATCTTTTGCACCGGCATATCTTGCACTTAGGTGCAATAATGAAGATTATCGATCTAGCTACAGTGTTCGATGGTCGATAGTCAATGTTTTGTATTTCAGTGTGGAAAATACCTCCTGTTCTTTTGGCAAACAGTTAGGAGTTAACTAAATGTCTCAAGCAGTTATTATTAATAATTGAAGTAGTGAAATGAATCCGTTAGAATAGAATAGAAAATCAAGTCATTGTAGCCAATTTTTTTGTGTAAAGTCACTACACCAAGTAATGAATTGATCAACTTTTCAAAATATATTCATAAAAGAAGAATCAAAAATGTACCATCAGTATTGTAATTTTTTGTGGTACCTACCTCTCGTTCATTTGTAACAATGTCTGCTTATGATTAATAATTATCCCACTCCCTTCTCTTTGGCCAACTGAGTAAGAAATAATAATAGTGGAGTCACTGAAAGTGGATATCAGCTATTACCTCCGATTTCCTTGAACCTCCATCGATTTGCATGAAAATTGGTGAGTGGTTAGAGGATATCTCAAGGAACAAAGGTGACATGGTGCCAACTTGCGCTTTTACCCTAGGGGTGGATGCCACCCCTTCTCGGGGGTGAAAATAATTTTATTAGAAATAACCCCATAATTCGATAGAGGGACAAATTTCAATCAAAATTTGTTATATAAAGTTATTAAAATAAATCAAAACTTTTTGAGTTATTAAAGATCAAAGATTTTAATTTTTCTTAAGAAAAATGCATGTTTTTAACCAATTTTTCATCAATAACTCAAAAAGTATAAGTTTTTACAAAAAAGTTATTATTATCAAAATTGAAGCTAATAAAAAATGAAATAAACTCCTTACTAGAAAAACCTTTTAGTGTTAACTAAAAGTGAGTTATAGGTAATAGAATGTATATTTTTTTCGGCGAGTAAAAAACTCTTAAGTATTCAAGCTGAGATAAGGGGAAATTGATGCATTTTATAACAAAAACTTATTTAACATTTGTCAAAGTACTTAAAAATATCTATTAAATGAGCCCCCGAACATGTTGATAGCGTTAAAATTTATGCTCCAAAATTTTTTCAAAATTTATCCTTTAACAATTTTTCCAAAAAATGTTATTGTTTTTTTTTAATAACTCCGTTCGTGTTTATGATATAAGGTTCATCTAAAAACTGTTTGAAAGTTAATTTCAAGTGCTATTTAACCACGTTGAACCTAATCTTTTAAACCCCTTACTTTTTTAAAAATAAAAGGTTAAATGTCCCCGGTTGCATGGTTCCCACAGCAAAATTTAAGATTTAAACATTTCTATTTCGGTTATTTTTTACCCTATAGAAATAGTAAAACAGTTAAAATTGTTGGCACAGAAAAAACTAAAAGTTGGTTATACAGTGAGCACGTAAAGGTTGGAATAAATTCATTTTCTGGAAAATGGACAATTTTCAAAAAAAATCCTGAAACAGGTCAATTTTTATTTTTAAATTACGACTTTTTGGCATATATATTTTAATAGTGACGTCACCCATCTGGGCGTGATGACGTCATCGATGATTTTTTAAATGCAAATAGGGATCGTGTGATAGCTCATTTGAAAGGTAATTCAATTGTCTACTCAGTAATATAAACAATAACATAATTGTTTATACAGGGTGTCCAAAAAAATAAATTTTGAATTAAATTTATTGACATAAAAAGAAGAATAATTTGTGTAATTTATTTAATTAAAAATGCATTTTACTGCTATCAGAAAACAGGAAAAAATTGTTTATTTTGCAAATAAATATTGCTTTTTGCTTAAATTCAATATTAAAGCCGCCACCCACCAGCCTCGTGACAGTTTGAACATTTAATTTAAGCGAAAAGCCATGATTATTTTTCAAATATACATTTTTTTCTGTTTTCTGAGAGCAGTAAAATATATTTTAAATTAAACAAATTACATACATTCTTCTTTTTATGTCAATAAATTTAATCAAAAAAAAATTTTTTTGGACACCCTGTATAAATAATCATGTTAATGTTTACATTACTGTATAGAGAATTCAATTACCTTTCAATTGAGCTATCACACGACCCTTATTCTTATTTAAAAAAATCATCGATGACGTCATCATGCCCAGATGGGTGACGTCACTAGTATGATATATATGCCAAAAAGTCGTAATTTAAAAATAAAAATCGACCTGTTTCGGGATTTTTTTCCAAAATCGTCCATTCTCGAGAAAATAAATTTATTCCAACCTTTACGTGCTCACTGTATATAGGTATATAATTTTTTACGTATATTGAGTATTTTTGGAGTTATTATCAAAAGAATATGAAAATTACAATAATTTTAAAAATTATGATTTTTTTAAATTACATCTTTTTTTCAAAAATATGCAATCTAAACCGGTCAAAATTATCGAAAACATTACTTATGCTAATATAAAGAAGCTCTTTTAAGGATTACTATAAAATTTAATTTTTGTGGAAATGGCGTATGTTTTATTTTTCACTTTTTCCTAAAAAATTCGAAACGGTTCTTTTATTTTCATTATAACTTGCTTAATTTTGACGCTATTACCTTGTTCTGAAGCTCATTTGATAGGTATTCCGAAGTACTTTGACAAATGTTTAGCAGGAATATTTTATACATTGCATCATTTTCCCGTTATTTAAGCTTGAATACTTAGATTTGAGTACTCCTCGAAAAAAATACACATTCAATTGCCAATAACTCACTAACATAAGTTTAATTGTTTATGTGAGGAATGTATTCCGTTTTTTATTATCTTCAACTTCAGTAATAATAACTTTTTTGTAAAAGCTTATAGTTTTTGATTTATACGTGAAAAACCGATGTAAAACATGCATTTTTTTACGAAAAAATAAAATCTTTGGTCTTTAATAACTCAAAAAGTGTTGATTTATTTTAATAACTTTATATAACAAATTTTGCTTATAATTTGTCCCTCTATCGACTTATGGTATTATTTTTAATAAAATAATTTTCACCCCCGAGAAGGGGTGGCATCCACCCCCAGAGTAAAAGCGCAAGTTGGCATCATGTCACCTTTGTTCCTTGAGGTATCCTCTAATTACTCACCACTTTTCATGAAAATCGATGGAGGTTCAACGAAATCGGAGGTGAAAACCTTCAGTGACTGCACTATAAGGTAGGTTTTATTTATCTTTATATTATTATATAAATTTATTTTTATCTTGAGATAATTATTGATATTTAACTAATTTTCATTTGATTTGTTTATTTAAAGAGCTTTTCTTTGTCTTCCCTTTCAAAATTAAAAAAACAAAGTGGCGCCCTTTCGGCTATATATTGCTTCATTATTTATTTTTTTTGTCTATTATATCCTAGTTTAGCTCTAGTAACTATTTTCCTTTTTTTATTTTTTTTTTTGTCTATTATTTATCCTCTATTTCCCAGCTAAGAAACTGTATAGAATCACCCCCACATCACTAACCGATTCTGAGCAACGGAGCCTTTGTTAATCCCATATGTGTTGACAACTTCTTCTTCTTTCCCTTTAATTGCCACACACTATGACAGTGACAGTTTAAGTTGACATACTCTTATGATACGTCTAAAGATGAGAAACAATAAATATAACGTAAATTTTTAGTTTTTCATCGATAAAGTACCCCGCACAAACCTTATGGAAATTAGGTCCCAGTGGATTTCGTTCATACTTTGGGAAAATACTCTTTAAATCATCCTGATAAAAAGTTCTCATGGGCACAACTCAATCGTATGAAGGATTTTCAAGATATAGAGGCACAACCTCGGAAAATTATAAGATTTACTGGGTATTTCAATTCCCTGAGTTACTGGTTATCTGGCAACATGTAGAAGTTTGAATCAAGGAAAAGTACTAATAGTAGTCTAGGATTTTTTCCTGGCTATCCAATGGCGACCTATCGACCTTGACCTTCAACGGACGTCATCTTATAGAGTTTCGAGAGTTTTCGGCATTAAATTGATATAAACAGATTACTCATGCGTTTTTGGGATCGCTAAACACGAATGTGACATCAGAATTGACCTCCTAGGACGTGGTGGCTAGGGCCACTGCAAGAGATGTCATCTTCTAGAGTTTCGATGGTTTTCGGCATTTAATTGATGCAAATGAATTACTGGAGGGTTTTTTGAGGTCGCTAAACACGAATATCCCACCAGAACCGACTTCCGGAGCACCTGGTTTCCAAGGTCAATGAAAGGCGCTCCTGGAGTTTCGAGGGTCTTTGGTACTACATTAATGCAAACGGATTAGTTATAGGTTTTTGGGGTTGCTGAACACGAATACGTTATCAGCACAGACACAGGAGCACTTGGTGCCTAAGACAGGTATCTTCTGGAGTTAAAAACCCAAGAGTAATCCATTTGATTCCTCCGAAACTCCAGAATATAACCGGTCTTAGGCACCAGGTGCTCCTGTGAGTTCACGTATTTGTGTTCAGCAACCCCAAAAACCTATAACTAATCCGTTTGCACTAATGTAGTACCAAAGACCCTCGAAACTCTAGAAGCCCCTTTCATTGACCTTGGAAACCAGGTGCTCCGGGAGTCGGTTCTGGTAGCATATTCGTGTTTAGGGACCTCAAAAAACCCTCCAGGAATTCATTTGCATCAATTAAATGCCGAAAACCATCGAAACTCTAGAAGATGACGTCGCTTGCAGTGGCCCTGGCCACCACGTCCTCCTGAGGTCAATTCTGATGGCATATTCGTGTTTAGCGATCCCAAAAACACATGAGTAATCTGCTTATATCAATTTAATGCCGAAAACCCTCGAAACTCTAGAAGATGACGTCCGTTGAAGGTCAAGGTCAAAGTAAAGGTCACCATTGGATAGCCAGGAAAAAATCCTAGACTACTAGTACATTGCTTGATCCAAACATGTTACCAGATAACCAGTAACTCAGGGAATTGGAATACCCAGTAAATCTTATAATTTTCCGAGTTTGTGCCTCTATATTTATCTTGAAAATCCTTCATACGATTGAGTTGTGCCCATGAGAACTTTTTATCAGGATGCTCCAAAGAGTATTTTCGCAAAGTATGAACGAAATCCACTGGGACCTAATTTCCATAAGGTTTGTGCGGGGTACTTTCCCACCTGCACTATTTTCATTTCTTTTTCTCTCACAACTTAATATGCTTTACATCTTTTGCATTATTTTGCCGGTTATTAGCGCGCTCATCACTGTATATTTCGGCATATTTTTCGAATAATTGTTTTTTTTTAAACGATTTTTTGGAGTGAAAATCGAAACGTCAAATAAAAATAATTATAAAATGTAAGTTCCAGTACGAATAATTGTGGCTTAAACCCATATAAAGATAATATTTAACTTATACATAATCTACATACCACAAGAAAACAATTTCAGACCATTTTTAAGTATTTCAATGCTAGTATTAATTTAAAAAATGGAGAAGAGGAGACCACAATTAATATCTTTAGAAACAAACAGACTATCAATTTAATTACAATTAAAATATTTTGTATATTAACATAAGTACGTGTGGAGAAAAATTCGATTTTGAAAACTAATCCCGATCTGAAAATCAAAATAACAAATAGTAATTATTTTAATATTGAAAAATAATTAAAATTAACATTAATTAAAATATATTACAAAAGGTATTAAATATTTAATCAAGTCAAAACACAAACATAATATTTTTATTTCATTTGGGAAACAAGCTGAGTGAAATAATAATATGCATACAAAAAAAAACAACTAAATGTTTTATTAAAATTCACACTATCATAAAAATACCATACAGTATAACCATTGTATAATAAAACGGTGTTTATTTTATGTTTATACAGTGCCATTTATTTAAATTGAAACGGTTCCTCTAAATTTTGATCATCCGATATAAACGAATTTTAAACGGTAGATTAAAATCCAATAATGCTTATTGAAACACATTTCCAGGGTTCGTCAACCAATATTGGGAAATATTAGATTTTTAGCCTTCCATAGAAGTAACAAGATGTGTTTATACCGCATCTTTGTAAAATCTTAAAAGCAAGTTTGGCATGGAGATGCATTTCAAACGGTAGAGATAACTTTCATGCTGAAGATAGACATGGCAATAGAACAAATAGCCAAATAATATAGGCCAATAAATCTATCCTGCTTTCTATCAAACTTCTAGCAAAACACTGGATAGGAAAATAAGGAGAGAAGTGATAGACCTACCGGTACAACTCAGATTTTGTCAATATACATATCAGCTACCAAGTTGACGTACCTAGTACTGAATACAAGAAGCTGTTAGTCTAAGATACGATATAAAGTTGATTTGCACCGATCTGTTTAATGGATAAAAATTATTGGATATGTAATTTAGCATGTTAACATTACAAAAAACAAGGGTTGCCCGATCTAATCTTGTTCTAACTATAATAAATTATTAATTAAAAAATTACATTTTTTTATAAATTAAAAAAAAAAATTTCGACCCGGGAAGATATTATTTCAGATTTTTTAGGTCATTCTAAACAAAAAAGGTCTTTTGTACTTTTTCTCTAAAGTTGATCGTTTTCTAGTTATAAACAATTTAAAACTGAAAAAAGAACGAAAGATGACGATTTTCAAGGCTCAAAAACATAAGCATAAAATATCATTTTTGAAATTAAGAAGTGCCTAAATTCAAGTTCAAAACTTATTCTATCAGTTCTTGATAAGTCTTTTGGACTTATTTCATTCTGAAACATTGTTTTTAGTTGTTAATGCCCGTCTCCCCAGAAGAAACCTTCCTCGTTAACAATTAAAAAAATATGTTTTAGAATTCAACATGGCTAAAATTCTTATCGAGACCTGATAGAAAAAGGTTTGAACTTGAATTGATGTACTTGATGATTACAAAAATGATATTTATTTTTACTTGTGTTTTTGAGCCTTGAAAATTGTCATCTTTCGTTCTTTTTTCAGTTTTAAATTGTTTATAATTCGAAAACGATCAACTTTAGAGAAAAATTAAAAAAGACCTTTTTTGTTTAGAATGATCCAAAAAATCTGATATAATATCTGCCGGGGACGAAATTTTTTTTAAATTCATAAAAAAATGTTATTTTTTAATTATTAATTAATTATAGGAAAGGAAGAATGGAAATGGAACAGGAACAAAAGAAAACTAGAACAAACAAAAAACTAAGAGTAAGTGATAGATTGGAACATAAGGTAACGAACATGGCAATGGATAAGGATACAAATACAATAAATCATAAACGACAGGAAAGAGAAGGACAAAAAAGAAAAGAGGAAGAAAGAAACAAGTAGAACAGAAAAGAAATGTGGAAGCTGGGAACCTGGAACCTGGAATATTAGAAGTATACAAGGCAAAGAAAAAGAACTGGAGATATACTAACAATAACTGAAACTAAGAAAAAAGGACAAGGAATGGTAAAAACAGAAAATGATTAAGTCTTAATATATAGTGGAATAAAAGAAAACAAGAGAGCAGCGGCAGGGGTGGGATGCATAGTGCACACCAGATTAACAGACCAAATAAGTAATTGGAAAGCCTGGTCAGAGAGAATACCATCGGTTGAAATGAAAGATAAAGGCAAGAATCTAAAAACAATAATAATTGTATATGGTCCAAACGAAGACGACTCGGCTTATAATAAGGATAAATTCTGGGAAGAATTAGCATTGGTCACGGAACAAGCCAAAGGATATATATATATTTAGCAGGAGACTTTAATAG
Source organism: Diabrotica virgifera virgifera (assembly GCF_917563875.1). Taxonomy (NCBI): domain Eukaryota; kingdom Metazoa; phylum Arthropoda; class Insecta; order Coleoptera; family Chrysomelidae; genus Diabrotica; species Diabrotica virgifera. The sequence goes on along the minus strand of NC_065444.1, from coordinate 63,465,312 downwards.
CAGAGTAGGAGCAAATAACCAGGAATATAAAGAGGTATTAGGAAAATATGGAGAAACAGCACGAAACAATAATGGTCCAAGAATGCTAGATTTCTGTATGATGCACAATTTAGTAATAACGAATACATTTTTGAACACAAAAACATACACTAGTACATAAGAGAAGTTAAAAGTAGAGAAGACATGTTAGTAGAACAAAATAACAAGAAAAACGTAATAGACACAAAAGTTAGAAGGGGTCCAGAAATAGGAAGTGACCACTATTTAGTAATAATGAAAATGAAACAAAATATGTCAGATAATAACAACACTCACAAAATTCAAGAAAAGAAGCAAGAATATGAAACTATTAGGTCATATAAGTTGAGAAATACAGAGAATACTGAGAAGTACCAGATGATCATAAATTAAAAACTAGAAAATACTAAAGAAAATAGAGAGGGTCAAAACACTAAACAATTATGGAACTACTTCAAAGAGATAATACTAAATAGAGCGACAGAAGTATGTAAAACAAGTAAAAAGAGCAATAAAAGAAAGCAAACTGCGTGGTGGAATGAAGAAATAAAACAACAAGTTAAAAGAAAGAAAAATGCTTGGAGAATATACTTACAAAACAAACACCAGAAAACTATGAAGAATATAAAAAACACAGGAGACTAGTAAAAGAACTGGTTACAAAGGCAAAAAAGGACAAATGGACAGAATTTGGAGAAAATATGGAAACAAACAGTAAAGAGAATCAAAAACTGTTCTATGGAGTATTAAAATCAATGAAAAAAGAAAAAAATCAAGAAATAGAAAACATAAAGAATAAAACTGACGAAATGATTACAGAAGAAAATGAAATAATGAACAGATCGAGAGAATATTTCCAAGAGATGCTACAAACTCACTGCTATCAAGAAGAAAACAATGTAGCGAACCAAAGAATAGAAGTAGACAATGTAGACTCTATAACCATAAATTAATGAACTGCAAGAAGCTATTGCAGAAATGAAAAATCGAAAGGCACCAGGGTCTGACAGAATAACCAGTGAAATGATAAAAAAAAATGGGACAAAATACAACAGAGCTATTATTAAAAATATTTAATGCAGTTTGGAGAGAAGAACAGATACCGATGGACTGACAGAAGGCACAGATAAAGCCGATTTATAAAAAGGGCGATAGAACAGGTTGCAACAATTACAGCTGCAGGAATAACACTGTTAAGCAGTGCCATAAAAATATATACGAAAAAATATTGAACAAAATAATAATCGGAAAAATTGACAGCACACTAGAGGAATCACAAAGCGGTTTCAGAAAAGACAGAACCACCCAGGATCATACATTTACAATCAAACAAATAATAAAAAAATATTAGCAACAGGAGAAAAAAATGGATATAGCTTACATAGATCTTTAAAAGGCTTTTGACATGGACCAAGGCAAAAATTATGAGAAATAATAGAGAAGAAAGGTATATGTAACAAAATGATAAGGGTAATGAAGAACATTTACAACAACAATGTGAATTATATCATCAGCCATAACAGAACATCAAAATCATTTACTACGAACGAGGGACTGAGACAAGGAGGAGGATTAAGTCCAACACTGTTTATAATTTACATGGATGAGATAATTAAAGAATGTAAAGTAAAAGTGAAAAAAATGCATGTGGGTTATAGGAATTTAAGAAGAGTAGACATTTCAGAAGGAGCATTCACCGATGACGTCGTCAAATTGGCCGAAAATGAGAAACAACTACAAAGAAATATAGAAATATCGAATGAAACACTAAAAAAATATGGAATGACAATTAATAAAAATAAAACAAAAGATATGGTCACGGGGGAAAAGGAAGAAGAAGAAAAGATAATCATAAAAACAGAAGAAGTAAATATAGAACAAGCACGAACATTCCAATACTTAGGAGTAGAATTAGAAGACAACGGAAGACAGGAAACACAAATTAATAATAGAATTCAAAAAACAATGAACCTATTGTCTTCATATGTTAATATACGAAGACAAGTGGCATTATTGCATCTTATTTACATAGAAATCTATCATAGTTATTATTTTTTCATTTTTTTCGATGGTCCAGGCTACGAGTCAAGATCTGAATCAGTATCCAAGGTGAATTTTTGTGGTATGGTATAATGAGAATTAGCGTTGGCGTCATTGTCGATAATTCATCTTCCAATTCATTTTCTTCATTAATTAATGTTGATATGTTCACGCTGTTGCTGCAGCTTTCACCACCATAATGGAGGCACACTGCTGAACATTTGAGATCTGCTTTTCGGCAACCACACGCACTTCCAGTTTCCATTGCATCTGCAAAAGATGAATTTAATAAGCCCCGGGGGTACTATAGGCTTGGAAGTTTGGATTGGTATTCAAAATTTTCCATGCTTTTTTCAGCCCCAATCTTCTGAATCACAATGTTTACTGAGCCATGACTGAATCTGGTGATACACTCGGAGTCTGTGGAAACGAGCTGCATCTTGTGTTGGAGGAAACGAGAAGAGATTAAATGCATTTTTTGTCGCTGTTTTAGTGAATTGTTTGTATCTCAGAGTTTCCACAGAATAGTCTTTATCTCCGCCATATAAAGAGACGAAAAAACGTTTGCCAACAACACTGAGTAAAGATGACTCGACTTTCCCGCTGACAAATAATTTCCCCGAGAGGTTTCTTACAAATAAAATATCTACGACTCATGATGCACGCTTACAAAAAGTCAAAATGCTTATCTAATCACAAAAATATAAATTTTACTCACAAGACTTTCAATAGTATTATCTATAAAACTCAAAATACTTTTCACAATATCTTTAATACGACTGCACGTGGCAAAATAGGTAGCACAACAGTAAGAATACGTTAAGTAGAGGGGAACCGACTGCTGTGCCACCTAAAATAAATTATAACAATAATAGTAATAGCAGTTTGTCAATTCCTGTTTATTACATGTTTGTCAATTCCTGTATAAAATAGTATGTAAAGATGATACAAAAACGACAGAACTGTAACAATGTACTGAGCCACTATATGGTAGTTGCGTCGTTATTGACATACGCGCTATGTTAGACCTTGTTTCAGATGCATAATGACGCAACTGTAGATAGGGTTGAAAATGGGGGAATTAAATTAAGGTAATGAAATTCGAACCAATATCGATGAAAATAAAAGCCATCGTTGTCAAAAAAACGCCATACCTATGCTCCAGGACGATTACTCTTCATTTAATCCCTATAAAAATAGTTTTTTTGCTCTTTTCAAGAATTTTGCATTTTGCGGTTGCGTCATTCTTCTTCTGGGCCGGCGAATCTGTCCTCAAACAACCACTTGGGCCTTTTCTATATCCTTAGGGTACTAAGTTTTGTAGTGGGGAAAAAGGTCAAAAATAGTTTAATAATAGCATAGGAATGTTAAAATCATAATAAATTGTATGAATAAAAAAATACGAGTATGTAGATACAAAAGTAAGCCTAACGTTTTGTTTTTATTGTATCCCTATTAGCATCCGAGAATCTGGTTAAGTTTGGAGCGCTGTAAAACCTAGATAAATAAATAAAATTAAACAACTTTATAACGGAAATTGTTCGTTGAAAAGTCCTCTACAAAATTGCTATGACGTTATTTCATTGTGAAATAAACGGAAAAAAAGTTATAACCTCTAAAAGGAAACTTGTTACAAAATGTTCTCTTATTTTTGTTTATAACTTTTTTGTTGGTCGCTTGACGATAAAAAGTAATAGATATAAAATTGTAGAAAATTTAATTTGCTACACTTTATGTGTAATTAAATTTTCTGTGGGGTTGCTAGTTTACGAGATACAGCGCGAAAGCCCTTTGCACCCCTTGTTCCAAGATGGCGGCCGGGGGACAAGGGTGGCGACCCCAAAAACTTGAACTTAAGGTTCGACTGACTCCCCCTACACATTAAAAAAAATAAAATTGACTCCTCTAAGAAATGCAACCCTAAATATAACATTTCAATGGACAACCAGTAAAGGCTGTAAAACTTCTTGATTAAAACGATTCAGTCATCATTCTCTTTGCCTTATCCCTATGCGGGGTCGGCTTCCCTAATTGCATTTCTCCACACAATTCTATCTTGGGTCATATCAATGTCAACCCCCTTTACCAACATGTCCTGCCTTATCGTCTCCCCCAGGTCTTCTTTGGTCTTCCTCTCCTACTCCTTCCAGGAATCTGCACTTCAGCTATTCTTCGTATTGGGTGATTAACGTCTCGACGTTGAACATGACCAAACCATCTTAACCTATGCTCTCTCATTTTGGCATCAATTGGTGCCACATCTAGACTTCCCCTAATATACTCATTTCTAATTTTATTCTTCTTTGTCACTCCACTCATTTATCTAAGCATTCTCACATTAAACACATTAAAAAAATAAAACTGACTAAACTAACAAATGCAAGCTATGACCTAAAAAATGTAACATTTCAATGGACTATGGTATTTTAGAGTATTTTAAGTACTTACCAGACGATCCTAATAAAAACTAAAGATGAAGATACTCACCTGAAACAAAAAAAGGTATGTAAGTTAGAGAAAATTAAGAAATAAAAAATTATAGGTTAGATATAAGTCCTTCTACAAGCCATCCTCAGTGGGAAGATATTTGGAAAACTAGGTCCAGGCAGAGGAACATGGGCACATCAATAAGAAGAATTTCCACAGTATAGTAGCTTGGACCAAAAATGGAAATAGATTGAGCGCCAACAAAACATGAAGCGAAAATTATAAGAGTGAAGAAAATATTGAAAATATATAAAATATATTTACAAGTTATATTATGTTTATAATTTTACAACAGATCTAAGAAGGTGCAAATAATCTTCTTCTTCTTTTTCTTACGGTGTCTTATCCTTAAGGACGTTGACCAAACGATGTAACCAAAATATTGTGTTTTCCGTTCTTTTGTTATAAGCGTAAGCTTTCTTGCCTTGTTCATCCTCCGCAAGACTTCCGCATTTGTCGTATGGCTCATGTAGCATATTCTGAGCATTTTACGGTAACACCAGAGTTAAAATGCTTGGATTCTTTTTTGTGTTGCTTCAACATCATAAAGTAAAGTGGAGAAAACATAGCTCTTAAGTATTCTAGTTCTCAATGAGATATCCAGCTGGCGCTTGCTTAGAATTTTTTGCATTTTGTAAAACAGTGTACGTGCCTATACCAGACGTGTTCTTATTTATAGTGAGTGGTCCCAAGTTTCATCAAGATTACTTCCAAATTTTCGCCATCACTTTGCAAATAATCGCCATCTTCAATTTTCTATAATAGGGTGGTAGGTAAAAGAAGATTACTGTTCCAAAATAAACATATTTAAATAAGCTGAAAAACAAAGAACTCATTTATACCAGAAAGTTAACTAAATTCTATTTAATTGATGGATTCGACCGTTACTTGATGGAAGTTCATTTTATCTAACAATAAAAAAACTGAAAACGTTTGTTTTCTATACTTCCACAAAATTTATTATATCTAAGTGACTACAGCTGTTTCGGCGGAGTGCCTTTCTCAAGTAATATAGTTTACAATGTGTTTGCCTTTTTAATCTTCAACTGAAGAGGTTGAGGAGTGGGGAGCTGTTTGTCTCGAGTTGGTCATTCAGAATTATATCTGTATTTTTCAGTTTATTAATTTCCATAGATTCTAAAAAAGATAGCTTAAGGCCTTTATTTTGAATATGTAGAATTTTAAACTCTTCATTGAAAGAATGATTATGATCTAGAAGGTGAAGTGCGTATGTAGAAGTGTCTGTTTTTCTATTGTTGAATGCCCTTTTGTGTTCTGCTATCCGTTTGTCAAAAGTTCTGCCAGTTTGACCGATGTACGTTTTCGGACAGTCACCACAAGTTAGTTTGTACACACCACTCTGTAGTTGCTTTCTCTTTCGGCTTTTATTGTTCTTAATATATTTGCTTAAGTTGTTGTTAGTTCTGAAAGCTGGTGTTATTCCTTTCTTTTTTATGTATCTGGCTATTGTTGTTGTTATCTTGCCAGTATATGTGAGAGAGCAGAAGGTACTGGGTTCTTTCTGTGGTGGTGGATACACTAATTTCAGGGCTTTCTTATGGAGTTTTTGGTTTAAAATTTTGTTAACTGTTTGTTCGTTATAGCCGTTGTTTACTGCTATTTGTTTAATGATGTTTAGTTCTATTTCGAAGTTATTTTTTGTCATGGGAATTTCTGTCAGTCTATGTATCATGCTATGGTAGGCTGCTAATTTGTGTTGTGTAGGATGGGATGATGAATTGTGTATAGTTGTGTCAGTATGGGTAGGTTTATGATATATGGAGAACTCATGTTTGTTGTGTAGTCTGGAAATCGTTACATCTAGAAAGTTTATAGAGTTATTCTGTTCTGTTTCTACTGTAAACTCAATATTATTATGAAGTGAATTAATATATGATAGAAATTGGTCAAGTTGTCTGTTAGTTCCTGTAAAGCATACTAGTATATCATCCACGTATCTCCACCAATATAAGAACTGTTTAAATACGGGATGATTAGAAATTGTTGTTTCAAGTTGGTTCATAAATATATCTGATAGCAATGGGCTTAGAGGATTACCCATAATAAGTCCTGCACTGTTGTTTGTGTATATTTGATTATTGAATTCAAAATAGTCTTGATTTATGCAAATTTCAAGAAGGTGTAAAATTTCAGATGCAATGATCGGATTTGTACTATTATGGTCTAAAAGATTCTTAACTAAAACAAAAGTTTCTGTAGGAGGAACACTAGGAAAAAGATTTTTTACGTCAAATGAAATTAGTCTGGAGTTTTTGGGCAATTGAAAATGTTGTATTTTATTAACTAGTTCTAGTGTATTTTTTACGGTGAATTTAGGTGAAAATTTAATGTATTCTGTAATAATATCTGACAGTTTTTTTGAAATTTTATATGACGGAGCTGTATAAAAAGAAACTACAGGTCTTATTGGGTGGTCAGGTTTGTGTATTTTAATAAAAGAGTATAATTTAGGAGGTTGTGGGTTCATAATATTAAGGTATTTCTGTTCTGTTGGATTTAGTATTGATTTTGAATTTTCAATGGCTAGTTTAATTTGTTTTCGGTATTTTTCTGTGGGGTCTTTGTTTAGTTTTATACTGTTTTGGTTAGTTAAAAATTCTATTGTTTTGTTATTATAGTCTCGTTTGTCGATAGCAATAGTAGTGTTACCTTTGTCTGCTTTTGTAAATATTATGTCATGTTTTATTGATTTATTTTTAATTGAAACGGCTATTTGGTTTTCTTTGAAACAGGAATTATTAGTTTCACTACATACATCAGTAATAGATTTTGCAATGATGCTTTTTTCTATGTTTTTGGCAGTTTTGTTTAACGCTACTTCACACTCTACACCTAAATACTCTAAATTTTTTTGATTATTATGTTGAGGCAAGTTGTGTTTGAATCCTTTCTCTAAAAGTTCTATTTCACTATTATTGAATTTAGTATCTGTTAAGTTTATAAATCTATTGAAAAAACTATGATTTGAAAAATTTGTTGTATGAGTATTGAGTTTTTTACTATTGCAAATTAGATTATTTAGTTTTTTACATTGTGTATTAAATTTTTTGTCTATTAAATTATCTACTTCAGTTCTTACTTTAGAATCTAGGATGTCAAATTCTATATTATCTAATCTATAATCTAAAGTAAGAACTGAAGTAGATAATTTAATAGACAAAAAATTTAATACACAATGTAAAAAACTAAATAATCTAATTTGCAATAGTAAAAAACTCAATACTCATACAACAAATTTTTCAAATCATAGTTTTTTCAATAGATTTATAAACTTAACAGATACTAAATTCAATAATAGTGAAATAGAACTTTTAGAGAAAGGATTCAAACACAACTTGCCTCAACATAATAATCAAAAAAATTTAGAGTATTTAGGTGTAGAGTGTGAAGTAGCGTTAAACAAAACTGCCAAAAACATAGAAAAAAGCATCATTGCAAAATCTATTACTGATGTATGTAGTGAAACTAATAATTCCTGTTTCAAAGAAAACCAAATAGCCGTTTCAATTAAAAATAAATCAATAAAACATGACATAATATTTACAAAAGCAGACAAAGGTAACACTACTATTGCTATCGACAAACGAGACTATAATAACAAAACAATAGAATTTTTAACTAACCAAAACAGTATAAAACTAAACAAAGACCCCACAGAAAAATACCGAAAACAAATTAAACTAGCCATTGAAAATTCAAAATCAATACTAAATCCAACAGAACAGAAATACCTTAATATTATGAACCCACAACCTCCTAAATTATACTCTTTTATTAAAATACACAAACCTGACCACCCAATAAGACCTGTAGTTTCTTTTTATACAGCTCCGTCATATAAAATTTCAAAAAAACTGTCAGATATTATTACAGAATACATTAAATTTTCACCTAAATTCACCGTAAAAAATACACTAGAACTAGTTAATAAAATACAACATTTTCAATTGCCCAAAAACTCCAGACTAATTTCATTTGACGTAAAAAATCTTTTTCCTAGTGTTCCTCCTACAGAAACTTTTGTTTTAGTTAAGAATCTTTTAGACCATAATAGTACAAATCCGATCATTGCATCTGAAATTTTACACCTTCTTGAAATTTGCATAAATCAAGACTATTTTGAATTCAATAATCAAATATACACAAACAACAGTGCAGGACTTATTATGGGTAATCCTCTAAGCCCATTGCTATCAGATATATTTATGAACCAACTTGAAACAACAATTTCTAATCATCCCGTATTTAAACAGTTCTTATATTGGTGGAGATACGTGGATGATATACTAGTATGCTTTACAGGAACTAACAGACAACTTGACCAATTTCTATCATATATTAATTCACTTCATAATAATATTGAGTTTACAGTAGAAACAGAACAGAATAACTCTATAAACTTTCTAGATGTAACGATTTCCAGACTACACAACAAACATGAGTTCTCCATATATCATAAACCTACCCATACTGACACAACTATACACAATTCATCATCCCATCCTACACAACACAAATTAGCAGCCTACCATAGCATGATACATAGACTGACAGAAATTCCCATGACAAAAAATAACTTCGAAATAGAACTAAACATCATTAAACAAATAGCAGTAAACAACGGCTATAACGAACAAACAGTTAACAAAATTTTAAACCAAAAACTCCATAAGAAAGCCCTGAAATTAGTGTATCCACCACCACAGAAAGAACCCAGTACCTTCTGCTCTCTCACATATACTGGCAAGATAACAACAACAATAGCCAGATACATAAAAAAGAAAGGAATAACACCAGCTTTCAGAACTAACAACAACTTAAGCAAATATATTAAGAACAATAAAAGCCGAAAGAGAAAGCAACTACAGAGTGGTGTGTACAAACTAACTTGTGGTGACTGTCCGAAAACGTACATCGGTCAAACTGGCAGAACTTTTGACAAACGGATAGCAGAACACAAAAGGGCATTCAACAATAGAAAAACAGACACTTCTACATACGCACTTCACCTTCTAGATCATAATCATTCTTTCAATGAAGAGTTTAAAATTCTACATATTCAAAATAAAGGCCTTAAGCTATCTTTTTTAGAATCTATGGAAATTAATAAACTGAAAAATACAGATATAATTCTGAATGACCAACTCGAGACAAACAGCTCCCCACTCCTCAACCTCTTCAGTTGAAGATTAAAAAGGCAAACACATTGTAAACTATATTACTTGAGAAAGGCACTCCGCCGAAACAGCTGTAGTCACTTAGATATAATAAATTTTGTGGAAGTATAGAAAACAAACGTTTTCAGTTTTTTTATTGTTAGATAAAATGAACTTCCATCAAGTAACGGTCGAATCCATCAATTATTTACAGGAAGCCAATACAGGGCTATTGACCATATTGTTTTCAAGATTGCTTTTAAAGCGTAGAGTAACAACACAAAATATCTGGTTTCTAAACATGTGCGTGAAAAACAACGTGTTCCCGAAATACATAAAGTTAAAAACCAACAACCGCAGTGCCGCTGCCATAGCAGGTATCCACCAGGGTCAAACCAGATGGCTGAAACGGGATAGGAGCACCCAATACAGAAAACGAGATATTATAGCTGTTTATCTTAAGGTATGTCATTCAGAATTACATTATAGATTAGATAATATAGAATTTGACATCCTAGATTCTAAAGTAAGAACTGAAGTAGATAATTTAATAGACAAAAAATTTAATACACAATGTAAAAAACTAAATAATCTAATTTGCAATAGTAAAAAACTCAATACTCATACAACAAATTTTTCAAATCATAGTTTTTTCAATAGATTTATAAACTTAACAGATACTAAATTCAATAATAGTGAAATAGAACTTTTAGAGAAAGGATTCAAACACAACTTGCCTCAACATAATAATCAAAAAAATTTAGAGTATTTAGGTGTAGAGTGTGAAGTAGCGTTAAACAAAACTGCCAAAAACATAGAAAAAAGCATCATTGCAAAATCTATTACTGATGTATGTAGTGAAACTAATAATTCCTGTTTCAAAGAAAACCAAATAGCCGTTTCAATTAAAAATAAATCAATAAAACATGACATAATATTTACAAAAGCAGACAAAGGTAACACTACTATTGCTATCGACAAACGAGACTATAATAACAAAACAATAGAATTTTTAACTAACCAAAACAGTATAAAACTAAACAAAGACCCCACAGAAAAATACCGAAAACAAATTAAACTAGCCATTGAAAATTCAAAATCAATACTAAATCCAACAGAACAGAAATACCTTAATATTATGAACCCACAACCTCCTAAATTATACTCTTTTATTAAAATACACAAACCTGACCACCCAATAAGACCTGTAGTTTCTTTTTATACAGCTCCGTCATATAAAATTTCAAAAAAACTGTCAGATATTATTACAGAATACATTAAATTTTCACCTAAATTCACCGTAAAAAATACACTAGAACTAGTTAATAAAATACAACATTTTCAATTGCCCAAAAACTCCAGACTAATTTCATTTGACGTAAAAAATCTTTTTCCTAGTGTTCCTCCTACAGAAACTTTTGTTTTAGTTAAGAATCTTTTAGACCATAATAGTACAAATCCGATCATTGCATCTGAAATTTTACACCTTCTTGAAATTTGCATAAATCAAGACTATTTTGAATTCAATAATCAAATATACACAAACAACAGTGCAGGACTTATTATGGGTAATCCTCTAAGCCCATTGCTATCAGATATATTTATGAACCAACTTGAAACAACAATTTCTAATCATCCCGTATTTAAACAGTTCTTATATTGGTGGAGATACGTGGATGATATACTAGTATGCTTTACAGGAACTAACAGACAACTTGACCAATTTCTATCATATATTAATTCACTTCATAATAATATTGAGTTTACAGTAGAAACAGAACAGAATAACTCTATAAACTTTCTAGATGTAACGATTTCCAGACTACACAACAAACATGAGTTCTCCATATATCATAAACCTACCCATACTGACACAACTATACACAATTCATCATCCCATCCTACACAACACAAATTAGCAGCCTACCATAGCATGATACATAGACTGACAGAAATTCCCATGACAAAAAATAACTTCGAAATAGAACTAAACATCATTAAACAAATAGCAGTAAACAACGGCTATAACGAACAAACAGTTAACAAAATTTTAAACCAAAAACTCCATAAGAAAGCCCTGAAATTAGTGTATCCACCACCACAGAAAGAACCCAGTACCTTCTGCTCTCTCACATATACTGGCAAGATAACAACAACAATAGCCAGATACATAAAAAAGAAAGGAATAACACCAGCTTTCAGAACTAACAACAACTTAAGCAAATATATTAAGAACAATAAAAGCCGAAAGAGAAAGCAACTACAGAGTGGTGTGTACAAACTAACTTGTGGTGACTGTCCGAAAACGTACATCGGTCAAACTGGCAGAACTTTTGACAAACGGATAGCAGAACACAAAAGGGCATTCAACAATAGAAAAACAGACACTTCTACATACGCACTTCACCTTCTAGATCATAATCATTCTTTCAATGAAGAGTTTAAAATTCTACATATTCAAAATAAAGGCCTTAAGCTATCTTTTTTAGAATCTATGGAAATTAATAAACTGAAAAATACAGATATAATTCTGAATGACCAACTCGAGACAAACAGCTCCCCACTCCTCAACCTCTTCAGTTGAAGATTAAAAAGGCAAACACATTGTAAACTATATTACTTGAGAAAGGCACTCCGCCGAAACAGCTGTAGTCACTTAGATATAATAAATTTTGTGGAAGTATAGAAAACAAACGTTTTCAGTTTTTTTATTGTTAGATAAATTCTATTTAAAGAAAATAAATGGATCAATGTTCAATTTTCGAGAAAATCCACAACGGTAATTATATTTATGGAAATATAAACCCTTAAAACTTTATTTCTCGTTTATGTTCATTAATAGGTTATTCCAGATTTAAATTATTACTCCCCTTTTCTTTTCTAATTCAAATTCGTTAAAATTTTCATCAGGTAGAGTGTAGGCGAACAAGAGAACCAATATAATCGTGGAAAAGTTCGTTCTGTTTATCGCTCATTAAGATCGACTGAGGCCCCTTTCTAATGAAATTGGATTCTTAAGAAATTAAAAAAAGACTGTAGAAAGTTTTTGATGCCATAAAGTAAGGTAAATAGTAGAATACACAAGTGCATGAAGGGTCTATGTGACAAATTTTTCAAAACATGTTTTTTATGTTAAAAGTAAGTTGTATGAACCTAAAAATCTTTCAAACGAGCCAAACACGTTTTAAAATTAATATTTTCTAAGTTAAACTAGAGTGCAAAGGATCTATGTACACAGTAAATTTTAAAATGTAAGTGCATAAAGGATCTATGTACACTTTTTATATATATAAAAAATATATAATAAATATTTTTTTTAAGTTTTTTTAGTAGTGTTAATAAATATATTAGTTTCAGGACTACCTATCCTATAAATTTAGTCTATTTAGATCTTATAGTAAAAAAGTTCTAGTATAAAAACTAACTTCATTTTTCTCAATAACTTGCAAATGTCACATAGACCCTTCATGCAGTTGTGTCTTCAATAAAGCGTGAGGTAGCACTCGTGTAGGGGAGCAAAGTATGCTAAATGTGCAGTCACTCGAGCGTTATGGGGACCTATTGGGTTGTGAAGAGTAGGTCTTAAGCGTCGTTTAAACACAACGATAAGTCACAGCAACTAGTTGTGATGACAAGTTGAAACGCTGTTTAGACGCTGCGATTCAATGCGATACCACCTTCAACCCAACTCCAACTTTGATAAGTTGTGCGGTGCACCGTTTACACACAGTGATAAGTTGCAACAACTCGATTGACCTTGATAAGTTGTTTGATTTATCGCTGTGTTTAAACGACCCTTTAAAACCAAACAAAGTTAAGTAAAGTTTTCCATTTTAGCGGGCGCTTGCCATTTTTTAATTTAATTTTCCATTTCCAACAATCGTTTTTTCCGATTATAACGCCATCTATCCATAATTCGAAAAAATGTTTCGAATAAAAGTTACTTATTTTTACGTAAGGAATCCAAATCTGCAATAAAAAATGGGGGCTCCGACTTAAGATTTTAAAGTAACCCCCTCCCCACCTCCGTGGGGGGTCGTGTTTGGTGCCATTAGATAGATTTTTTTAAAATATTGAATAAGTGTATTTTACAGTTTTTCGATCTGATGTTCATTTCGCGAAATATCGCGGGATTCCTATTTAAAATAATAAATTTACCCCCCACCCCTCTCCCTGGGAAGTCGTGTTTGGTATCATTCGATAGATTTTTAAAAAATATTGAGTACGTATTTTCTAGTTTTTCGATGTGTAATTCATTTCGCGAAATATTCGCTTTTTTCTTGTGAAACTTTGGGACTCGCCCATTTCCTTACGCCCGGCTCAAATCGTCAGATTTTTTAAATATACACTATTTTGCATGTACTTAACTTACCTTATCTTAATCTGACAATTTCGAGTTTTTTTAAGAATAGAGTTTTTTTTTCGGGCCCCCCTTAACGAACTCCCCTGTGTTAAGAGCCAATATATTGTAGAGGTACATCTGCAGGCTATCAGGCTTCTCACCATATGATAATCTAACGCGCTCGAGTAACTGCAAAAATCCCCGCTAGGGCTCCCCTACCATAAGCAAAATATCGCAAAAGCTTTTTGATTGTGTGTTCAAATAGATAATAAATCTTCTTCTTCTTGTTCTTCTTCTTAGTCATTAACCTGATGCAGGTATCGTGATATTATAAAATTTTCCATCTCCATTTCTCTCTATATTCTGCCATTCTACCACATTCTGACAATGGAGCTCCAATAGTAGCACAATATAGTCTGAGTATCGTGTGGAAGATCTACCTCAACTTTATTGCCTTCTATCTTTTCTTGGATGGTAAGTTTTTCAAGACCATTTCTTAAAAGACGTGCCCAAAGTAGCCTATTATTTGAAGAGGTTTCAAGCAAAACCGAATAAATCCACTTTTTACGAAAATTTCATTAGTGGCCAATATCGGTTCATTTTGTTAAATTACACCATATATAAAAATATATATGTGCAAAAACGAACAAATCATACTGAATTTTAATGGTGATATTAATGTTTTCATCTCTCTCTTGTCGTTTCCCCATTACTGAGGATCGTGATTTCTTCCAATATTCCTAACAATTTTATTCCATTGGTCTCTATCTTCAGCTGCTCTAAGAGCTTCGCAGAATGAGTTTCCAGCTGAATTCTTTATTTGGTCGGACCATCTAGTTGGTGATCGCCCTCTTGATCTTCTCCCCGGAACGTTTCCAGAAACGATTAATCTCTCCAAACTGTTGTCACCTCTGCGAACCACGTGACCAAAGAATTGCACAATTCGTTGCAGACATATTGTGGATAGTCTTTTTTTAATATTGAGTTGGTTTAGAATAGAAACGTTTGTCCTATGAGCTGTCCATGGTATGCGCAGCATTCTTCTCCAGCACCACATCTCAAAGGCATCAATATTTTGGCGCTCGCATGCGCGAAGAGTCGAAGTCTCTGCTCCGTATAGAAATATTGAGAATACAAGGGCATTCACCAGTCTCATCTTGATATTTTGAGAGATAGATCTGTCTTTCCAAAGTTTAGTTAGGCGACTCATCGAATTTTTTACCATACCAATACGTCTCCGAACTTCTGCTTCACAGTTGCCATCTTTAATTATACTAGACCCGAGATAGACAAAGGTGTTTACTATCTGGTATTCCTGTAACATGTTAGTCAGTTGAATAGTGTCAAATCTGTCGACCACCATTATTTTTGTCTTAGCTTTATTGATTTTCAGACCAACTTTATTGCTTTCGTGCTCAACTATTCGCAGAAGATCAAACATTTCTTGCTCATTTGCTGCTATAAGTGTAGTGTCATCAGCAAATCTCAAATTGGAGATTTTCCTACCGGCTACTGTTACTCCACCGGCCCATCCTTCTCAAACCATCCTCATGACATGTTCACCATAAATGTTAAATAAGTCAGGTGACAACACTCATCCTTGTCTAACACCTCCCTCGGTCTTGAATTGGTTTGAGAACTTCTGATCTAGTCGTACTGTCGCGATATTAGACTGGTACAGATTTTTAATAAGTGTCACCAGGGCCCTGATTCTAAATCAAATTTCGACCAAAAATAAGTCGCTTTCAATATGGCGACTGTCGAAATTATTTGACACGGAGATGAATGAATGGCCAAAAGCGAGGTTAGGTTTAGTTTAGATGTGTTTTGTTTATTTCTTGCAAGGAAAACTAAATCAAAAGGTATTATAATATAGCTGGGTTTAATTGAAATTTGCTTGTTTTGAGGAATTAGATAGAATAGTATTAAATTAGAAATATAATAATTGAGAATGTCCACAACATGAATCATCAACTCAATGAAAGATGTGAGGTAATAATCTGGGAAAATTAGTAAAAAACAAGGAAAATTAATTACCAGCTATTTTATTGCTGGACATGCTGAAATCAAATCTTAAGATTTCCTATATTAGTAATATAGCTGTGCAAAGTCCACAGAGAGTGTGCTATTTTGTTTATAAACAAATTAGCACTCCGAAATCTTTTTTTTTTATTATTGCTCTATAACTCCGAAAATTTTAACTTTAAACCAAAACACTCACATAAAAATTGACAGTAATTTAATTCTGCACATTGATAATTTATTCCAATTTCCTTCGACGGAAATTTTCTTCGGAAAATTCGGGTTTTCCAAACAAAATCTTTAATTTTCAACTAAAATTTGAGGGAAGTAATTATTTATCAATAATTAAATAATTTGGTGACAGTGACATAAATCTTTTTTGTTATGAGTGTCTTGAAGATATGAAAATTTGTATGTACAAAGAGGACCGGAATTAAAAGGTATCTAATGGTTCAAAGATTAAAATCCTGTTGTTTATAACTCTGTCGCAAATGCCGGTCAAATTTGACCGGTTATACCTGGAATCACTCCTCGCAATTCAATTTGTTTTTCTTCGAAAAGGACACAGAAGCCGTGCTCTTTTTAACAGCGTTAACTTAATTTAATTTAATCTAATATTTTCTGAGGGGTTCTATTTGTTTATAAGCCAAAAAATTGTTTCTTTATAACATTCCTGAGATCGCTCAAATGGTCCAATTTCAATCCTGTAAGGTACGTTGAATAGGTATAGTGCTTTTTTATATGAAAATCATAGTTATTCTGGTGTATCATAATCTTTCTGGTTATTATTTCGACCGAAATTTTTTAATTAACATTTTAATTATTGCTAAACTATTGGTTAGATTGTCGCCGGTCTCCTGATATACAGAAAGGGGCTAAATTATGGAATAAATTCATTTTCTCTAAAATGGACGATTTTAGAGAAAAATCCCGAAACAGGTCGATTTTTATTTTTAAATTAAATTTCTTGGCATATATTTCACACTAGTGACGTCATCCATCCGAGCGTGATGACGTAATTATTTTTTTAAATAGGAATATGGGTTCGTGTTGTAGCTCATTTACAAAGGCGTTCAATGCTCTATTCAGTATTATAAACATTAATATCATTATTTATACAGGGAGGCCAAAAAAAATTTTGAATTAAATTAATTGACGCAAGAAGAAGAATGCATGTAATTTATTTAACTCAAAATACATTCTATTGCTGTCAGAAAATAGAAAAAAATGTTTATTTTGCAAATAAACATTGCTTTTAGCTTAAATTAAAAGTTCAAACTGCCAATAGGTAGGAGGGAGGCTGTTTGTGATTTAATTTAAGCGAAAAGAAATGTTTATTTGTGAAATAAACCTTTTTTCTATTTTCTGACAGCAGTACAATGTATTTTGAGTTAAATAAATTACATACATTCTTCTTTTTGCGCCAATTAATTTAATTCAAAATTTTTTTTGGCAACCCTGTATAAATACCTAATGATATTAATGTTTATATTACTGAATAGAGAATTAAACGCCCTTTCAAATGACCTACCACACGACCCCTATTCCCATTAACAAAATTATCGATTACGTCATCACGCTCAGATGGATGACGTCACTAGTATGAAATATATGCCAAAAAATTGTAATTTAAAAATAAAAATCGACCTCTTTCGGGATTTTGCTCCAAAATCGTCCGTTTTAAAGAAATGAATTTATTCCATAATTTAGCCCCTCTGTATAATCTACTATAATAAATCTTTCATGTCTTCAATTATTTAATTATTGATAAATAATTAGGTACTTCCCTAAAATTTTAATTGAAAATGGCAGATTTTTTGGGAAAACTCGGATTTTCTGAGTAAAATTTTTGTTGAAGGAAATCGGAAAAAAAATAACTTTGTGCAGAACTAAATTACGGTGAATTTTTATTTGAGTGTTTTTGGCTCAAAGGAAAAATTATAGGAGTTACAGACCACTAATTGAAAAAAAAAAGAAGATTTAGGAGTGCTAATTTGTTTATAAATAAAATAACACACTTTCTGCGGACTTGTCATACCCCATATTACTAATATATGCAATCTTAAGATTCGATTTTAGCAATAAAATAGCTGGTAAATAATTTTTCCCAAAAATGGTATTTTTTCGATAATTTTCCCAGACTATCAACAAAATCCAAGAAACCGAAGCGCCAACCCAAATTCTGAGCAGTCTCAACATGATAAGGTTAATATCCCCAAGAATCGCTATACTCTCCGGCTGTCATGGCGGTGTCGAAATGAAATTGCGACTGTCGAAATGAATTAGAATCAGGCCCCAGGTGCATTGGTGCGCCCATTTCTATTAAAATTGACCACAGTTTTATCCAGCTTACACAATCAAATGCCTTTTGGTAGTCAACGAAGCATATACTCATAAGTACTTGAAATTCTCTAGACTTTTCAATAAGTTGTCTAAGGTTCAGGATTTGTTCCCTTGTACCTTTACCCTTTACAAATCCCGCTTCTTCCTGAGGTATTTGGTAATGTAGATAGGTTTTTAATCTGTTTTTGATGATATGCAACAAGATTTTACTAGCATGTGTTATTAGTGACAGTGTGCGGTAGTTTTCACATCTGGTAGTAGTTCCTTTTTTGTGTAGCGGGATATAAATTGAGGTGCACCAATCAGATGGCCATTTTCCTGAATTCCAAACAGCGACACAGATAGAATGGATGATATTTATTCCTTTGTCACCTAGTAACTGTAGTATTTCACATGGTATTGAATCAATGCCTGGGGATTTATTTCTCTTTAGTGATTTAATTGCATCTTTGACTTCAGCAAGTAGGGTAGGTTCTCTAGGGTAGTCAGAGGGCCACTGATGTTCTGCTGATACCTCGTTATTTTTATATAGCTCGTCACAGTAGTTTCGCCATGTTTCCAATATTTCGTCAGTATCGGTCTTTAGATTACCTTCCTTATTTATTACAGACCACGTTTGAGGTTTAAATTCTCTGGTAAGGAGTTTGATCTTCTGGAATAAATCCCTCGGTTCATTTCGACAGCCATGTTCCTCTATCTCTCTGCATATTTGAGAGATGTAATCAGCTTTGTCTTTGCAAAATGTTTAATGTTTTCATGCAAAACCAAATAAATCCACTTTTTGGTCAAAAAAAAATAAATCCAAAAATAGGCATTTTTAACTTTATCTTCTTATGCAAATATTTTATTCGACCAATAGATGGTACTAGTGAGTTATTAAAGATGCGACTATGTAATATGGGTGGTCAGATATTTTGTCGTTAATTGATTCGCCTCTGCAAAATCACCTTAACAAGATTGTTGGAATATCAGACTTAAAAAGAATCTGTTTGCAAAAGACACAGATTCAAAAAACTGAAGAAATTAAAATTTTAATTTCATGCTTTCAGCATTATCGATTTGAAGCTCAATCTGAACTTAGGCGCGCAACTTACAAAAAGGGAAAGTCTTTAAAAAAATTTTTGCTATCCGAAGTCAACCTGCGAGTTGCTATTCCACCAAAAAGTGTTCAACAACTTATGGAAAAACAATTTGGAAAGGAGTGGAAAAGTGACGAAACTTTTTTTGTGGTACACGAATCTTTTGTGAAAATAATAAAGTTGAACCTACTAAGGAAGTACCTCAGGAAGAAGAAGGGCTAAGAAATGAGTGATTGTCTACAAGAAGAGTTTGCACTTCATTTTTAAATGCACTATTGGATGCGCTGTTAGTCTTAAAACGCCATATGCTTTTGATTTACCTATGTAAATCAAAATTGATTTACATACCTATTTGATTTATATTAATAATAGCATAAAATTAAAATTTAGATTATAAACAAGTAAATTTGGCTACATTCATTCGTTTAAATGATTGCAAAGTTTATTCAATAAAAATTTATTCAATAAAAATAGATAATTAGTGTTATTATCATATACGATAAATTTATTTTAGCATGTAAATAAGGTCTTTAGGTTACATTAGAATAGTAATTATTTGTATTGCGGTTACGTGGAAGAGCGCTTCTTAGCTGGTGTTTCTAGGAACATCATCTAAGAGCGAACGTCGCCTTTTGCTTTATTATAATTATTACTGTTTGTCTAGTTTGTATTTTTTTTGAAAAAAAGCAATAAAGTCATTATTATTATCCCAGATTTAGCCATACGGCTCACACTCCCTCTAAGGGGAAAATTGACTCATCCCAGATACCTACGGTATCAAAAGGATTGAGCTCTGGTGGGACTCTTTCCGTGTTATCGAGCCCTAGGTGACTTGGTATACAGGTGTATCTCCCAAAAATTTTCGTACGCATCTGGCCGTTGCGAGTAGTACTGCTTTCTGCATGGTCTTATAAAGATGTTCACTAAGACCCAGCTTTTTTATGCTTTCGAGGAGGGTCTTCGGAATGACTCCAGTAGTAGACATAATAATCGGTATCGTCTGGGTACTTTGCATTCTCCATTGTCTCCGTATTTGAATTTCCAGATCTCTGTACTTGGCGATCTTTTCTGTAAATTTAGTACGTAGATTATTGTTGTTAGGAATCGCCACATCAATGAGGGTTGTTTGTCTCGTTAATTTATTGACTAATACGAGATCTGGTCTATTATGCGCCACTGTTTGGTCTGTGAGCACAGTGCGGTCCCAGTATAGCTTGTAGTTGCCATCCTCAAGCATACTCTCAGAGACGTATTGATAATATGGGAGATGGTCGGTTTGGAGAAGTCCCAGCTTGATAGCTATCTCCTGATGAAGGATTTTTCCCACTGCGTCATGCCGTTCCTTGTACTCAGTTGCAGCAAATGCCTGGCAGCCCCCTGTAAGATGTTGGATGGTTTCTTGGGCTTGACATCCATATCGGCATCTGTCGTTTTGAACATGAGGGTCTTTGATGATATATTTCAGGTAATTTCTGGTTGGTATAACCTGATCCTGAATGGCTAGTAATGAGCCCTCCGTTTCAGGGAACATCTTTCCTGATGTCAACCAATAGTTCGACGCTCTATTGTCGACATAGTCTTGGCTGACCTCATTGGGATGTCGCCCGTGCAGAGGTTTACCCATCCAGGTGCGCAGTTTTTCGTCCTTAGTAAGGTGGTTTATGCGCATTTCTGGTTCCCTCAGTTTGATTGGTGTTGTGTCATCTACTGCGCAAATTGCGCGGTGTAGAGTAGATGTCTCAGCCTGCATCTGAAAATAAGTTCTTAAATTAGCAATCTGTTTATCTAATTGCTCACCTATATCCATAAGTCCTCTTCCTCCTAAATACCGGGGTAATGTCGTTCGTTCTACTGAACTTTTAGGGTGGTGTTTTTGTGCCTTTGTGAGGTGTGTTCGTACTTTTCGCTGAAGATTTTCTATATCCGTTTTTGTCCACTTAACAATACCAAATGAATAGCTAAGCGCGGAACAAGCGTAGGTGTTTAGTGCCTTAAACAAATTTTTACTGTTAAGCTGTGAAGGAAGCAGCTGTTTTACCCTTCTTATAAACTCAGTAGTTATCTCAGTTTTCATTTGCTTATGGTCAATTATGGTTATTATTATTATTATTCAGATTTAGCCATACGGCTCACACTCCCTCTGAGGGGAAAATTGACTCATCCCAGATACCTACGGTATCAAAAGGATTGAGCTCTGGTGGGACTCTTTCCGTGTTATCGAGCCCTAGGTGACTTGGAATGCAGGTGTATCTCCCAAAAATTTTCTTACACTTCTGGCCGTCGCAAGTAGTACAGCTTTCTGCATGGTCTTATAAATATGTTCATTGAGACCCAGCTTTTTTATGCTTTCGAGGAGGGTCTTCGGAATGACTCCAGTAGTAGACATAACAATAGGTATCGTCTGGGTACTTTGCATTCTCCATTGTCTCCGTATTTGAATTTCCAGATCTCTATACTTGGCGATCTTTTCAGTAAATTTACTACGTAGATTATTGTTGTTAGGTATCGCCACATCAATTAGTGTTGTTTGTCTTGTTAATTTATTGACTAGTACGAGATCTGGTCTATTATGTGCCACTGTTTGGTCTGTGAGCACACTGCGGTCCCAGTATAGCTTGTAGTTGCCATCCTCAAGCATACTCTCAGGAACGTATTGATAATATGGGAGATGGTCCGTTTGGAGAAGTCCCAGTTTGTTAGCTATCTCTTGATGAAGGATTTTTCCCACTGCGTCATGCCGTTCCTTGTATTCAGTTGCAGCAAATGCCTGGCAGCCACCTGTAATATGTTGGATGGTTTCTTGGGCTTGACATCCATATCGGCATCTGTCGTTTTGTACCTGAGGGTCTTTGACGATATATTTCAGGTAATTTCTGGTTGGTATAACCTGATCCTGAATGGCCAGTAATGAACCCTCCGTTTCAGGGAACATCTTTCCTGATGTCAACCAATAGTTCGACGCTATATTGTCGACATAGTCTTGGCTAACTTCATTGGGATGTCGCCCGTGCAGAGGTTTACCCATCCAGGTGCGCAGTTTTTCGTCCTTAGTAAGGTGGTTTATGCGCATTTCTGGTTCCCTCAGTTTGATCGGTGTTGTGTCATCTACTGCGCAAATTGCGCGGTGTAGAGTAGATGTCTCAGCCTGCATCTGAAAATAAGTTCTTAAATTAGCAATCTGTTTATCTAATTGCTCACCTATATCCATAAGTCCTCTTCCTCCTAAGTACCGGGGTAATGTCGTTCGTTCTACTGCACTTTTAGGGTGGTGTTTTTGTGCCTTTGTGAGGTGTGTTCGTACTTTTCGCTGAAGATGTTCTATATCCGTTTTTGTCCACTTAACAATACCAAATGAATAGCTAAGCGCGGAACAAGCGTAGGTGTTCAGTGCCTTAAACAAATTTTTACTGTTAAGCTGTGAACGAAGCAGCTGTTTTACCCTTCTTATAAACTCAGTAGTTATCTCAGTTTTCATTTGCTTATGGTCAATTTTCCGCGCCTGCTTTACTCCAAGATATTTGTACATATCGTTATCGCCCATGGCCTCGATGTTCTGGCCATTTTGCATATCGAATCCACCGGGCTGTACCTTTCCTTTGACTATATTTAAAACACGGCACTTGTCTAGACCGAACTGCATACTAATATCATTAGAGAATGTTTCTACAGTTTTTAGCATCTCTTCTAGGTGTTCTCGAGTGGAAGCCATTAATTTCAAGTCATCCATATACAACAGATGATTGAGCTTCGCTATTACAGTATTATTGCTTTTAATGCTAAAACCTGAGTCTGTGGAGTTTAATAGCTGGGAAAGGGGGTTCAAAGCTAAACAGAACCACAGTGGACTCAACGAGTCTCCTTGAAACAGGCCCCGGTTGATTGCGATATTTTCGGTTTCAATATTGTTTTCACCAGGTATTTGGAGGTGAATTTTAGTCTTCCAATCTCTCATTATATGCCTTAAAAAGGTCACTATGTTATCATCGACCTTGTATATTTTCAAAATATCTATTAGCCATTCATGCGGTACTGAATCAAAGGCCTTTTTATAGTCAATAAAAGCA
Organism: Diabrotica virgifera virgifera; assembly: GCF_917563875.1. Lineage (NCBI taxonomy): Eukaryota > Metazoa > Arthropoda > Insecta > Coleoptera > Chrysomelidae > Diabrotica > Diabrotica virgifera. The sequence goes on along the minus strand of NC_065444.1, from coordinate 63,441,740 downwards.
GTAAAAAGGTTCCTTTTTTTAGTGAATGCCTGGTTAGAAATGACTGAGTCGATGATAAGCTGTTCTTTGCAGCCCATGGAACCCTTAGCGCATCCTTTCTGTTGAGGCTCTATGATATTGTTTAGAGCACAGTGTTGGTAGATACGCCGGGTTACACAGGATGTGACCAATTTATACAAAGTTGGAAGACAAGTAATTGGGCGGTACTTGGATGGATCTTGGGTGTTATTTTGATCCTTGGGTATTAAATAAGTAGTTCCCTGAGTTAGAAATGATGGTAATTCCTGCGGATTAGAAATAACATGATTAATTAATGTTGATAAGCACTCATGAATACTCCAAAACTTTTTAAGCCAGAAGTTCTGAACTCCGTCTGGTCCAGGAGATTTCCAGTTATGAAGCTCTTTGATGACATTTGAGACTTCTTCAGTCGTGAATGGTTCGTAGTTAGCAGTGACGTAGTGGTGACAGTTGTGCGTCGTATCTTCTATCCAGCCAGCATTGTTGTTAAAAGCAGCTGGTGTGGAAAGTTGATTTCCCCAAAACTCATGAATTTCTTCTTGGCTTGGGTAAGACTTGTCGACACTTTCTACGGTGGAATTGAGTTTTCGGTAAAACGCCTTCTCAGAGTTCTCAAAAAGTGCATTGTCACATTTTCGGTTGCTACTAACTTTATACCTTCTTAATCGTCCTGAATAGACGGAGAGTTTTTGTTTTAATGTATCCAGACACTGTTGGGCTGTGTTATTTTCTGGATCGTATCTCGAGGGTCTTGCAGTGCTCCGCATTATTTCTTCAGCTCTCTTAATGACTTTTCTACTTGTTACACCTCTTATATATTCTGTGACTTGACCAATATCCCTACGCAGTAATTCAATTTTTCCGAGAAGTCTTTTTTCCCATGGTGCAATTCTGTTACCAGTCCTTCCGTTATTAGTACCCCGTCGTGTTCTGATCTTAACGCCCATTACATTGGCAATTGCTGTTGCTGCACAGTAGATTAGCATATGCAGATATTCCAATGTGTGGGCTTCTACGACATAATTGGGTAGGACTTCAGTGTTCACAATTTGTAACAGCGCGCCTAGTTTCTTACAAGAGTTTATTCGTGGTAGCGGTGGTCTGCTAAGTGGATTTGTTCCATTAAACTCTTGTACGGCACGAGCCATTTCGTTTTCTAGACTATGGCGCAACTCGTTGTTTTCCTGCTGTGTATTGTCAGGTTGAGTTTCTGGTATGGGAATCTCAGGAATCTGCTCCTCAAGGATTTCATTAGGGACTTGATCTAAAACTAGCTCTTGGTTATTAATCTCCCGTTCGACTTCGCTTTTGATGGCATCGCGTCTAGTCTCTGGGATAAGATTATTTCTTATGATTACCCGGTATTGATCTGATACTCTTTGCTCCGATACTTGAATATCTGGGTACTCCCTGCAAAATTCGGCATACAGCTGTTGTCTGTAGCCGATCGTTTCTTGACCGAGGTTTGTCACCTTATAATAGAAGCGCAAAATGCTTTCGTTGATGGACACAGTCCATTTCATGCGCTGCCTCGGTCGTCCCGCTTGAGTGAGCGCCGGCTGATGATCCAGCGCAGCACCTTCGGCGGGTGGAGCTCTTGTTGTTATTTGGCTCGCTTGTGGTTGTGGTTGGGCTGTAGCTGATTGTATGACAGGGGCCCGCCTCCTCAACACCCTGCCACCGACGTCCCGCATGCTGTCACGTCCAGCGCCGGCTCCAGACGTGCCCTGGCGATCCCCAGGCAGCGATCCTAAACACAAATTATTATTCTCCATTCTTATGGGTGTGCATTTTATACCTACTGCCAGGTGTCAGTTTTTGTTCCACGGCAAGTATTCCTGCTACTCTCTGGGTATTGGCGCTACGAATACCCAGAAAGCATCCCCCATTCGCAGGGGGCCGCGCCTGATAGAAGAACTGACAAAAACTCCCACAGGTTATTATTATTATCCAGATTTAGCCATACGGCTCACACTCCCTCTAAGGGGAAAATTGACTCATCCCAGATACCTACGGTATCAAAAGGATTGAGCTCTGGTGGGACTCTTTCCGTGTTATCGAGCCCTAGGTGACGTGGAATGCAGGTGTATCTCCCAAAAATTTTCGTACACTTCTGGCCGTCGCAAGTAGTACAGCTTTCTGCATGGTCTTATAAAGATGTTCATTGAGACCCAGCTTTTTTATGCTTTCGAGGAGGCTCTTCGGAATGACTCCAGTAGTAGACATAACAATAGGTATCGTCTGGGTACTTTGCATTCTCCATTGTCTCCGTATTTGAATTTCCAGATCTCTATACTTGGCGATCTTTTCAGTAAATTTACTACGTAGATTATTGTTGTTAGGTATCGCCACATCAATTAGTGTTGTTTGTCTTGTTAATTTATTAACTAGTACGAGATCTGGTCTATTATGTGCCACTGTTTGGTCTGTGAGCACACTGCGGTCCCAGTATAGCTTGTAGTTGCCATCCTCAAGCATACTCTCAGGAACGTATTGATAATATGGGAGATGGTCCGTTTGGAGAAGTCCCAACTTGTTAGCTATCTCTTGATGAAGGATTTTTCCCACTGCATCATGCCGTTCCTTGTATTCAGTTGCAGCAAATGCCTGGCAGCCCCCTGTAATATGTTGGATGGTTTCTTGGGCTTGACATCCATATCGGCATCTGTCGTTTTGAACCTGAGGGTCTTTGACTATATATTTCAGGTAATTTCTGGTTGGTATAACCTGATCCTGAATGGCCAGTAATGAACCCTCCGTTTCAGGGAACATCTTTCCTGATGTCAACCAATAGTTCGACGCTGTATTGTCGACATAGTCTTGGCTGACTTCATTGGGATGTCGCCCGTGCAGAGGTTTACCCATCCAGGCGCGCAGTTTTTCGTCCTTAGTAAGGTGGTTTAAGCGCGTTTCTGGTTCCCTCAGTTTGATCGGTGTTATGTCATCTACTGCGCAAATTGCGCGGTGTAGAGTAGATGTCTCAGCCTGCATCTGAAAATAAGTTCTTAAATTAGCAATTTGTTTATCTAATTGCTCACCTATATCCATAAGTCCTCTTCCTCCTAAATACCGGGGTAATGTCGTTCGTTCTACTGCACTTTTAGGGTGGTGTTTTTGTGCCTTTGTGAGGTGTGTTCGTACTTTTCGCTGAAGATTTTCTATATCCGTTTTTGTCCACTTAACAATACCAAATGAATAGCTAAGCGCGGAACAAGCGTAGGTGTTTAGTGCCTTAAACAAATTTTTACTGTTAAGCTGTGAACGAAGCAGCTGTTTTACCCTTCTTATAAACTCAGTAGTTATCTCAGTTTTCATTTGCTTATGGTCAATTTTCCGCGCCTGCTTTACTCCAAGATATTTGTACATATCGTTGTCGCCCATAGCCTCGATGTTCTGGCCATTTTGCATATCGAATCCACCGGGCTGTACCTTTCCTCTGACTATATTCAAAACACGGCACTTGTCTAGACCGAACTGCATACTAATATCATTAGAGAATGTTTCTACAGTTTTTAGCATCTCTTCTAGGTGTTCTCGAGTGGAAGCCATTAATTTCAAATCATCCATATACAACAGATGATTGAGCTTCGCTACCACAGTATTATTGCTTTTAATGCTAAAACCTGAGTCAGTGGAGTTTAATAGCTGGGAAAGGGGGTTCAAAGCTAAACAGAACCACAATGGACTCAACGAGTCTCCTTGAAATAGGCCCCGGTTGATTGCGATATTTTCGGTTTCGATATTGTTTTCACCAGGTATTTGGAGGTGAATTTTAGTCTTCCAATCTCTCATTATATGCCTTAAAAAGGTCACTATGTTATCATCGACTTTGTATATTTTCAATATATCTATTAGCCATTCATGCGGTACTGAATCAAAGGCCTTTTTATAGTCAATAAAAGCAGTAAAAAGGTTCCTTTTTTTAGTGAATGCCTGGTTAGAAATGACTGAGTCGATGATAAGCTGTTCTTTGCAACCCATGGAACCCTTAGCGCATCCTTTCTGTTGAGGCTCTATGATATTGTTTAGAGCACAATGTTGGTAGACACGCCGGGTTACACAGGATGTGACCAATTTATACAAAGTTGGAAGACAAGTAATTGGGCGGTACTTGGATGGATCTTGGGTGTTATTTTGATCCTTGGGTATTAAATAAGTAGTTCCCTGAGTTAGAAATGATGGTAATTCCTGCGGATTAGAAATAACATGATTAATTAATGTTGATAAGCACTCATGAATACTCCAAAACTTTTTAAGCCAGAAGTTCTGAACTCCGTCTGGTCCAGGAGATTTCCAGTTATGAAGCTCTTTGATGACATTTGAGACTTCTTCAGTCGTGAATGGTTCGTAGTTAGCAGTGACGTAGTGGTGACAGTTGTGCGTCGTATCTTCTATCCAGCCAGCATTGTTGTTAAAAACAGCTGGTGTGGAAAGTTGATTTCCCCAAAACTCATGAATTTCTTCTTGGCTTGGGTAAGACTTGTCGACACTTTCTACGGTGGAATTGAGTTTTCGGTAGAACGCCTTCTCAGAGTTCTCAAAAAGTGCATTGTCACATTTTCGGTTGTTACTAACTTTATACCTTCTTAATCGTCCTGAATAGACGGAGAGTTTTTGTTTTAATGTATCCAGACACTGTTGGGCTGTGTTATTTTCCGGATCGTATCTCGAGTGTCTTGCAGTGCTCCGCATTATTTCTTCAGCTCTCTTAATGACCTTTCTACTTGTTACACCTCTTACATATTCTGTAACTTGACCAATATCCCTACGCAGTAATTCAATTTTTCCGAGAAGTCTTTTTTCCCAGGGTGCAATTTTGTTACCAGTCCTTCCGTTATTAGTACCCCGTCGTGTTCTGATCTTAACGCCCATTACATTAGCAATTGCTGTTGCTGCACAGTAGATTAGCATATGCAGATATTCCAATGTGTGGGCTTCTACGACATAATTGGGTAGGACTTCAGTGTTCACAATTTGTAACAGCGCACCTAGTTTCTTACAAGAGTTTATTCGTGGTAGCGGTGGTCTGCTAAGTGGATTTGTTCCATTAAACTCTTGTACGGCACGAGCCATTTCGTTTGCTAGACTATCGCGCAACTCGTTGTTTTCCTGCTGTGTATTGTCAGGTTGAGTTTCTGGTATGGGAATCTCAGGAATCTGCTCATCAAGGATTTCATTAGGGACTTGATCTAAAACTAGCCCTTGGTTGTTAATCTCCCGTTCGACTTCGCTTTTGATCGTATTGCGTCTAGCCTCTGGGATAAGGTTGTTTCTTATGATTACCCGGTATTGATCTGATACTCTTTGCTCCGATACTTGAATATCTGGGTACTCCCTGCAAAATTCGGCATACAGCTGTTGTCTGTAGCCGATCGTTTCTTGACCGAGGTTTGTCACCTTATAATAGGAGCGCAAAATGCTTTCGTTAATGGACACAGTCCATTTCATGCGCTGCCTCGGTCGTCCCGCTTGAGTGAGCGCCGGCTGATGTTCCAGCGCAGCACCTTCAGCGGGTGGAGCTCTTGCTGTTGTTTGGCTCGCTTGTGGTTGTTGTTGTTCTTGGGCTGTAGCTGATTGTATGACAGGGGCCCGCCTCCTCAACACCCTGCCACCGACGTCCCGCATGCTGTCACGTCCAGCGCCGGCTCCAGACGTGCCCTGGCGATCCCCAGGTAGCGATCCTAAACATAAATTATTATTCTCCATTCTCATGGGTGTGCATTTTATACCTACTGCCAGGTGTCAGTTTTTGTTCCACGGCAAGTATCCCTGCTACTCTCTGGGTACTGGCGCTACGAATACCCAGAAAGCATCCCCCATTCGCAGGGGGCCGCGCCTGATAGAAGAACTGACAAAAAACTCCCACAGGTTATTATTATTATTATTATTATTATTATTATGTATTATGCTTCTTTTTATGAGCATTTTTCAGTGCGTCACAAATGATAGAAAAAAAGGTAAGTCCGTGATAATGTACATTTTAGTGACATGACATTTTAGTTAAATCTGACAGTTGTCACATTTTATTTGCAATTTGGCATAAACACAAATCAATTGTGTTTATTGCATTTATAAAATGGTATTTTCTTTGATTTGTATAGTCTTATAAATTGTACAAATTATATTCGTAGATATATTATATAATTCGTAAATAATTTGTGGCGCCATCTATTGACAAGTAGAATAAATGGTATAAATGCCACCGCCGAAATGTAATCACCGACGTGCGTTTTTTTCTGTCACATGCAATTTAATGCGTTAGAAAGAAATCGAAAAACTGTGACCCACTGAAAGATCCTCATGAGAAAAAGCATAGTAATAAAAATAGTATTTTTGTTCATTCTTACTAATAAATTATTTGTGAGCAAAATGAAATAAATCCAGTAATTTCAAGCAAAACCAAATAAATTCACTTTTGTTTAAATTTTCTTTTGTACTAAATATCACTTTTTTAAATTTAATTGTAGAAAAAGTTTTGTTATGACTTCTCTAATCGTATTTGCGAACAAGGTAAACAAAACATAATTACTTTTTGCGTCCCAGAAAAATCATATTTTTCCAAAAATCGTTTTTAGTGGATTTATTCGGTTTTGCTTTAAACCTCCTCATTTATGCTGAAATTTGTGTTATTAGACTTTCGTCTATATTTAGCTGGTTCAGTATCGATTTAAGTTATTACCTGCGTTTTCTAAAGTTTATCCATTGCTCTCTATCTTCTGTGATTCTAGCAGATTCTGACAATGGTGTGCCAAAAGTAGCAATAGTATGGGTCCTAGTATTGTGTGGAAGATTTACCTCGACTTTTTTTGCCTTCTACATTTCCCAAGATGGTACGTTTTTCAAGATCATCTTCGAAACACGTGTCCAAAATAGCATATTATTTGTGGTGATATTTATGTTCTTAGTCTTTTCTTTATGTTTAGTTGGTTCAGTATCAATTAATTTGTTCTTCGGGCTCCCCACGGTATTCTCAGCACTCGTCTTTAGAAGTATGTAGGATCTCAAATAGAGTTATAATATTTGTATCTTTCCATACCCTTCATAAAGGTCTATAGTGCAGTCACTGAAGGTTTTCATCTCTGATTTCGTTGAACCTCCATCGATTTTCATGAAAATTGGTGAGCAGTTAGAGGATACCTCAAGGAACAAAGGCGACATGATAACTTGCGCTTTTACCCTGGGGGTGGATGCCACCCCTTTTCTGGGGTGAAAATTATTTTATGAAAAATAATACCATAAATCGATAGAGAGACAAATTCTAAGCAAAATTTGTTATATTAAGTTATTAACATAAATCAATACTTTTTGAATTATTCTTCTTCTTATAGTGCCTATTCGTTTCGAATATTGGCGATCATTTTGGCTATAATTATTTTATTAACTGATGCTTTAAATAGATTAGTTGTTGTTGTGGAGAACCATTTCCTCAGGTTTGAGTTATTAAAGATCAAAAATTTTATTTTTTCGTAAAAAAATGCATGTTTTAAACTATTAGCTTTTACAAAAAAGTTATTCTTACCAAAATTGAAGACAATAAAAAATTAAATACACTGTTCACTCAAAGTACTAAGCTAATGTTAATTCAAAGTGAGTTATGGGTAAATGAATGTATATGTTACAGTTCAAGTTGATTCTCAGTTAGAGTTGACTCCAACTAGTTGAAGTCAACTCCAACTGAAACGAGCAGTAAAAGTTGATTTTAAAAATTTAAATCAACTTTTACTGGTTAGAGTTGACTCTTCCTGGATCCATTCAGTAAATGTTGATTATACGAGAATCTCAAGTGCATTTTTGATGAGTGTGCGTTTCTTTGTTTTGACCGTTTCAACTACTTATTAGTATAGTCTGTAACGTCGCCCCCGTTAGGTAAATTATTCTGATTCGATTTTTTGCACAAACTTACTCAAAGAAATACATCCGTATAACAATCCTTATAACCAATACACAGGGTGTCACACGGTACCGCGGTCGAAAAATTGTTTAATAGTTATTTATGTACCAAGTCAGTAAAGTGGCTCTTTATCGAACGAGTCTGATATTACGAGCAGAGGAAGCCAAGCGAGCAACAGACGCGTTCGATAAAGAGTATTGAGGTGGTGTATCGTCAATCATAAAAAACATTTAACACTTACTTACAACTTTGAGGAATTTTTTTAATTTTAGACGAAATAAAAAATTCGTATGACAGTAATGACAGATGACTTTTGCATGATGGCCGGTTTTGATGTTTAATCGATAGTTATCAATGTTGTATACCTACCTTAATTACTAAATCTGTAAAGTTTTGATTTATTTTGTATGAATATAATTGCGAAACACTACAGAATTTTACTTTTTGACATAAATTTTATTAATAATAAGATAAATTTTGTACAATATTTTTAATAATTAAAGTAAATAAATTTTAATTTCACTCAAATAAATAATCGATTGCTGCCATTGACCACTTACATTCAATCTTGGTTAATCTGATTAATAATCGCGGCAGGCAAAGTAACATTCTTCTTTCAATACAACAAAGTGTTACTTTGATGTACAATATGAGTACAAAATGAGTACAATAATGAATGATTTTAGTGACGTTTGGCGATAAACAATGATTTTAAACAAATTCGCAAAAATAATTTTTTCACTTCGTACAAATTTTTTTTAGATCCTGTGGGCCTTTTTTTCTCTAAAATTGACTGTTGCCGAGTTATTAGCGACTTATAATTTGAAAAACGCCAAAATAACCATTTTCAAGGTTTAATAACTCGGTTAAAGATAATTATTGTGAAAGTCGAGCGAGCGGCCGTGGAGTAACGGCATAATCGCTGGCCTCATACGCCAGTGCACGTTGGTTCGAGCCCTGCCAAAGACAAACCATTTTCATTTCCAATAATGACACGATCTGTCTCACCGTGCCTCGGAGAGCACGTTGAGCCGTCGGTCCCCCTGGGCTAGTGTACATCAACACTAGTTACTTGAAACAGGGTTAAAGATGTAACTGGCGCCGGAACTGTCCGAACGGCAATGCCATACGATAATATATATTATGAAAGTCAGAAACTAAAAAAAATCAAAGATTAAAGCTACCTCTATAAGATTCTGAAGAAATTTTTGTCATTATTTCATTAATAAGATATTATTTTTAATTATCAACAATGAGCGTTAAGCGTGTATTGAGGCGGCCGTCAATGTGAGTGCGAGTGAGATTCACCATTGGACGGCCGGAATGGTGCATCTCTTTAGCACTCACCATTGACGGCCGCCTAATACGCACTTAGCGCTCATTGTTAATAATTAAAGATAACCGCTTAGTAATAAAGTAGTGACAAAAATTTCTGCTGGATCTTGTAGAGGGGGCTATAAACTTTGATTTGGTCACTTTCTGACTTTCATAATAATGGATTTTAACCGAGTTATTAAGCCTTGAAAATGGCTATTTTCGCATTTTTCAAATTTTAAATCGCGTATAACTCGACAACAATCAATTTTAAAGAAAAATCACAAAATACCTTTTTTTTGATCAGAATAACCCAAATGATCTAAAAAAAAATTATTCGAAGTGAAAAAATTATTTTTGTGAATTTGTCTAAAAAAAATTGTTTAAACAATTTATCGATCAAGGTATTGCCTGGCACCCAGTAGATTTCTTATAAGGACCTCTTTTTAAGTAAGTTTGTGCAAAAAATTCGAATCGGAGTAATTTACCTAACGGGGGCGACGATACAGCCTAGACTAATTTGAACATATTCAGTAACATTTAATTTCTAGAATCGGCTGTTTGTGTGAATCAGAATCAACTTTTACTAAATGACATTGGGAAGAGTATACTTTTCCTAGTTGGAGTTTTCTTTTACTAGTAAATGTTGAATATAAATCTTATTTTTATATTTATAATCAACTTTTACTGAAACCAGCCGTTAGAGTTGACTCGAACTAGTAAAAGTCAACTCCAACTGGATAATCAACTTGAACTGTAACATATATATTTTTTCAAATCTAAGTATTCAAGCTTAAATAACGGGAAACGATGCATTTTATAAAATATACCTGCAAAACACTTATCCAAGTACTTCAGAATACCTAACAAATGAGCTCCAGAAGAATTTAATAGCATCAAAATTAACCAAGTTATGATGAACCTAAGAATTTTTTAGGAACAAGTGAAAAATACAACATTCGCCATTTCCACAAAAATTTAAATTTATAGTTGTAATCCTTACAAAAATTTCTTTGTATTAGCATAAGTAATCATTTTAACAATTTTCACCGGTTAGAATGCATATTTTTGAAAAAAGATCAGAATTTGAGAAAAAAAATCAGAATTTTTAAAATTATCGTCATTTTCATTTTCTTTTGATAATAACTATAAAAATACTCAATATACGTAAAAAATGGTGAATAACCAAATTTTAGTTTTTTCTATATCAAATATTATACCTTTTTACCATTTCTATAGGGTGAAAAATAACCGAGATTTAATAAATTTTGCTGCGAGAACCATGTAACCGTGACCATTTAATCTTTGATTTTAAAAAAAGTAAGGAGTGTAAAAGATTAATTTCAACGCGTTTTAATAGCCTTTGGAATTACCATTCAAACCGTTTTTAGAAGAACCTGATATCTTAAAAGTTAACGGAGTTATTAAAAAAAAAAACGATAACATTTTTTGGAAAATTTTTTAAAAGATAAAGTTTGAAAAATTTTTGGCGCATACATTTTAATGCTATTAACTTGTTCGGTATCTCATTTGATAGATATTTGTAAGTACTTTCACAAATGTTTTATAAGTTTATGTTATAAAATACTCGCCGAAAAAAATTTGCATTAAATTACCTATAACTCACTTTTAGTTAATATTAAAAGGTTTTTATTTTTAAGGATTTTATTTAATTTTTTATTAGCTTCATCTTTGGTAATAATAACTTTTCTGTAAAAACTTACAGTTTTTGAGTTATCTATGAAAAATCGGTTAAAAACATGCATTTTTCTTACGAAAAATTAACATTTTTGATCTTTAATAACTCAAAAAGTTTCGATTTATTTTAATAACTTTATATAACAAATCTTGCTTAGAATTTGTCTTCCTATCTAATTATGGGGTTATTTTTAATAAAATAATTTTCACCCCGAGAATGGGTGGCATCCACCCCCAGGGTAAAAGCGCAAGTTTGCACCATGTTACCTTTGTTTCTTGAGATATCCTCTAACCACTCACCAATTTTCATGCAAATCGATGAAGGTTGAACGAAATCGGAGGCAATAGCTCATTAGACCAGGGCGCATCTGTAAAAATATTAGTACATTTGGACGTTGAGAGGTGACTCAAATTTTTTTGCAGAAATTGCTTGAAAATAAATCAAATAATAATATTTGAGTTATCCTCCCTCTCAAAAAGGTCCGGAACATTGTTTAAATAATCAAAATGTCAAAAAATTAAGGAAAAATTCGATTTTTTTCTTGGTTTTTTGATTATAACTTTAAAAGTATTCATTTCCGAGAAAAGTTGTGCTGACATAAAAGTTGCGTAATTAAATTTCCTACAATATATAATTGGTTAAAAATTTAAAAAATAGTCATACTTGTTGCAAAATATCAATAATTGTGAAAAAAAAACATACAAAAACAAGTATTCGCATTTTACGTTTTTCAACAATTTATGCTACACTTAGGACCTTCATATTTCACCCTGAAAAACTTCGTGATACAGTAAAACAATACTTTAAATTTCATTAAGATCGGTTCAATAGATTTTGCAAAATAAATTTTGCAATCCAGCTTTCGTAAAAAAAATTCATTTTTTCAAAATGTTACAGGACTGAAAATAAAGCAGATAGCAAGTTGAAAATTTTTTTGCATATAGAAGTGTACTGTACCTTTCATTTTCAATTTTGCAAAATTAAAAACGATTAACACCACGGCGTCAGGAATTTTTTTAAATAAACATTAATTATTGGTGCTACGCGCAGGACAGCGGATAGTTTGCTCTGATTGGGCATTCCAATGACCTTTGATAATGATTGATACATTTTAATTTTTATTACATTTCGATATAAATAAATAAATTTGTTTATTGCAAAATAAAAACACATACTCGATCCTTTGAAATAACACTTTTATTAGCAAAAACTTTGTTTGTTCATATATTTTAACTTAAATAATAAGTTTATTATTTTTAAACATATGCGATTGTTTAAACAATATTTCACAAACAATAATAAAGTTAGTTTGATTTTTGTGGAATTAAAATATTAAAATACAACAAAATATAGAGTAAGATAATAATATATTACATAATGATTGGAAGAAATTTTGGTGGAAATCAACTTGTGTGAATCGAACACCGCTGTCCTGCGCGTAGCACCAAAAATTATTGTTTATTTCAAAAATTTTCTGACGCCGTTGTAATTAATCGATTTTAATTTTGAAAATTGCAAATGGAAGGTACAGTACCCTTCTATAACCAAAAAAAATTCAACTTGCTATCTGCTTTATTTTCAGTCCTGTAACATTTTGAAAAAATGAATTTTTTTTTGCGAAAGCTGGATTGCAAAATTTATTTTGCAAAATCTTTTAAACCGATCTTAATGAAATTTACAGTATTATTTTACTGTATCATGAAGTTTTTCTGGGTGAAATATGAAGGTCCTAAGTGTAGCAGGAATGGTTGAAAAACGTAAAATGCGAATACTTGTTTTTGTATGTTTTTTTCGCAATTATTGCTATTTTGCAACTAGGGTGACTATTTTTTAAATTTTTAAGCAATTCTATGTTGTAGGAAATTTAATTGCGCAACTTTTATGTCGGTACAACTTTTCTCGGAAATGAATACTTTTAAAGTTATAATCAAAAAACGAAGAAAAAAATCGAATTTTTCCTTCAATTTTTGACATTTTGATTATTTAAACAATGTTCCGGACCTTTTTGAGAGGGAGGATAACTCAAATATTATTATTTGATTTATTTTCAAGCAATTTCTGCAAAAAAATTTGAGTCACCTCTCAACGTCCATCTCAAAACAGATGCGCCCTGGACTACATATCCACCTTCAGTGACTCCACTACTAGCATTACAATGCATAAGTGAAAACTGGAAAAACTAGAGTTCTTACAAGTCCCAGTATTGCATCGACAGATATTTCATTGCTTTTCCCAATTGTTTATCGGCACTTCATTTCTTCAATACAGCCCCCTAGTTAGTTATCAAAGAGCCCACATACACTATCTATAACAGTGATGTTGTTTGTCATTATTATATGATTTTAATTGTTGTTATTGTTTGTTTTTTAACCAAGAAGAGTGATTCAAATTTACCGCGCTATATTGCTTGTTTGTAATTGGTCCAACCGCAGACAAGTTTACTCCATTGTTATAAAATTTTGACACTAATGACATTTATCAAATTTTGACACTAGTGACATTTCATAGGTTAATTAAATTATATCGGCGATTTTTGTGTTTTCTGTGTTATTCCTTTAATTTTTAGATTGTTAGTCTGCTTTTATATAAAAAGCACTTGTTTTTGGAACTTTTTAGTGACGTATTAATTTAATATAAATTTATTGATTACCGTTTACGGCCGACTAGATCAACCAAAAAAGAAGATGTATTTGGTTATTATTCTAGTGACTTTCTTGGGTGTGAATCTGTCTTTTTAGTTTACTCCTCCTGGTTAAAAAATAAACCATAGCTGTGTTTTATCGTGATTCTCGTTTTGCCTCTGTTTATCCATCCTTAAGCTTACTTCTTCAATCCGTTGTAGCAAGTAAATCAGTTTAACCTTGGAACTAACGAGGATGGTTGTATCATCTGCAACTGCAGATATTATCTCGAGTTGCAAACCTTCTCCCATCGATAGTGACGCCACCGTTCCAGTACTCAGTAGTTTTCCGCATTATCCATTCACCATATACATTGAATAGATTTGGGTTTAACCCTGAAACTTTTGTCTAGTTCCCTATTTACTCTAACACTGGCATTGGTTATTGTATGCGCTCTTACTTGAGCAGTATCAGATGACTCGATACTCCCATTTTAGACAAAACCTGCCACATTTTACTTCAAATGACTAGGTCGAAAGCTACTATAATCTATTAAGCACAGATATGTTGCGACCTTGAATTTTCTGGATTTTTCTGTCGTACGTTTAAAATTTGTTCCCTAATACCACGTCGAGGGACATAATTGATTCAGTCAATTTGTACTCTACGAGCTCCCTAGTGGGAAAGTTTTGGGGTAGTTCTGATTTCTTTCATGTATTTTGGGCTGCTGAATCCGAATATGAGGTTTGCGGACAAAATTGCTTGCCGGAACATTGAAAAAATCGCGAGAAAATCGAAAAATTTCAGATTTTATTCCGCTTTTTTGCTCAAATCTCGAAAACTGTTAACTTTTAGTGAATGGTCTGTTAACAGAAATTAAAGTACGTAATATTATCTACAAATATCACTATTTACTTTTTTTGAGACGAACCGTTCGGTCGAAAGTACAAGTTGAAAATTGCCAATTTTTAACGGTTTCGGCAAAACCCACTTTTTGCATTCCAAAACTTTAGTTTTTATTAGAATGCTGTCATTTGATAAATTTCTCCTAGTTTTCTGTACAAATAATAAATGTTAGTTCATAATATAAATAAGGTATGTCTATTCTCACAGCTTCCATAAATCCATTCCATCCTAAAATACCGAGAATGTCTCTGCTTTTCCCTTAGCGCCACAGAAGATCAGGCACAGATGGAGTCACAGTTTCAGTTGGTGTGAACATTCCCTTCGGATCTTGATTTCTGATAAACCTTGAGGTTTTGTCCTTTCAAAATGTATTAGTTGAACAGCTCTCTGACTTCCATAAATCTCACGTGCGGGTTTAGTTTTTAGCCGAGGAATGGATTGGTTAGGAGCTATTGCATGTTTTGAAATATGTCCGAAAATGTTAGATTATTGTTTCCAAAGCCTCAAAATGTTGGCACCTAAGACAGGTCATGCTGACCCATTGCTGTATATATTTGTTCACATATTTTAGATATCTGCTACATTGTAGCACTGGTGGGAACGCTTATAGGTAGCTCCTAGAAGGTGAAGCGTTTGTAGCCACAGAAAAGACCAGAAAAAAAAAGAAGCGAATCGAGATACATGTGTGCAAGATGCGGAGTTGGCCTTTGCGCAGTGTCATGTTTTGAGGAGTACCACACAAAAGAAAACTTTTAATGTTAATTTAGATTACATTATTTTTTTTAAGTTAGTTACATTTTTTCAAGTTGGTTTTGCTCTCTAATGAGTACTTTTGAAAAGAAAACGTTTAAGTTGCTTAAAAAAACTCATTAAAAAACATGTTTTGGTCATTTATTTGTTTATTTGTATGCGACGTATATATAAGGCGATGGGACTCTAAGCATGAAAAAACCTTTGGGATTGAGGAACCAACATGCAAATTAAGGCCTGGCATAGAAAGGGTTAAAATCAGCGTTTTTGTGCACCTGTTGTGTAAAGCACGGCTGGTAAATTTTTTGCGGATCGCCTGCGATTGTTGACACTTCCAGATAAGCAACGCGCTTGCTCAACGTCTTGTAGCGGCAGTAAGGCCCAGATAGCTGGTCTCACCATTCCTTGCAGGGTTGGCCGTTTTCTCTACAAAAAGTACGGCTCAAGAAAATAGGTTGATGCAGTTTCCTCTTTGGGGTTTTGTTCATCCTATACAGAAGCTGTTCGCCTGGAAGTGTCAGCATTCGCAGGCGATCCGCAGAAAATTGACCTGCCGTGATTTACACAGCAGGTGTACGATAACGCTGATTTTAACGTACATACAATCGACGAATACCACACTTTCCATGTCATATGTGGCATTTCTTGTATTGCACCAAAACATGCAGTAGCTCCTAAGCAATCCATTCCTCGGATAAAAAAGAAACCCGCTCCTGAGGTTTATGAAAGTCAGGGAGCTGTTCAACTAATTCATTTTAAAGGGACAAAACCTCAAGATTGATCAGAAATCAAGATAACAGATCCGAACGAAATGTTCACACCATCTAAAACTGTGACTCTATCTGTGCCTGATCTTCTGTGGCTCTAAGGGAAAAGCAGAGAGATTCCCGGCCTCTTAGGACGGAATGGACTCATGGAAACTGTCACAAGAGACATACCATACCTATGAACTAACATTTATTACTTGTACAGAAAACTAGGAGAAATTTATCAAATAACAGCATTCTAATAAAAAATAATGCTTTGGAATGTAAAAATTGGGTTTAGCCGAGACCGTTAAAAATTGGCAATTTTCAACTTGTACTTTAGACCGAACGGTTCGTCTGAAAAAAAAAGTAAATAATGATATTTGTAGATAATTTTAATTACTTTAATTTTTGTTAACAGACCATTTACTAAAAGGTAATAGTTATCGAGATTTGAGCAAAAAAGCGGAAAAAAGCTTGAAATGTTCCGGCAAGAAATTTTGTCCGCAAACCTCATATTCGGATTCAGCAGCCCAAAATCCATATATAATGAAAGAAATCAGAACTACCCCAAAACTTTCCTAGTCAAAACACAATTTTATTGAATCAGAAGTAAAAAGGGATTTAGACTCTCTAGGAATTATGTGTAAGAGTATCTTACTGCAGTGCACAATTAGAGCAATAGTGCGTTAGTTGCTACATAAATCTTTCGCTCTCTTTTTATGTATGGGAAGATATACAGTGATTTTGCAATCTTCAGGCCATTTACCTGTCACTTAAAGCATTTTAATAGGTACGTTATCTGGACCAGCAGCTTTATGACGTTTTTGTGCTGCTTTAGCTTCACTTTTGAGCACGTCATGTTCCGTCCCAAAAATATGAATTAAAGTTAATTCTTTTACTTTCGATGAACTTAATTACTAGTTAAAGATCAGAGGAACTATTACTAGCAGAAAAAACGAGGTAAAAAGAAAAAAAAATCCTCAAAAGATTGTTAGTTAATTTAAAAGCACCAATGTTCACTTCATAATTTAAATTTTGATGATGAAAACACTGCTACTGAAAATTCAATTGACAATTAGTGGTATGAATAAAAACGGAGTATAAACTCAGGAGTATGTTCTCATTAGAATGAGCATAAAGTATAAGTTTATACTCTATCTCATATGAACAAAAATATTTTGATGTGATGAGTTTCTACTCACAGTACATAAGACTAGATGGAGTATATAGTCCAACATTTGGAGTATAAACTACATTCTCATTTTTATTCATACGAGCCAATATTTCAAAGTTAGTTGAAGAATTTGCAGATTCTTCAATATACCCTTGTTTTCGCCGGATAAAATCTGGAATAATAAATTTATTAGGTAGAATAGATATTTTTTTGTGATGGAGCGTCCGTGCTCTCATCCATCATCAACCGTCCACAATATTCTTTCCACCTGTGTAAAATATATTTTTTTAAATTAAGTAGAGTTCCGTTATCATCTTCGATAGCAAAATCGTTTGGTGTAAAGCAACGTGTTATCTGCTTTATTTTTTTAAACATGTCTCCGGTTTTAGTTGTGGTTTCATGCACCAGATAATAAACATGCTTTCAATAAAAATCTCCAATACGTCGAAGATGTATTTGGCGATTTAAATAATGCTGATGTTACTGTTTATAAGGACATACCGAAGAATGAACAAGCAGTTCTCCTGTGATGAAGAATGAAAAAGAAGAAGATTTTATAATTATCAGAAATTTATTAGCGGTGCACATTAAAAAAACGTTTTATACTCTGTTTTCTCGATATTAATGCACTAAATTTCCAGTTAATATAATCGATAACTAAGTAAAGCGAAAAATCCTTTAAACTTTTATGACGAAATCCCTCTGAAATGACCAAATGTCTGCGTGATCGCCTGAAATCAAACATGATGTTTTCACGGGCCTTTATGTCAGCTTTTTTATCGATTAACCGTAAAACACCGCATTTCAAAAGGCCTTTCATCTTTTTAATTTAATAAAAAAAATCAATTTCAGTATATATAGCCTGTTGAGTTTTAATAAATAAACGAATGTACGAATACATTATTTATTTGAATGCATACTATTAATCAGTGCATTTTCGAATATTGAAAACCAGACAATTAAACAAACTAAAGCTGTGATAAATTACTTTTGCCGAATTAATTTTAAAACACTAATACTTTACTCGACATATTTATTACTAGACATATTTATTAATACCTACTTTGTAATATCACAAAGATAAGCATAGTATTAGGTTAGAGCCAGTAAATGAGGTAAATACTCTAAATAGAAATAAGGGAATGACAACAGGTTTGATCTCCAGAGCAACTTAGTTTGGCTCACGTCCCAGTTGTTTAAACTGTTTTACCATATTAATAAGAATACATTTTTTTATTGAAAGAACACGTTAAGGTACTGACCAAAAATAAGCATTTTTTCAAGATTTTTTTCCCAGAACTCTTATTAAAAATGAACATAAAACTTTTTTTATATTAATATCTTACTCTTAGAGAATACAAAAAAAATATCTTTTTTCATTTATGCACGTACACTAATATTGTAGAGGGCGCCTAAGTCGAACCTCGAAAAAAGTAGTTCCGATGGCGGACAGTTAATCTCAGGATTGGGACCTCTGAAACAAAAAAATCGTACAGCATTTGAAAAAGGAAGGTCTCTTACGTGACAATTTACCGCCGTTAGTAAAAAATTCCAAAAAAATAAGATTTTACGAAAATTTCAAAAAATTCTGTGAAAAAATCGCCCGTTTTTCTTCAGTTTTTCGCGGTTAAAAAATATTTTTTTATTTTTTGGTCAAATTGTGATAAATTGTCACGTAAGAAACCTTCCTTTTTCAAATCCAGTACGATTTTTTTTGTTTCAGATATCCCAATCCTGAGATTAACTGTCCGCCATCATTTTTCGAGGCTTCGACTTTTGCACCCTCTACAATATTAGTGCACGTGTATAAATGAAAAAAGATATATTTTTCTACTCTCTAAGAGTTAGATATTAATATGTAAAAAGTTTTATGTTCATTTTTAATAAAGGTTCTGAGAACAACATTCTTGAAAAAAATGATTATTTTTGGTCTTCTAAAGTGTACTAGTACCTTAAAGATCCTTTTACTAATGTTTCCATGTGGTGTGTCAGTTCGACATAGAATTAAAAAAAAATTACTATTTTTTTTATTGAATATTTTAGGACGATATGCTACTTTCGTGTATATGCAACTTGCATCAAGGAAATGTCTTATATCAGTTTCTCATTTTCAACTTTACCCACAACAACATACCGTTAACATTCAGATAGAATAACGTATCGAATTCTCGTAACAATATCAAGATGCTAATAATTCAAAACAAACAGTACAACGTCCAACATTTCCACTTGGAACAGTTGTGATGTATGCCTGAGAATGAAATTTGTACATATAACCGATGCACAAATTGTTGTGTTATGTCATAAAGTTTTACAAACACGAAACGTGAGGAATGTGTTGGAGTTACATCTTGTTATTTACGTGTCATCCCGTTCTGAAGTTTGACTTATAGCTTTGCAACTTTAAACACAGCTGCACGAAGTAATTGATTATGGCTTATAATATAGGGCGCATTTGTTTAGAAAAAAAAACTAGCAAACTTATTTAGTAAAATAATAAAATGGTATTAAAACTTTAACTAAAACTGGAACAAATATAATATTCCTAATCGAAGCAAGGGAAAAATCAGAATTATTATCATAAATGTGAGGTCCTAGGTTAGGATCATTATGAGTGGGTATCGCCCTTCCACTTTATCTAATAGGTATATTGTGGTTGATCCCGGTTAAAGTTTTCCTTTCAGTCCAGCCTTCTTAACAAAGTCTACTACTATTACCTTATGTCAGTTTAATTGACAGTTCTTCAAAGTTATAGGGCTACAGTTGATAATATAGGGGAGTGCATATAGATTTTCACTTCGGAAAAAATCAAACAAGATAGAACTTTTTCTAATTTCATTAAGAAATGTTTAATAAACAGCATATCAAAAAGTTCTACTTGAGAAGTGGGTGCTTCATTTTTTATTAAACAAATGAACTACGAAATTAGATGTTTTTTTTTAAATAACTCCGAAAATATACATTTTAGAAAAAAAACTGACTTGACCATTGAAAAATTCAGAAAATTTTACAAAAAAAAAACCTTATATAAAGAATTTTCTAAAATTAAATCTGTATCTTCTATAATTTTTTATTTTTAACGCTAAAGTCACCCTTCCCACAAACATTGGCACACTGTAAACTGGCGTACGGCGAAGTGCACGGTTGAGTTATTTTAATTTAATTCTTTAACTAATGGATCAAATAAAATTTTACAAATTGAACATGAAAGAAGAATAATTAAGCTATCTTATGGTTATAATAGAAAGAAATAAAATGTATGGGCATAAGTACGGTGTGGCGGAAAGTGAGCCTTACATGAATTTTGTTTAAAAATTATTTAAAAATGTGTAACTAATACAGATTTTCTTATATAACTCTCAAGTTTGCACAACTTACCTTTCAAGAATCTTACTAAATGATGTTTTTTTCAAAAAAAAATCTCAAAAATTTATTTCAAATGATATAACGTCTCAAAAAATGTAATTTTTGAAATCTTCGTAGTTTTATAGAATTACCATCACTTTAAGACGGTATTACTCAAGTTTGAACACATCTATTACAGTTTTATAAGTGCATTTTTAAAGCTTAGGATGTAGTATTTAAAATGCACTGAAATATTTGACTTTAGAAATGAAATAAACTATTTCTTTTTGAGAAAATTAAGAAAGATAACAAAAATGTAATACAAAAACCGAAAATTGCCAGCTAAAAAAAATGTTTATACAAAGTGATCAAAACTTTTTTCTGCAAAACTTACCTAAAATACATTTAATAATAAGCTTCAACAATAATAAATGTTCAGCGAAAAATACCGGAAATTGTTATAAACAAAAGTTGTTTGAAATTAAAAAATATGTTTCAGTGTTTAACTACATCCTTCTAATTAAAATATTTTGAATAATAAAGGCACTTGACTCTTAAGAAAAATTCATATTTTTTACATACCTCGTATAAAACTGAAAAAGTTTGATATCTGATGGTTGTATCATATATTTTACACCAGGTAGAGCATTTTATAAGGAATAACTTTTTTTTTTTTAAATTGATAATAAAATAGTTACAATAATTGTAATAAAATGATGATGGATATCCGTAATTTGAGAAAAAATTGAATTTTTTTTTTATTAAAATAATGTAATTGTATATTAAAACATAGTTTTTAATGTCAAACAACTTTTCATAATAACATTTTTTGATATTCTGGAATAAAAAAGTACTTCAGTCTTTAAAGAAATTCATACATTTGACATAACTCGTATAAAATTGATAAAATTTGATATCTGGTGGTTGAGTTTTAGATTTTTGACTATCCAGAGTATTTTATGAAGAATAACTTATTTTCGTAAAATTGATATAAAAAAGTTTTCCATGTGGTTTCTAGCTACGCAAACATACTGTATAAGAGCTTCTATATAGGAATTTTCAAATTGTAATGCCATATTCGGATTCAGCATAACCAAAAACAAAATAGAAACTTATTTAATCAAAGTAAAATGATAATTTCAACGACATTTTTAAAATTATTTATACAAAACAATTGTTATTGTTTAAACAATTAATAAACAATTAGCGGCCAAATCTACGAGTAGAACTTTTTACTTTAACATGTATATAAACTAACAAAAAAAGTTTTAGAAAAATATATGCTTGTTTGAATTATTCCGAAACAATGCATGTTTTCGTTCTACTTGCACTACCCTATATTTATAGCCTCATGTTTTCTCAACAGAACCCAGATTTCTTTCTTATTTGCTTGTTGCTCGTGACAATACTCATGACAATCAGCGCAGTTTGCACAGCGCTGTATGAAAGTATTGTGTAGTTTCTTTTGCCAAATTGATACTTGTTGCTGTTGCTGTAAATTGCTATTTTGTCACGTCGCAATCAACCATTATTGCTCATAATCAGGCCCGGAATGGGCCGCCGGCCCACCGGCCCCCGGGCCGGTGCGCCTTTTGCCTTGGTTAGTATCTATCCATTAAAAAAATTTAACGCTAAAAAAATTTTTTTTGAACCTTTACACAAAAATCATGCAGCTATCATTACCCTAAAAAATGTTTTTACTTGCTTCTGATTTCGCCGTTTGGCACCGAAGGCGCACCAGAAACCTACATAATAAAGCCAGTGGGTACAACAAAATACCACATATCAGATAATCAAATAGTTTAGATATGATACGCGGCGCCCTCGAAGACTATTTTTACTATTCGGGAAGACTATGTTTGTGATTCGGGCGCCTTTCGTGGGTATCAATTTCCACTGTTTCTATTATAAAAATAGCTTAGATGCAACGAGCGGCGCCCTCGAAGACCATTTTACGATTCAGGCGTCTTTCGTTAGGGTCAATATCCGCTGTTTCTATTATAAGAAGTAGCTTAGATGCGACGCGCGACGCCCTCGAAGATTATTTTTATGATTAGGGCGCCTTTCGTGGGTATCAACTTCCGCTGTTTCTATTATAAAAAAATAGCTTAGATGCAACGAGCGGCGCCCTAGAAGACCATTTTTACGATTGGGGCACCTTTCGTGGGGATCAATTTCCTCTGTTTATCAAATAACGGATATTTATACGCGAAAGCACTACGCGTCGCATCTCAGCTATTTGGTTATCTGCTACCTAATCTCTCGATCAACTCCTTCACATCCTCGCATATCGGACCAATCAAGCCAAGAGTATCCACAAAAGCTTCCTGATTTGAAAATCTTTTTAGATCACTATCTTCATCTTTCCGTTTCTTCCTTTTGCTCGTTAGTTCAAAACTCACATACTTATGTAAGCTGAGCGATTGTTCTTCCAAACCAGTCCAGCTTATGACACTGTTTAGAAAAGATTTTTAAACCAGCGAGAGGTCCAGAAAGGATTCACTATTACTTCTTACGAACATAGGTGGCTTACCGTCATTTAGCACGGTAAGCCCCATGTCGTGGATCCATTCTGATAGGTATTCCCCTCTCGAAGCGGGACGTTTGGTGAAACATAACAATTGTACGCCAGCCTGTCTCAGCTTATGCTTAACATACCTATTAACATTCTTAACAGAGTGTCTGGTGATTCCATTACCTCGGTTCACCACGTGTACGGTCACGTCAGATCTCCTATCTTTAACGATTCTCTGTCGAAAGACCAAATGTCACACCTTAGCTTCGTGCGAGTGCCTCTGCAACGTCGTGAGCAGCTCTCGCCCTTCCCGCATTTAGTTAAAGGAACTGCGTATTAGATGGTTCTTATCTTTCTAACTTACCCATACGCTGTTTGATTCCTGGTCCTAGGTGTTTTCACCCACCCTTTTCTCATCGCTTGTGGCAGGGTGTCTCTTGAGGCCCCGCTTTTCCAGGATCAGTTTTTTACACTCCGAGCACTGTAAGCTGTCGGCACTATGACCGGATTCTTTAAAAGTGAGGGAAAAAGTCGTCTCACTACTGCACTCTTGTGACTGGTGCCCCTTCCTTACCATATCTGTAGTAGGAGTCCTCCTTGTTTTCTCTCTTGCCTGATTTACTATGCCTGCACTGCAGGCATCTAAAGCACCCCTGGAAACGCAGTCTCTCTCGTATCTTGCATGAGTTCGAGCCAATAAATATATGTTCTCTTTCCAGTGCCTTCTTGGCTGCGGTACGTGGTAGTCCTACCGTGACGTTTGTGTTCTCTATTTTCCCTTATACAGACGAGTTTGACGTTGTCAGGCACCGTGCTGCCGGTATACCTCCGAACTTGTATCAGGATTTCTACCTTGGGACTCTTCCGTCTATATCAAATAGGTACACCGGGACCTAATAGCCCCGGACAACCTCTACTGCGTTTCCCTCCGTGCGGGCCACGATAGTCTTATTCAGGCGCTCGGTCTGTTCTTTCCCTGTAACTTCGAGGATGAGGTCCCCTCTTATGCATTCTTTGGTGCTTTTAACGCTAATCCCCTTCTTCCTTGTGTCTACGCTACCCTTGATTTGCTTGAGCAACTCAGAGTAGGATTTTCTGCCTCCCTTCACGATCACCTTCTACGCCTCCACTCTCCTTTCCCCGAGTTTATACTCCTCCAGCACGAGGTGGAGGTCCTCACTCATAAAGGTGAGTTCCAGGAGCTTCCTGTGGTTGCTACCTCTGTAGCCCCCACTACTCTTAGGTATGCCCCTCTAGTCTCCAGTGTCTCCATGCCCTCAATTTATAAATAATTGCCAGTAGTCTCTCGTCCCCGTCCATTTCCGTCACCCTTGAAAATAGTCTGACGGTTTCCTCGGTTCTCTTCCTTCTGACTCTTCCTTGTAATTGTAGTCATAGTATTAAGTTGGAGGTACTCCACCTCTCCTGGTGTGTTTGCAGCTACAGCACATATTCCCAGTTCATGTTTTACCCTTATCAGTTCGTGGAACCTTTCTTCCTCACCGAAAAGTCCATGTTCCACGACCACTACTAAGTCGCCTACAAGTTTATTCCCTCTTCCCGGTTTAGTGACCGTAAAGTGAACCTCTTCCAATTCGACTTGATAATGTTCTTTATTTTTTCAAAGCCCTTTTCCCCTGAGTTCAGGACCGTTGCGATCATTTTTATCTCTCCTTCACTAAGATTTTCGGGGAAGAACTCGTCCAAATCCATCTGTGGGGACACTCGTACAGTCTCCCAAGTCGTTTTTTCCTCACCAGTTTTCTACACTATTCTATTTCGTTTCTTAATGCTGCCGAGGGCGACTTGTCTGAAAGTAACCTCCATGTCTTCGGTGACTTTCTTAAAGTTTTGTACCTCATTCTTGATCTCGACCTTAATGTTTGTATGGTCGGACATTAGTTTCACTAAATTATTTGTAACGCTGGTAAGTTTCTCCATTGCTCTTACCATGGCCGTTATGTCCGAGCTCTCCTACTTCTCTCTAAGTCTCTAGGTGTTCTCTCCCCATGTGAGGAGCTCCTCTGCATGGTTGTGTCCTGTGAAAGATCCGTCTTGATCAGGTCGCTACCCCTGACTGGAGATCTTCCAACAGATCTTCTTCCGAAGATCATAGTCTCCTCCTTCCTCTTTTCCTATTCGCTGAGTACTTTCCCTTTGTTCCCTTTACTACAATGAACACCTTATCATCTCATTCATAGCTTGTTCCAGCTGCACCATCACTGGTGATTCGCTCCATTATCCCTTCGTTTTGTTGTTTCCCTTTTTCCTGCATGATTAAATACTTATCCATATATATGATGAAGTAGTTTTCAATCTTAATAGCAATATTTATAATATTTAAAAATATTAAAATATTACTAAAAGATTTTTAAATTGAAAACTTATTGGTCCATTTTCTTGGTTAAACCTCCAAGGCTTCTAAAATTTCCAAGCCAGATGGATGCTGAAACTTACAATTCACGACCCCGTCTGTTCAGCTGGTAAATTCCAACAGAAAATGGACCTAGTTACTCAAAGAAGTAACGACCAATATAAAAATAAAATAAAAATTCCATTTTTATTCAGTTGCAATGCGAAGGCAAAACAATCTTATTTTTCACTTAGAATACGGAGCGCAATCCAGCACTCTGAATCGACGATTTTCGACTCTTGTTGGAGTCTCATCGGAGAGAACGTAGGCCTGCTGCTCCATACTCTAAGTGACCAATACCGAGAGTTTATCCCCCACACCGCAACTGACGTGAATGGACTAGCAGGCCTACTTTCTCTCCTATGAGACTCCAACAAGAGTCGAAAATCGTCGATTCAGAGTGCTGGATTGCGCTCCGTATTCTAAGTGAAAAATAAAATTGTTTTGCCTTCGCATTGCAACTGAATAAAAATGGAATTCACCACGGTGTTAGGCACGGATCGCCTGATACCGTGTGTGGTTGCGGATTTTTTATCGAGGTTTACTCTTACGCTATATGGAATTTAGTAAAAAATTTGAAAAATTTGACTTCTATTGAACACAAATCATCATGATTTTTGTTAAATGTTTTTGAACCAATAGATTCTTTTGTAGTAGCAAGTGAAAATTACTCACACTTTTCGAAAATTGTTTTGGAGTCTTCAGTGAGTATCAAAGAGTCAGGGCCGTGCGGTGCTATGATGCGGTGAGGCAGTTGCATCAGGCGGCAGCACAAGAGGGGCGGCATAATCAGTAAAATCAAACTACAAATAACTGAGCAATTCAATAATTAAAAATATATATAGGACCAAGTGTCAACCGAAAATATTTAACTGGTGAAGGTACAGAACTTATTTTGACAAATTTGGAAAAATTATTTCTTGATTTAAAACGGCTCAGAGGACAAGGCTACGATAACGGGGTTAATATGAAAGGAATAAGAAAGGCTGTGCAAAACAGAATATTTGAAAAATATCCGAGGGCGTTTTACGTGCCCTGTGCATGCCACCTTAGTCATAAATGACGCAGCGTCTTTTTTACAGAAACAACAACCCTTTTTGTATTATACAAGAACTGTACACTTTTTTTCTGGTTTTACAAAGCGTTGGGAAGTTCTGAAAAAAACATGTTGCACAACTAACACTAAAACCGTTGAGTACTACTAGATGGTTAAGTCGAATAGATGCATTGAAACCTCTCCTCTAATAAGATTTCAATTTTGTGAAATACATAATGCCTTATTCGAGATAGTAGAAGACGTCAACAATGATTCAGAAACTAAAGTCAAAGCACAAGGATTAGTAAAAAATATTAAAAATTATAAATTTATGTGCCGTGCAGTTCTTTGGCATGATATTTTATTTCATATAAATTCAGTCTCGAAGACGTTGCAACATGTAACTCTAAATTTGTCAGATTGTGTAAAAATGTCGCCAGAAACTATGGAAAAAATGAAAATTTACTGACAATTTGCAGAAATTGCAGAAAATCTTGTAAATAAGTTCCGAATTTCCTGCTGAAAATGAATATTGAGGCAAGAGAAAAATGCGTCAATTTGATCTGTGGATCAGCTCTCAACAGAGGAAGATCAATTATTTAAAGTAAATTTGTTCATATATATTTTAGACATTGCCTTTAATTCTTTGATTGATCGATTTTCGCTTTTAGAAACTCATAATAAAAATTTTAAATTTTTATATGATATTTTTAAATTGAGGAAAATAAAAGAAAATGGAAAAGGGAAAGATGATAAAATACTAGAAAATCTTCATTCAATACTTTTCATAGAAAAAGAATCGGATATAGAGGCAAATGATTTTCTAGAAGAATTATTGCATGCTTTATCCGAAATGATACTCCATGAAACCTTTAGAGGTTTTGAACTATTTGTGCCAAAATAACCTAATTTCTTTATACCCAAATATAGTTGTATCACTAAGGGCCGGGCTCTCTGTCTCGGTAGCTTGGGGAAAGAAGTTTTTCAAAACTAAAAATGATTAAAAACTAAAAAAAAATAATAAAAACCTTATTTTGTAAAAGGTATATGTATTTATAATCTCTAAAAAGGGCTGTATCACAAAACGTTTTCGGAATCAATATTCCATCATCAGTGTTATCACAGGTTTACATGCTTTAAGCCACCAAAATGTATGGGTAAAAACCCTTAAATTGATTTTAAACAGTTGGGGTTACATTATGTTTTACAGATTTTGACGGATGTTACAAATATTTTCAGATTAACCCCTGGCATCAACCATATTGGTTGGAAAATTGTAGGTCGAACCTTACATGGCAGAGTTTAGGTGACAGATATGATTAAAAACTATTTACGAAGCTCCATAAGACAAACAAAACTAAAAAAAATTAGCACTTATTTCAATAGAGTCCTCACTAGCTGCTACTTTAGACTACACCAATCTGATTGACGAGTTTGCCAAAATTAAAATCAAAAGGATAAAATTGTAATTTTCATAAATGTTATTTAATGTTAATACATATTTCATTTAATTTTAAGTAGGTATATTTTTTTTTTAAAATAAAAGCTTTCATCCATTCTGTGTATTTTCATTTAATAAAAATAAATACTAGTATTAAGTTTCAATAATATTTAGGGGGCGGCATTTCAAAGACTTGCATCATATTGAAAAGATGTACCACACGGCTCTGCAAAGAGTGTAGCAGAGTAAAACAGATACTGGGAAACTGAAGCTATATTTTTGTGGAATCTTAATATAATTTACTATTCCCAATAAAAATAGTAAATTATTTTATGGATTTAAATTAAAATTAGTAATATTGATTTACTTTACACGCATAAGGATTTCAAAAAAGTTTGATGTCAAAGCTTAAGAGGGAGGTCTGGCGCCATTGTTTAGATATTAGGATGGCGCCTTTTTTAGAATTTGGGCTGGCGCCTTTTTATAATTTGGGTTGGCGTCTTTTTTATCATTTGGGTTGGCGCCTTTTTTATGAGCCAGTCCGGCCCTGCTCATAATTGAACAAAGTGTTATTACCGATGTAAGGCATCTTTACCTGCACTCACTTAAGGTACGAAACCATTAACACTCACAAAAACGGTAGTGAACAAGATTCTCATGACTCAGAGGGTTATGGGGTGCCAGATGTTGGGTGTCTCCCTGAGAGACCAAAACCCAAAAGAAGAAATACGTAGTAAAACAAAATCAACAGACGCTATCGAAAAAATTTAATTGCTAAAATGGAATTGGGCAGGACACGCCGCCAGATTATAAGACAACCGATAGACAAAACGTAAGTATTGTCGAGTGGAGTCAAAGACAAGAAACATTACGGAGTAGAAGACGCCCACCAACCAAATGAACTGACGAGCTGAAGTGTGTTAGCAGTTACTTGATCCAAGCTGCACAAAACAGACAAAGATTGAAAAAACCGAGAGTGACCTATGCCATACAGTGGACGCGTACAGATAGATGATGATGCTGATGACCTTCAGAAAGCTCAAGAACAACCTAATACATACATCAGTAATTATAACTGTATTAAAAAAAAGAATGTGTGTGTACTTTGTACGCACGTAAGAAGTTATACTTCTATTATATAATTTCTTCTTCTTCTTCTTCTTCTTTTTATATAGACATTACTCTGTCTGTTTTTCAATGTGCCTCCAGTAAGTTGTCATTCCATCTTTTTCGTGGTCTTCCCACTGATCGTCTTCCTATTGGGGAACCATCTCTCGCCGTCCTTACTACTCTATTTGTTGTCATTCGGCTTACGTGGTCGTTCCATTCTACTCTTCTGCTTTTCACCCAGTTATTAATGTTGTCCACCTTGCATCTCCTTCGTATATCTGCACTTCTAGCTCGATCCCACATCGTATTACCATCGATTTTTCGCAATGTTTTCATCTCTGCTGTTTCTAGCATTCTTTTTGTCCTTTCTGGATCAGGTCGTGTTTGTGCCGCGTATGTCATCTTCTTTTCCGATGTTTTTATTTCTCCATATTGTTTCATTCAGGCAACCTGCGGCTCTGTTTGCTTTATTCACCTGATCTTCCACTTCTGTTTCGAGCTTTCCGTAGCTGCATAGTGTGATGCCTAGATATTTAAACTCCATGACTTGTTCTATTATTTGACCCTCCAGCTCTAATTTACACCTTATTAGATCTGCTGTTATAACCATGCATTTAGTCTTTTTTGGGGAAATTAACATGTTAAATTTTCTAGCGGTTATATTAAATTCGTGCAGCATACGTTGTAAATCATCTTCACTTTGAGAGATTAGTATTGCGTCATGTGCATAGCAGATTACTTTAAGTTGTTTTTCTCCCATTTGGTATCCTTTTTTTGTTCTTACTTTTTTTATTATTTCGTCCATGATCAGGTTGAACAACAGAGGACTCAGGGAATCTCCCTGTCTTATCCCATTGCCAGCTTCAATTTGGTCAGTTAGTTCATCATCTACTTTTACTTTTATTGTGTTGTTCTGGTAGATATTTTCGATCGTTTTAATTATTCCTAGAGGAATATCATTTAATATCGTTTTAATTATTCCTATAATTTCAACGAAATAAATAATATGCTTAACAGGTTAGTTGTATTTTATTTAAATATTTCAAAAAATTTTTATTAAAACAGCCAAAAATTAAAAAAAAAATAATGTGTGTGTACTTTGTACGCACGTAAGAAGTTGTACTTCTATTATATAATTTCAGAGAAATGAATATACTTAACAGGTTATTTGTACTTTATTTAAATAATAAACTAACTTTCTTACCTATCACTTTTAAAAAAAATTTATTAAAACGATACCAAAAATTAAAAAAAAAGAATATGAATCATCCGGGATTGGAACCCGGGACCTCTCGATCTCCGGTCCAATGCTCTACTAACCAAGCTATCGAGCCCCTTGTAAGTGACGTCTCAGATATAATTACAAAATACGGTGACAAATAGATCAAGTGAAGTATAAAAATGTTATACCTAGATATTTTATTATCTTAGTACCGAGGAAGACAAATCCAAAGACACAAAAATTATAATAAATAATACATTTACTAAAAAACACTAATATATTCTTTTAATGACTTATTTGCGCTGGTATATACATACCTATCTTGAAAGATTAGCAACGAATTACATACTGTCTGTGTGCGCATGCGCCAGGGAACTATAAAATTTCACTCTCGATCGTAAAGAAGTATAACTTTAAAAACTTGTTAACGTTATGGCTTGCAAATTGTAGAAGCCTCGGAGGTGTTACCAGAGAAGGTTCCCATTGTTTTCAATCTGGTAGGATGTAGAGTAATATTTTTTGGTGTTGTTTTATGTGCTATTAGATTGAAAACTTAGTTTTTTGCTAGCAGTTGCCGCTAGGGCATCCCTGTCATTTCGTTCGTTGCAATCCGTGACTACACGTCGGGGTTTGTCCTAGTTGGGTCAGAGAGAGCAGCATATGCGCCTCCTGATGAGAGACTATTAAGTTTCGAAACCGGTAGAGGTGCTTGCTGCACTCTCTGATTGAACTATAATAATGATGCGGCTGTAGTTTCGTGTTGCAACGAAATTGGAAATGGTTATTCATTTTTGATATAACTGTATTGTTTAGCATTCGAGTGTTTTTTTGTATTTAATTTTTTATTCTTGATGAATATTTGATTGATTAACGGAGAATAAAATCTGAAGGGAAGTTGGTCTTTTTCCGTAAAAAGAATATTTAAAAAATTCCGCTTCTTTAACATTTCTTAGTTCTGTATTTTTACTTTCTAGATGTCTGCCTAATACAAGTTACGCTCCTGGTTCCTCATTAAAACTGTACGCAATATAATGCCCAAGGCTGTAATGAGTCGTATGTAGGCGTTTAATTTGCTGGGAAAAATAAAACAAACTCCTTGAGGATCTTCTTGTTGCCCACCTAATTACATCTGCTTTAAAATTAATTGTAAAGCAGACAGATAAAACGATGTGTTTATTTTACAGCAATTTTGTATTCTTAAAAAAGCGGCAAGAAAAGATTGTTTCTCTAAAAGAAAACCATTCTACCCAAAAATATCAGTGGCGTTAAAGTATGTTTTATATGTATATTTTACCTACATAATTATTAATTGACAAGACTAAGAATGTTTTAAGGTATAATTATTGTTTTCATTCCATGTGTCACGTATACTCCATGTATATTTACGTCTTCATGTTGGCTTATATAAACTTACACAGATCCTGCCTAGGCATCTCCCACCAGCTCTTATTTGGTGATCCTGTCCTACAACTTCCAAAAACTCCAACTGT
Source organism: Diabrotica virgifera virgifera (assembly GCF_917563875.1). Lineage (NCBI taxonomy): Eukaryota > Metazoa > Arthropoda > Insecta > Coleoptera > Chrysomelidae > Diabrotica > Diabrotica virgifera. The sequence goes on along the minus strand of NC_065444.1, from coordinate 63,410,043 downwards.
AAGTTTATCAATATTATCAGTATACGGAAATTAGAGACTGGTCAAACGGCTAGTTTAGAGGGGAGTATGGTTTGAAATATTTAATTCCTTTTATTATTTTAAATAAAAGTGCATAATTTCAAGAACACTCTCTGAAAATTTCAGATTGATCGGAGTGAAATTATCAGAGATACAACATGTTGAATATCCCTACCTTCGACTCGCTTTGCCGCGGCATCACGCTAGCACGCTTGAGAGTAGTGAGAAACGTTAAACAACTGTTCGCCTTCTCTTTTGTACATTACTCCGCGATTCAAAAAACATATTCCAATGTGTATCACTTTACGATTCGGCAGACAAATAAGAAGATGAAGATGCAGTTGTCAAAACTTTAAACGCGTTTTTCTCAAAACTGATTTTTCAAATGCGGTGGACATTGTAACTGGAAAGCTGGTGGAAAGAATTTCGTTTTTTGCCTTCCCAGTGATACTAAGAACTTAAAAATCGTTAAAAATAAAAAAAACTTGACAGAGTTACCTCGAGAAACTCATAAGCTAGTAAAATCTTTTTGAGTTTTTTGTTTCACATAATCCAGTGACGAGTTCTGATATCCACCGCAAAATCCATTTTTTTGAGATGTCTGTAAAAATTTGCCACTGTTTGCTTATTTTTAAACGCTTTTCTTTAGTTCAATAGTTTGCGTCAAATCTTTAGAAGTTAATTTGACTGCCTTTTCTTCAATGCAAATGAATGAAACTTTTCAGACATATGCATTCGCGGGAACAATACACGAATAGTCAATAAAAATTTTTTTTTGTTTATTAACTGTTTAAATAAAAAAACGATTTTAATGGAAAATGCTTAAATTCTATTGTTTTTTACAATGTAGAAACTTTTACGGATTGTAGCTAATGATATGAACTATACATAATTTCACTTTTTGCGTTAATTGTTTACGTTATGCGTCATAAATAAACAATAAAGTTTCAAATTTTGATCGCTCATATTTGTTTATATAAAAATCGGCGCTTATTCGTGTCAAATTTCAATACGATACGAAACAAAACTCGAATTAAAAAAAAATCGTTTTTTTATCGTAGTCTTAGAAAAACCACCGGTAGAGACGTTTTGTGCTACAATTAATATTAGACGTCATTTTGGCGTATTAATTAAACGCTTTTCTTTAGTTCAATCGTTTGGGTCAAATCTTTAGACGTTAATTTGACTGCCTTTTCTTCAATGCAAATGACTGAAAATTTGCGGACATATGCATTCGCGGGAACAATACGCGAATAGTTAATAAAAAAAAAATTATGTTTATTAATTGTTTAAATAAAAAACCGATTTTAACGGAAAATGCTTAAATTCTTACAAATTTTTTTACAATGAACAAACTTGATACTTTTACAGATTGTAGCTAATTATATGAACTATGCATAATTTCACTTTTTACGTTAATTGTTTACGTTATGCTTCATAAATAAACAATAAAGTTTCGAATTTTTTACCTATTCCGACTACTTTTCGTGTTTGTACATCATATGTTTTATACATATTTTAATAAACATGACGATATATTTTAATGTTTGAAAAGTCTAAGAAAAAAAAGTAAAAAATAAAAAAATATGAAAAAAAATTTTTTTAAAAACGCTTTTGTGTAGTTACGAGTGACTAAAATTAAAAAATATTATAAAAAAACAACTGAAAAGCAAAAACTAAAAAAAAAAATAAAAAAATCTAACACATTCGTTAAAGAAAAGCGTGGGGCATAAACCGTTTATTCGATGAAGCCGCGCCACGCTTTTCTTTGGCGAATGTGTTATATTTTTTCATTTTTTTTTAGTCTTTGCGTTTAAAGAAAAGCGTTTCTTAAAAATTGTTTTTTCATATTTTTTTATTTAATATTTTTCCTTGAAATTTTTTTTTATATTCTGTGAATTGTACTTAATCTGCTTATTTAATTTAAAAATAAAATAAGTGTAACATAGTTTAAAAAAAATCACAAAAATATGCTTGAAATGTTGATTTCAAAGCATACCCTCCCCTTTTAATAGTGCAACGAATTTATATTAAATGAACATTATCTAATAACTGTTTAAAATTTACAAATTTTAAATAAATAATTGCAAGTAGTCAGAGGGTCATTATGTTTCAAAACAACGATAGATGTAAAAAATATTTCTGTACGTACAAAGAAATCAGTCAATATTTGCACGAATCGTGGTGACCCTGTAATTGAAGCCACAAACTAATTCAGCATCCCGCCTATGATTTGCGTGCAGCTCACGTCTATTGCTATTCTGGGCGTATTGTACCACTGAAGATAGAATCCAGTACACTACCGTGAGCTAAACGGTATTTGTCATTTAATGCCTTTTCTTGCAAGATAAAAATCCTTTAATGTACACACACCCAAACTTATATGGAATCATCTGATATTTCTTACTATTTCGTGCGAACTACTATTTAAAAAAACGAACACACGAAGTCAAACAATATTTATTTTTCCGCAAATCGCCAGGAAATTTTGACATTCCTGTCAAAATTTCTTGAAGAAAAAGTCAGGACTTCCTTACTGTAAGGAAATGTCATTTCCTTACTGTAAGGAAATGATATTTCCGTACAGTTGTTAGTGTTCTACATAAATGATAGAAAACACATTGCTATTAAAACCTTGTAAATTACCTTAATCATTAAATTTTCTTTATCTGGAGCTTCCTGGATAAATTTTTCAATTTCTTCCTTCGTTAAAATCTTAGATTTCTTTGCCCTATAACCTTGAGCTTGCCGTTTCAATAAAGAACGAAGTTTTGAGTATGTAGATATATCTAAATTGTGTTTAAGTGCAAGGGTTGACTTCAGCATTGAATAATTGGCCCATAATGTTGAAGATTTCATCTTTAAACAAAGGTCTAGGAAGTATGCCATTACAACATTTTCTGAGAAAGAACTCGTATTTTTACTCATGCGATAATCCATAAAACGTCTGTATGCATTTTCGTACTTTTCTCTTGATTTCTTTGGCAATAATTCTAATGAAGCAGTATTCACTGCCTCAACCAGCTCTGGAGGAGTCCCAGGAATGGAAATTTCATCATCACTTATCATTTTACTTTCGAGAACACCAGCAATTAAATTTATAAGCGTCAAGTTTGACAATTCAACCTCAATACGTTTCCATAGTAACCCAAGTAATTTTATTAGGAATTTCAAAGCACCATTTATTTGGGAATAAAATTATCGCGTTTTTTTTAAATCAATCAATATCTGTCGAATTTTAAACGATTTGCGGAAAAATAGTATGTTTACGTCGTAGGAAAAGCCACATTCCTGGACTCTGTGTTGCTAAGTCTCGGCTTGCGCCTCGACTTAGCAATCTTCACAGTCGTCCAGGAATGTTAAGCTTTTCCTACCCGGTAAACAATGTACTATTAAAGCAATTTAATAACAAATACATAACAAACAAATTGAAAGTAGTTGATTTAAAGTCAATAGCATACAAAATTTCAATGTAAAACGAATAATGTTGTAAATTGTTTTTATTGTTTTTTTTTTTTGTATTTTGTGGTAGTCAGTGTTATTACCTCTAGTCCTTATGCAAGCTTCGGTTTGCGTGGACACGCTCCTAATCAAATTATCAACATTTTGTTGTGGTAGGTTACTCCATCCTTTAAGAGCAGCTTGTACTAGCCGTGCGGTGTTTTGTGGATATTCCCGGCGAGCTCTAATTTTTCTTTTAAGCATATCCCACACATACTCTATAGGATTAAGCTCGGGTGAGCAAGCAAGCCACTCCAAACAAGGGGTACCTTCTACTTCAATGATGTATGTAGTCACTCTAATGGTATGTAGAGGTCCATTATCATTCAATAAAATTAAATATTCTCATGTTGCACCTCTCCAGAGTCTGACTACAGGTTATCAACATACCTGTGAGCAGTTAAAGTTGATTGGGTGAAAATTAAAGGAGTTTTTTTACGGATCACAATTCCCCTCCAGAACATGACACTTCTCCTCTAAGTACACGACTTCATGGGCATCTGATTTTACACAAATCCTGACTTTTTTGGAAAATAGCACATTTTGTCGATTCCCAATGTTCCAGTTTTGGTGCTGAAGACACCAATCTAGGCGATCAATCTTGTGCTGCCTGTATAATTCTGGAACCAATAACTGTCTCCTCCTGTATACTTCTTGGCACGAACTTTTCTTCTTATCGTTTCAACTGAAAAAGTTACACCTGTAGCTTCCAAAAGCAGCCTTTGGAGCAGGAGGTGAGAAATGGTTGGGTGTCTTCCAGCTGATTGGACAAGTAAACGATCGTGGAGAGCTGTCATTACTTTTGGCAACTCTCCCTTGCTTTATTTTTGAGTTTTCCTAGTTACTGTTACTTAGCATGGGTTTTGGACAGAACGCCCTGTATTACGCCTAGCTCTACAGTTATGTCCCTCTGAGAACATTATCTTCTCCACAAGATCAATAATCTTTCCTCGTTGTAAGTTCTTATAACCCCACATGAGGCATATTTTCGTTTTTGGACGCAAAAGTTAGTTTATTTATTTTCGTTCAATTTGCAAGTCAAGCAAATAACCTATACCGTACCGAGCTGTACTATCTGATTGTCTTATATATTTGTTTATCTTCAATAAAAACCTTTATTCTTCGCAACAATAACAAGTTTTTTCAAAAAAAAATCAATATTACTTTGAAATACATGGTGATTCCATATAAGTTTGGGTGTGTGTATATAATGTTATAATACACGTTATAATGCATGGAACTAAAGTGGCCATAAGTAATATCCAGTTATATAAAACACATTTTGTATACATAATATATTTTTGATAAAAATCACACTTCCTTAGAAAATTTGTAATTTAATGATGAAAAACCGTCTGGATACCGTCCAAGTACTTTCCTTTCCTTCCCGTGATCCAACGCCTAATTACTCATTTTCTTGCTCACGTTTACCAGTTAAAATTTGGCATAATCAATGTAAGCTATGCCTTAACGATGTGTACTTCAACCCTTTTTTGATACGCGGCTGAATTAGGCGAAAACGAGCGAAACGGGCGAAATTTTAATTTCAAGCTTGTTAAAATAAATATTTCAGCAACGGAATTTTTCAATTTATTCTTTATAAATTCTCTTTGGAGCTGTTTCAGTTTATCAAACAAAACACCGAATTAAATTTTATTCTCAAAACGACGTACGATGCCGAAGGGCTATAGGAATTTTACAAAAGAATTTGCAGAACTGGGTCGGCTTGTAATGTGTGCCTTTTCGGGGTATTAGAATAAGTTAGTGTAAGAGAATGAAAATGTGAAGTTGCAATTTATCTTATATCGTTAAAGTTAAAGGTTAAACTCTTTTTATTCAATTCGATAGATGAAACAGGTAGATTGTACTAAATATATTTTTAACGAGTTATTTATACTTAGTTTTATAACCTATTATATCGATGGCATAGATGACAGATCTGGTAAGTACATTTTTTTCAGAAATGATTTATATACAGTTTGCACTTTTATCCTAAATTTTTTTGTGCTCTACTTGATTGCTTCTAGTTAATTGGTTATTAACACGTTCAGAATCCACGCCGTGACATATACGGCGTTAGCATGTTCTATTGTAGGGCCCGCGCCGTATATGTGACGGCGTAAACACGTTTATAAATAACAGTTCCTATAAAGTGGGCGTTTGTAGTAGGCTTTCTCACTGATTCAGGGGAATTTTAGTAAGTGTTTATAATTTATAAAAGTGCACTTGGGTCAGAATTTTGTTTACATATTTCGTAGATAAGATGGTAGTAAATTTCGAAGTAACATTATCCCCAATAAAAAAGACATGATTTATTTAGAATAAAATTTTGATTATGATTTTGATAATGATGTGTACTTCAAAGTTCACGGTTGTACTTCAAAGTTGTATAAAGTTGTATTTCACTTGATGACAGCTTATTTTGGAAATGGCCACAGCTTATACATGGACAACTTCTACAATTCTGTTGGTCTTTCCAAGCAATTGTTGGCTAGAAATACTTTATGCATTGAAACTCTGCGATCTGCAAGAAAAGAAAATCCCAGAGTGACTAAGGCAAAATTAAATATTAGTGAAATGATGCAACGTAATTGTGGAGACGTGTGTGTTGGTAAATGGAGAGATAAAATAGAGGTGCTATACATCACAACCGAGCACGAAAACGTTTTGGAGGACGCTACACGGACAAAAAAAAATTAAACCTAGACCTATTGTCCAATACAATCGGTATATGTCAGAAATATATTTACAAGATCAGATGATGTCTTATTATCCATAAAATATAAAGATACTTAGATGGTATAAGAAAGTAGGTATTCATCTAATTGAGATGATGATTCACAACTCATGGATGCTAGGTATATAACAAATATTCATCTAAACCCAAAATGCCATTGTTCGATTTTCCCTTATCTAATATAGAAGCGTTACTTTAAACAAAAAAAAGATGAAGGTCATGACACAAACGTCGCTGAAAATTCTCATTCTTATCTTCCACCTGAGTGTCCAAAAAACCCAAGTAGTAGGACATTTATGGAGCGATGCCGCTTTTGTTCAAAAAATGTTGTTCGCAAAGAGAGTTTATTTTTTTTGTAAATCTTGTTCCGGGAACCCAGCTTTATGCCTAGAACCCTGCTTCAAACAATATCATGAAAGAACCTGAACTTGTTTCTTTGTGTGCAATTTGTACAACGTGTGTTTCTTTTTGTGCACAGTATTTACTGTATATTGTGTATATAGAACTTTTGTTTTGTTAATTTTCACTTTATTTAAAGTTATAATATTACTAGGTGAGATTTTTTAAATTTGTGTCATTTGTTCTATATATATTTTATTATTGGTGACAAATAAAACCAAAATCAAACAGTTTTTATATAAAAAACCAGTGACGTTACCCATACGTCAGTGGGCCTTATAGTGCGTTATAACCATTTATGTAGAGGGCCCACGCCGTCACATATACGGCACTAACTTTATTCCCCCTAAATAAAAAAATATACATACATATTGCATAACTATTTAAACCTAAGCAATAAAAACTATTTTTAAGCAATTTAAGGTGTTGGGATTTGGAGACCTACATTGATTTTCTATGGGCGCCGAACGTGTTAAGTAGAAGCCAATTGGTTATTAAGTAGATGCTCCAACCAGTATGGTCCTATGATTTACAGTTATGTGGCTGTACTAGTGAGAGTAACTATACTTGTCTTCAAAGAGTCCAAAACTGAATACTAAGAAACATAGTCAACGCCCCATGGTATATCCACCTTGAAAAATAGAAGGCACGATAAGCTATCTCCCTGTCCAAGTCCTGTTTGTTGGAAAATTCTTGATATCCCGTACTACCGTTACTTGCACCAACCTCACTAAGTGTATTGCGATATTAAATTTTACCATGGCTTTGTAAAGTAAGTTTCTGTCTACACTGTCATAGGCATAACTAAAATCCACAAACAAATGGTGAGTATCAATTCCATACTCATATGTTTCTTCCAAAGCTTGTCTTGGAAGGAATATTTAATGGATAGTAGACTTTTCTTTGTGAAACCTACACCGGTATTTGCTTATTATGTTTTCACAATATCCCGACAGTAGTATGTAGTCCAATATTTTGTAGTTCACGTTTAACAGGGTAAAACCTCTATAATTATCACGAACGGTTTGGTCTCATTTCTTATACAATTACACATACGTTCCAGTCTTTTGGTACTTTAACCTGCTTCCAAATCAGTTCTACTACCCTACTTATACTACAGGTCAGATTTTTTGCGCCATGTTTTAGAAGTTTGAAAGGTATGCCATCTGATCCAGGAGGTTTGTTTTCTTTCAATTTTTGTATTGCTTTGATGACTTCTTTCTCTGTTGGGATGTTATCTTTCTCTCCTCCGTCGTCCATGTCTTCGAGCTGTATTTCTGCTTCTTATTTTTTCTTACCCTTTCTTCTCTTTCAATTTTTGTATTACTTTGATGACTTCTTTCTCCGTTGGGATGTTATCTCTCTCTCTTACATCGTCCATGTCTTCGAGCTGTATTTCTGCCTCTTGTTTTTTCTTGCTCTTTCTTTTCTTTCAATTTTTGTATTGCTTTGATGACTTCTTCCTCTGTTGGGATGTTATCTTTCTCTCTTTCGTCGTCCATGCCTTCGAGCTGTATTTCTTGCAACCTCATCTCATTTTTATAATATGTAGTCTACCCTCAAATATTTTCTGCCCACCTTTCTAGTATCTCGTTCTAATCACCAATTATTTCTCCTATTCTGTTTCTAACTACTGATAGTGTAGGTTTGAGTTCCTTTCTGGTCTGGTTAATCTTCTTGCAGAATTTTTGCGTTTCCATTTGTGTGTTAAATTTCTCTAGTTCTTTCAGTTGGTTTTCTATATGCTCTTTCTTCTTTCTTTTCAGTATTCATTTGCTGTATCGTCTCAACTGCCTATACTCGTCTTCTAGTTGTCTCCTTCTTCGTGCTTGAAACCTTGCATATGCTTGATTTTTTCTTTGTGTTTTTTGTGCACATTCCTCGTCGTACCAGTCCGACCCTATTTTTTCACGCTTTTTCTAAATAAAAAACATTCTTACTCGATAATATTTGCAGACTACATTGGTAACACCACATTTCGGATACTTCTAGGTTTTTATTTTCAATGTCCAAGTCTCAACCCCATATAAAAGGATAGAAAAATTATAACATCTTACCATTCTTAACCTCAGCGTTATATTTGTATTGCGATCACAACAAAGTTTTCTCATGCTACTTCTATACGGCATTTAATTTGTTTTGTTGGATCAGTATCTTCTGTGATCCATGAACCAACGTGTTTCTTCTTCTTATTGCTCTGTCTTCTTTCGAAGGTTGACCATCCAAACCGCAATTGTAGCTTTGGAAATTGCTTCACGAAAGATTTTTGTGGATGAGCGGTCAAACCATCTCCTAAGGTCTTTCAGCCACGAGTTCTAAGTTCTTTCTACTGATATTTTGCCCTCTAGTTTACCTTCCTATATGACTTGAAGTAATTCATATCTTTCTCCTTTCATCACATGACCCAAGTATTGTATTTCTCTCTCTTTGATTTTGCTTAGTAATTATTTTTACGCCGAAGTACCTAATCGTTGGTAACTTTTTGTACCCATGGAGTTCTCAAGGTGTTTGTCCGAAGATATTTGCTCAATTACTGAATTATCTAGTACTAGTTTATCTTTCATATTTTGTGCTTTCGAATTACCATGAACATAGTTTTCTTCAGATTTATTTTTAATCCAGAATTGTTGCAATATACACTCACCGGCACAAAATTCCGCCACCCAAAATTTTTGATTAAGTTTTACAATCTATAACTTTATTATTTGTAATTCGATTTTCAAGATTCTTGCATCAGTTTGTAGGCACATATCGAAGTCGTTTGTTATTATTCCGGTAATAAAAAAAATTTGCTTGCATGGCATTATACAGGGGTGAATGAAAGCGTTGTATTTTCTCCTAACTTTAAAAAATTCTGTGGAAAAATGGATTAGCTGGATTTGTTTGATAGACCTGTCATATTATCCCGGAGGCCACGCTAACATTTTGTTTTTTAATTTATTCGAATATCTCTTTTCTTGTAAGAGCTGTACCATTTTTTGTAAATAAAAACACTGATTGACTCATGAAATAGAGACTGGATTGATAAGATTAGAATGGCCCGCATGCAACCCAAATCTCAATCTTATTGAGCATTTATAGGATGAATGAAAAAATGCTATTCGCCGTCATCCTAGGCTTCCAGAAAATTTGGTGCAGTTATGGTCCTGGTAGAGGAATATCGGGCTATTCCCCAGGCAAGGATAACACATCTGCATTCGATGCTCAACAGATTGCGAGCAGTCGTTGCTGCAAGAGGTGGACATACTCGCTATTGAATTGTTTTGTTTTGTTTTTAATTTTGTTTTGTTTTGTTAATTTTAGTGCGTTTGATATTTTGAATTAAATAGACCTTCCCAGTAGTGTATTTATTTACAGCTCTTACAAGAAAAGAGATATTCGGATAATTCAAAAAAGAAAACCTTAGTGATACCTCCAGGATAATACAAAAGGAGAATGAAACAAAATCAGCCCTCCAATTTTTCCACAAAATTTTTTAAAGTTAGAAGAAAAAACAACGCTTCCATTCACCCCCATATAATGCCATCTAAGCAAAAAATTTTGTTACCGGAATAATAACAAACAACATCAAAATATGTACCTACAAACTGATGCAAGAATCTTGAAAATCGGAGTACAAATAATAAAGTTATAGATTGTCAAACTTAATAAAAAATTTTTGGGTGGCAGAATTTTGTGCGGTGAGTGTATATTGAATGGTTGATCGTTTTCCTTTAGTGCTCCCGCCAAAAGGTCTACGGGACTGTTATTAAGTAGCTTACCGTTTATTATTAGACCCTCACTTACTTTGGCCAGTGCTCTCACATATGACTTTATGCATGGAATTTTTTGAAGTTATTAAATTGATTTCATCCCGCCTAAAAAAATAAAAACAAAAAATGGCGTTTTTGGCGGTAAACAGAAAGGAAGGAGGTGGGTGGTGTTAATGTGAGCTTTCGAACTAATTTAATATTCAAGATATAAGAAAAAGAAGAATTAAGTTTTTAAGGTTATGTTCTACATTGTAAACAATTAGTTACACATGCTTAGGTAATATTATCAGTTTTCTCAGGGTAATTGTTCAATAAACTTTTTACTAATCGGCAGGAGAGTTATTTTATTTATCAGGTGGAAGGCTAAAACTCCGCTGTTTAATTTTTTAATGACAAAGAACGTAGTTAATGAAAAAAATTGAATTCTGGGAATGAGGGAATTTTGCCTATTTTAATGAGGAGTACCCTTTCTGCAGAAAACGTGTAGGTTTGTTTACTATAGGTATATACTGAGATGTCCCGAATAAAACTTACTTCTCTGAACTATTTCTCGATGACTTAGTATAAGAGACAAAGCAGTCAAACACAGATAATTATGATACATTTTGATTAAAAATCCCCAAAGATAGTTAAAACATCCGAGAAAAATTGTATATTATAATACATTCTGCACATACTTTTATGCTTTTATGGCTTGTAGTAAACATTATTTCTGCTTTATAAAATTTGATATACGTGCTTTACATATACTTGATGGAGTTATTTAGTAACTTAATACAGATATTTTATGTTATAGCTCTTCGTCTAGGAAATTTAGAGATTTAGCGCACAGAACGGATAAAATAGTAGTACGTTTTTTCACGGTTTTTGCTGTAAATTTTAAAGAACCGCTTGGATTGACATGTGGCATACGCATAGCTAACATGTCAAAGAAAAAAGTGATATTGTGCCGATACGTGCTTTTGCCTTGGGGGTGAGTATCACTCCTTCTCGGTGGTGAAAAAATGTATATTCAAAATAAGGACGGACTTGCATAAACTGACTAATTCTAAGCAACTTTTATTCAATAGCGTTTTTTCACTGAATCAATACTTTTCGAGTTATTTGCGAGTGAATATCGATGGTGAAAGTTTCCAACCTCCTATGTCAATTTTTGGATATTTTGTTTTGTTACCCTAAATTAAAGAGAAATGAATGTATTTTTACCGTTTACAAGCTCCTATGTCGTTATTTTATATACGGCAATCTATAAACCAATTAATGAAATAACGACATAGGTCTTGTAGACAGTAAAAATACATATTCTCTTTAATTTAGCGTAACAAAACAAAATAGCAAAAAATTGACATAGGACGTTGGGAACTTTCACCCTCGATATGTTCATTTTTCAACAAAACAAAAACCACGTTTTTAGACGATTTTTCAAATAATTCAAAAACTAAGTATTTTATCGAAAAAACATTGTCAGCAAAAATATAGCGTGTAAAAAAGCGAAAAAAATGGTGTATGCATGAGGTCTCTATACCTAGTAGAAGCAGGGTTATAGGTAATGAAAAATAGGTCCATATTTGCCAAATTCCAAATAGAATATTTTAACGTGAAATATCCAAAAAATTAAGCACTTTTGGGGGAAAACTCATTACAACTTTTTTAAAGTGTTTAAAAAAGGTTTATTTTGGTTTTTATAAAAAAAGTTTCTAGCATTAAATGGAAGCAAGTTACGCTCAAAGTAAAGTTAGTCCCTTTTGTTTTGGCCAAAAAAATCGGGAAAACCACCTCATAATTAGCAACTTAAATGAAATTAATCGTTACCGCTTCACAAGTTGCTTTACTTATATTGAGTTTGTATAATCTTGAGTTTGTTTCATCGATTCAAAGTATTTTTTTTTTTGAAAAAAATTGGTTTTAACATAAAAATTTAAAACTTTTAATTTTGAAAAAAATTCTTTTTTTCAAAATAACTTAAAAGATATAAGAGATACCAAAAATCTCTAACAGTAACAAAAGTCGGCTTTGCTTTTTTGAATATTATGTATTTTTTTGTTTTTCTGTAAGACCAAAATTAGTTAATATTTGGTGTTTCTAAATTTGCATACACTCGTGATTAGCGACTCGTTCCAGCCCTTTCAAAAATAAGGACTTTGAACCGATGAAATTTGCAGATCATATAAAAAATATATACAAGAGTAAAGCAACTTGTGAAGTAGTAACGATTAAGTTCATTTAAGATGTTAATTAGGGGGTGACTTTCCCGATTTGTTTAACAAAAAAAGGGACCAACTTTATTTTGAGAGTAACTTGTTTACTTTTGACGCTACAATTCTTTCAAAAAGATGCTTCATTTATTGGTTATTTCGCGTTAAAATATTCGATTTGGAATTTGAGGAATATGAACCTATTTTTCATTAGCTATACCTCTGCTTCTACTAGATCTAGAGACCAAATATACACCTTTTTTTCTGTTTTTTACAGGTTATTATGTTTTTTTTTTCGACAAAATACTTACTTTTTGAGTTGTTTTCGAAAAACCGTCTAAAAACATGGTTATTTTTTTGAAAAATGAACATATTTATTCGGAAATAACTCGAAAAGTATTAACTTGGTGAAAAAACTCTATAGAACAAAAGTTGCTTAGAATTAGTCAGCTTATCCATTTCCGGACTTATTTTGGACGTATATTTTTCACCCCCGAGAAGGGCTGAAACTCACCCCCAGGGCAAAAGCACATATCGGCATAATAACACTTTTTTTCTTTGACTTGTTAGCTATCTGTATGTCAAATTTCATGTCAATCAAAGCAGTTCTTTAAAATTTAGAGGTTTTGCAATATTTTACCGTTAACGAACGTGCTGTAGATAATACTCTACACCAAATGCCGAACACATAATATTGTGGTTATACTGATATATTAATATATTCTCTGTGTTGTAGTAAAAATTAGGATATGGCTCCATTCCATCGCAGCAATGTTATTTTTTAATCTAACTTCCCAAAGGGCCATCCGAAAATGGAAAAATACTTTCCCGCGTATACTAACCAGGAAATTCAATTTCGGATTCGATTCTCTCTTTTGAATTAAATGTGAAATCTCCACTTCAATAAGTCGGAGAATTCCATCAAAAAAGAGAGAAATGGAAAGAAATTCGATATTCGATGACGTGTTCCAAAAATAGAGCTTTACTTCTGCTAAAAAGACATATCTTAACGCTAATCTTCACAAATGTTAGATTATGGCGCCAATCGTTTTGTAAAAATTGACGCAGTGTCAGATAAGATGAGAAGCTTCAACGCTGTATCGAAATTGGGTAGAAAATTAATAAGTTACATCATATGTGTTACATCAAACGATACTTGGTATTTATGCAATCAGTGATAATTAACCATACAACAAACAAGATGAGTTATTCGAAAAAGTTTATGTTATTAAATTGGATATGGTAATTGAGTCAATACTCGCAATCTTTAGTTTGTATTTTTATTAGTTGTTATGTAATCGTGGGGCAACCGGTTTCGAGTCTTACAATATATGACTCATCATCAGGCCCAGTACAAAAAAGTCTTCTCAATACAAACTACAAGCTAAAAACACAAAACGAGAGACATTGTCTGCTAAATCAGACAAATAAACAACTGTTAAGGATAGAAACACCCATCTTTGGGAACACAAGTATTTTTCTTTTCCAAGTTCCAAATTGAACACAACTAACAATATAAGAGACTAAAGTCTGTTTTGATTGGTCAACTATTCTTATGGGGCTGGTGACTGCATGTACATCTTTAGCTGTGGAACAGTTTCAATGGCTGTTATGTAAGTACATACCAATTACTAATAATTTTATATTATGTCTTTTGATCGCATACTATCTTGTCAGGACTCCATCACCCCTTAACTAGTTGAGGAATGATGGTAGTATATATATTAAAATTATATACCAAGCAATTTTTCATCAGATTGGTCGCTTCCAATGACAATATGTCTCATTTTTACATACTATGGACGGTTGAGTTCAATGCTATACAGTTGCTTGGCTTCATTGTGTGTGATTAAAACCAAGACAAAGTTGTTTTTTATGTTTTATATGTATATGTACATGTCTCTCGTTTTGTGTTTTTAGCTTGTAGTTTGTATTAAGAAGACTTTTTTGTACTGGGCCTGATGATGAGTCATATATTGTAAGACTCGAAACCGGTTGCCCCACGATTACATAACAACTAATAAAAATACAAACTAAAGATCGCGAGTATTAACTCAATTACCATATCCAATTGTATAATGGACTCGCATTGGCAACCCTTTCATCATTTATAAGTTATGTTTATATGGGATTAGCCATAGTAAGGTTGTAAGGACAATTACATATTTTACCTAAAATAACGTTTCGATTTTCACTCCGCTCAAAAGAAATTAAGACAAAAAATTTGTTGATAAGGTGTGTACAACTCAACCGAACAACACACAGAAGGGGCCAAATAACTACATCCATCTACAAAATACACTGTGAATGCAACAATCTCTATGTGAGAGAAACTGCAAGATCATTAAGCGTCAGGATCGACTAACATGAAACATACATCAAAAACAGGAATTTCGACAAATCACAGATATGCAAACATGCCTGTGACAATGAAAACAGACCACGATGTAAAGATGCATCAATAGTCATGAAGGAAAAGGGCATTAAAAAGAGTGAAACGGTGCCAAAAACGCAATCATTCCACCCTTCTATTTTTCTAAACTATATCAGAATTTAAAAGACGTTATTTAATGACCAACCTCCGTATGTTGTAACAACTCAAAATGAGTGCAACTAAATGTCACGAAAAGTATGCAAATAGCAGAAATATCATGCCTTGTTACGTGTTATTTTTCTCATGAGAAAGATATAGTCGGTTTCTATCTAAAGGAACTCTGGGTATTTAGTTAAGTGATCGTCGTTGAAATGTTTATATAAAATTTGAGTAATGAGTCTAATGACAAATATTTTAAGGCGATGGGAAATTGAGTCGTTTATCTCTGAATGTTATCGTAAGAGTTAATTTGTTTGGGCTGAGGTTCAAGATAGTCCATAGTTCGCAGTCAACAGGTCACCTGCATTATTGTCGATATTGCAATTTTCATGAGAAAGAATTCTCATCCGATGACTTTTGTTTTGTCTTTTCTGATTGGTCAAAATACGAACATGGTTATATTGTAGGTGTGTTTAAGGATATACATTGATTTGTTTTATTGGTTGGGAGTAAGTGGAAGGACTCTTTGGTTTTTTTTTTGATTGGGCAGAGTATCCTATGGTGGTAGAGAGGAGGAATCGATCTTAGGACGGTAGGTCCCAGTCCTGAGATTAAGAGGAAACAGTAGCGATCAACAGGTAGCAAAAACGCGTTCCAAGATTGCGGCTGTAATTTTGAATATTTTTTCGAGATATTTGGCACACGTATTCGTAATATAATAAAGAATGGCGGTACAGAGCCCAATATGAAAAATATATTAATATGTGGAAATTACTCTGTAATTAATTACAATATTAAAAAAACGAGCCTGTACCGCCATTAAGAAGAACAAAAAAATACACTTTCTTCAAATAAACTTTTTTATCCGATGCCTAGATTTTGAGTCATTTTGGAACTACTAAAATTTTTTATTTCATTAGTAGTTCCAAAATGACACAAAATCTAGGCATCGGATAAAAAAGTTTATTTGAAGAAAGTGTATTTTTTTGTTCTTCTTAATGGCGGCACAGGCTCCTTTTTTTAATATTGTATTTAATTACAGAGTAATTTCCACATAATAATATATGTTTCAAATTGGGCTCTGTACCGCCATTCTTTATTATATTACGAATAGGTGTGCCAAATATCTCGAAAAAATATTCAAAATTACAGCTGCAAACTTGGAACGCGTTTTCGCTACCTGTTGATCGCTACTGTTTCACCTTAAGAAAAAGGTCATGAAGTTAAGTTTGATTTGAGATGAAGTGAAGTTCAGTTTTTTGAAGTTATACTTCTTTACGATCGAGAGTGAAATTTTATATTGTCTGGCGCATGCGCACACAGACGGTATGTAGTTCGTTGCTAATCTTTCAAGATATGTAAGTATCAGCGCTGTCAGCGCAAATAAGTCATTAACGCCTTCGTGCCGGACCATCATTCGGCAAGTCGGCTCCTACATACGGATTCGAGCGCTTACCGAGCGGCTTCGCGCGGTCGGTTAAAATACAATATCACACTACAACTAATTAAAGTTAATGTAATAATAACACTAATAGAAGAATAAGACTAATAGGAAATAAAACTACTTTAATTAAATTTATTGTTCTACATAGTATGTGAGTTAAATTAAATTTTATCCATAAATTACCATTTTAAACAAAAATTATTAAAAAAGATAAACAAGATAATTCGAATGGAATTCCCCAGATTATTTTGTGCTTGATATCGTCCCAGTCTCCTAATCTGGGAAATTCCATCCGAATTATCTTGCAAGGGATAGTAAGCTAAGTTATAAACAGCAGCACAGTAACTTCACCTCCCACACAATGGCATCAGTCAAACATCCAAACAACCTTATCACCAATCAAATTAACTAAATCTAATCTCCTTCTGGACATCTCCCACTTTTGGGCGTGGTTTCCCCACTTTTAGATTTGAATAAAGTAATTCGGACGGAACAAAAATACCTGAAATATGATGCAGGTGGCACCGCCGTATATGGCGAACGAAAACTCATGATGCACCCGTGTGCATCACCGTACTGAGCGGACAGTCAAGCATGATGCACACGGTTGCATCACTGTATCGAAGGGGTTAAAAGGATATATTAGTGTTTTTAGTAAATGTATTATTTATTATAATTTTTGTGTCTGGATTTGTCTTCCTCGGGAATAAGATATTTTATAATAATAGTAAGTATATAGAAATCTTGTAGCCTGTCAAAGCAAAGGGGATATAGCTCAGTGGTCGAGCGTGTGACCGGAGATCGAGAGGTCCCGGGTTCAAATCCCGAACGATTCATATTTGTTTTAATTGTTGGTATCGTTTTAATAAAAAAAATTTAAAAGTGGTAGGTAAGAAAGATAGTTTAATATTTAAATAAAATACAAATAACCTGTTAAGTATATTTATTTCTTTGAAATTATATAATAGAAGTATAACTTCTTACGTGCGTACAAAGTACACACACATTCTTTTTTTTTTGATGAGTCAAAGTTAAGCGCATATGGAGTCTTTAGCACATTCTTTGTGAAAGTAATAAGAAACGAGTGTGTAGTAGTGAATACCATATCGATATTTTACCGGTTTTCTTTCTGTTATTGTCTGTAGTTCATACAGAACTGTGCCTGTTGTTGTGAGTGAAGAATATGTTATTACAAGAAAGGCCGAAAATCCACCAGTTACCAACTAGCAATAATGGAGCTATAAATATGATACAATTATATTTAAGAATAATCGTTGTATCGGCATCATATAATTTTGCTGTACTGGAGACCTGATGATGCTTTGTAAATTATAGAAAGCGACACCGATCATCTGTGATAAAATAAAAGTGATTGTAAGTCAGTCTATTCATTTATTTAATTTCCAAAATTTGATAAAATATACTTAATATGGAGAACAAAGCCCTATTTAGCCGTGGTTTGAAGCGTTCGGGCTTGTTCAGTGCACTCTGTATTAGGTCGTATTAATCTCTTTTCCCATTCACAACGGTTTAACACAACAACAGAGATATTACTCGTAATTAATTAGCGTACGAAAGCTATAACTCAGTTGAAATAGTGTGAGTGTGCGTTTTGGCCGACGGGAGAATAATTGGCCATATTTAGCAAACTAGTGTGCGGAGCTGCAGACGAAAACTGGACAGGATTGTGAGTTATGCGCCGCCGAGCTCGGATCATTATTTTTCATTGTCAAGTTTTTAATGTTACGTTGTACATTACCTTATTTATATCTATCTAAAATACCTACCTACGTTCATATAATTTATTACTGCGGTTGTTCGCCGGGCGCTGCTGCTGCCGGATTCGGTGTCAGTTTTTGAGAGGCATATTCGGTGTTTCTAAAATAGGTAGTATATAATATATTACTATAAAGTAAGTGGCGCAGTCAGTAAACTTGTCAACGTGCATTGGCGAATATAAATATCGGTACGGTTCAATGTTTTGCTAACAATACTAACCATTTTTCCCCGCGAAAAAGTTTCAGTTTTAAATGAATTGAATAGCTCACAGGAGCAGCGAGCATGGTCACAATCTAGAACGATCTTTCAAGACCCAGTGCAAAAATGGACTAAGACATTGTAAGAGATATTATGTTAGTGAATTATTCATAGCTAAATTCACAGAGTCTCTGCTAATATAGCTATGCAACCAGACGCCTAGAAGAATAGTTATTCACTACTTAGAACTACAATGTGTAGAACTTCAAACTTCATATACCTAGGCTCGCTGTTGACTAAGTCAGCAGGAAACAACGTCAGCAAAGAAATTAAAAGAAGAATACTTTTTATCAGTGTAACTATGGCTTGAGAAGACATATAAGTTCAAAATTATCAAGAAAATTTAAATTCAAGAAAAGCCTAAGAAGAATATATGGATGAATGAAAGCTTTATAGGGCGTTGCAACTTTGAGTTTGTTAGATATATTTCGGGATACCTGACGTTGTAAAATTCATTAAGGTCGCACGCTTTAGATGGATAGGTCATATAATTCGGTGAGAGGAAGGTGCAACAGTCGAAAAAGTTTTTGACTGAATAGGGTCGATTGAACAACGAGCTATATAATTTAAAGAACGATTTAAAATCGATTAGAGTTAGAGCATGGAGAAGAGTTGTCAGAGATCGGAGTAAATGAAGGATTGTTCTGAAAAAGGCTTTGATTCACAACGAGCTGCAATGCCGGTGATGTGTGAACACCTCTTCTTTTCTTTGAATCAGTAGACTCTGACTCGTAATTTGCTAGCAAAATGGTAAATCTTAATAAAGAAATTTTTAATATTTTAAATTCAAACAATAAATTTAAAATGGCAACGCTATAATTAAAAAAAGAATATTTAGATAAAAATACTGATTATTCCAACATTTCTTTGGTATCAGCTCATATGTTGTTTTTGATAATGCGTCTTCTCCTTCTTTCAGTAGCTTCACTGGTTCTTGATCCAATCACGGTGATTTATTTTTCTTTAATTTGTCTACTGTTGTTCTAATCTCGGCTATTGTTACAATTATTGTTCTCTGTCGTTTTCTGGGTCTAATAGTATATCAACATTCGCCTCCTACATAATTATGCTAAATCAAATCAATTGCGTCGCAAATTCCTCGGTAGAATGCAGTAGGATGTGGTTATATATTATTATGAATTGGTTTCATTTACCATAATTATGCTAAATTGTGTCGCAAATTCCTCGGTAGAATGCAGTAGGATGTGGTTATCCATGCTAAAAGAGTAAGTCAATAGAAAGAAAATACCATGATTAGTAAGTCAATAACATATCGAGGATGGTAGATATTTTATATTTCACTATTTTATATATCTATGTTTCAGTATTAATATTAAAGTCGGAATTTGGTATTAGTTTTGAGAGTAAACTAAATGTAAGACCAAATACTTACGATGTCGGGATAGTATCATGAGGATTTTTCCTGGTTTTTACTATGATTCTATGGTTTCTCGTGATATACTATGAAATCTCTAACACGAGAATTTTACTGTCACCGTTGCATCTGGTTGTCTTTTCAGATCACATGCTGTGATTTCTTTTGTGACGGATATTCTCGAGTTTTGGGGTTGATTTCATGTAATGGAATGAACTATCTTTCAGTAAAGTCGTCCCAGGAACGCAACTCACAAATATTGGCAATATCATTTTAAAGCCTTCTACTTTAAAATGTATATATGTCTGAATTGCCGATATAAATGAGTCAGATTAAATTAAATTATTAGAAGGATTTTTTACTAAGCAACAACATTTTTGTTTATTTATTAATATTTTGTATTTTGACAACGACATCCGATGTGGACGTCGAAACGTTAATAAAATCATTTTTGTTTTGGTTAAATTGTGGCTTATTTCCCATTTAGAATACTTGATTAAGTAGATCGTACAGAGGTATATTTAATAAAGAAATATGTTTGTCGATGCAGAAATATATGTTATAGTCAAAGCCCGAATTTCAGGCACTCCTAGGTTTGACTAGGCAATCCTCAGGTCTGACTGATGGTCTTAGTCAAAACCCGAAATAAATTACAGTTTCGGCCTTTGACTAGTCAAACCTAGGAGAGACTACGTTGGTCAGGCAAAGGTCGAAATTTAATTTTATGAAATCGGGGTTTGACTAGTCAAACCCCGATCAGCTATTAAAATGTCGCAATTTGTTAGATTAGGTTTAATAAAACGTAATTTTTTAATTTTAATGTTTATTATTTTTATATTGTCGTAATTAAAATAAAAAAAAATAGTGTTTATTCTCACATGTTGAGGCATTATGGCATTTATAGTTGCACAATACATTAGATCTTTTACTCTTACATAATTTTGAAGAGCTTTCTTATTGCAGTAGCATTTTATAAAGCCTTATCCTCCAAATTTAGAATCTTTTGTACTAATTTCTCTTAGAGCCTGGACATCTTCGAAATTAAGAAAATTCTCTTTGCATTCTCTTATTTGATTTCTTAAAAAAGTGTGTTTATTGTTCCGTATTTCGTAACAACTCTATATAAACCATCAATTGTTTTATCTTATATTATGATACCCAAAATATTTCGAGTATCTCCTTTGGCTCTATCAAAGCTGGGGATAGATATGGTTACAGTTTTTTTGATCGAAATTGGAGGAATTTTTTTTACTTAATTGTTTCATAGAATTAACCTGGACATGAAGACCTGCAATCGCCTTTCTTTATTTTAATCTTTTTCTACTCTGAACCTGTCAAAATTCTTCTGAGTTGAGCGAACGGAGTTTGATTATTATTTGCACGTAATTTGGTTTGACTAAGTATATGAATTTTATTTTAGCACAAACAGATGGAATGGGAATGTCATCGTCAACTGTGAAAGAAGATTTTGCAATCGGAGAAAAATTTTGGGATCATCATAATACTAACGAAGCCCTTGGACCGTCATCACTAGGAGAGAAAGAAAATTGTCAAACAATTCAGATTACTTCTTCAGATGCGGTTTGTTGTGTTTGCCAAAAGGAGAGCTCTGAGGCACAAACAAATACGTGCATAATCAGGTGGTACATGTTGTGTGCGCTGACAGCACACTAGGTGCATACTATGAAGGTTTTGAAAGAAAAGTTACATGCGTGCGTTGTAAGCAGACAGAAAAAACTAAAAAAAAAAATAAAGTAAAGGCGATTGAAGGTCTTCATGCACAGGCTAATGCTATGAAACAATTAAGTGAAAAAAAATGTCCTACAATTTCGATCGGAAAAACTTTAACAATACCTATCCTAAGCTTTGATAGAGCCAAAGGAACTGCTCGAAAAAATTTTTGTATCATACAAGATAAAACAATTAACGGTTTATATAGAGTTGGTATGAAATACGGAACAATAAATACACTTTTTTCAAGAAATCAAATAAGAGAATGCAAAGAGAATTTTCTTAATTTCGAAGATGTTTCAGACGTTTAGCTGTCTCTAAGAGAAATTAGTACAAAAGATTCTAAATTTGGAGGACAAGGCTTTATAAAATCCTACTGCCATAAGAAATCCTCTTCAAAATTATATAAGTGTAAAAGGCCTAACGTATTGTGCAACTCTAATTGCCATAATGCCTTAAAATGTGAAAATAAACACTAATTTTTTTATTTTAATTAGGACAAAATAAAAATAATAAACATTAAAATTAAAAAATTACGTTTTATTAAACCTAATCTAACAAATTGCGACATTTTAATAGCTGATCGGGGTTTGACTAGTCAAACCCCGATTTCATAAAATTAAATTTCGACCTTTGCCTGATCAACGTAGTCTTTCCTAGGTTTGACTAGTCAAAGGCCGAAACTGCAATTTATTTCGGGCTTTGACTAAGACCGTCAGTCAGGCCTGATGATTGCCTAGTCAAACCTAGGAGTGCCTGAAATTCGGGCTTTGACTATAACATATACACCCGGCAGCCGAGCAGTATTAAGAAAGAAGTGTGTATTGTCGACATGTTACGAAGGTTACAACATCTTTACTTAGACTCGTGTCAAATTCAATTTACAAATCTTAGCCAGTATTCTAGCATGACGAGGTATAACCATTAATAAAAAGCTATTACTGTTTTTTCGATAGCAATTGTTTCTGAAATATTTGAAAAAGTACTATAATTAATGAAATTTCCTCACTGTTCCACTGAATTAGACTTAATTCTATCGCTATATTCTCAAGCCATCATCATTCCCGATTGGCATAGCTTTTGAAAACTTGTGCCACGTACAGCTGGTTCCAAAAAAAACTGATACGACTCTTAAAGCGTATTTTATAGAAAATTGAGCAGTGTATTTTGAAGGATAACTAATTATTATTTACATGCTGTCACTGTCACTGTCAAATAATAAAATTTGCCAGATAACTTATTCTGTTCAACCTCAAAAAATGGCTAAGAGTTGTATCAGTTTTTTTAGGAACCAGCTTTATATTTCGTTGTTCACCTGTTCGAAACTTTCAGTGAAGGTTAAAGTTTTCCACAAAAATGTATTCGTTTCTTTGTAGCGCAATGTTTGAAATATGGAGTTTTATGCATCATTTGTATAATAAGAAGCAGTCATTTTACAAAAATGAGTTTCTCACACACTTACGATCTCGGCGGAGTAGGGCACATTGCGAGCTATAAAACGAATGAAATACGACACATATTTCGTCTCGCAGCGTCCTAACTTTATGTAATAGCGGAAATCCACTTGCATTTTGTATTTCGTTCTTCAAGTTACATAAATTATTCAACAGAAACTCGACGATCTTTATATTTTAATCCCCAGAAGTTGTGCACATGAATTTGAGCGTGGAGACGCCATTACGAATATTAAACCCAAAGAAAAATATATCACTCGTCTCCAGTAAAAGTTGCAGCTACCAGGGATGTTCTGACAATTTTTGATATTAGGTTATGTCATACTATATGAGTAATAACGTCACCATTTTATTTTTCAATTTTACGACAATTTGTGGTGAGAGTTTTGTGTGCCATCTTTATAATAGTAGGGGAGGAAAGTGTGCTAAATTTGCACTTACTCGAGCGTTATGGAAACCTATTGGGTTGTGAAGAGTAGGTACTAAAACCAAAAAAAAGTTAAGTTAAGTTTTCCATAAAGTGGGGGACTTTCCATTTTTTAATTTAATTTTCTATTCATAATTCGAAAAAATGTCTCGAATAAAAGTTACTTAATAAAAATGGGGCTCTTATTTAAGATTTTAAAGTAAACTCCCACCCTACCTCCGTGGGGGGTCATGTTTTGTGCCATTCGATATATTAAATATGTGTATTTTTCAGTTTTTCGATCTGATGTTCATTTAGCGAAATACCGCGGGGTTCGTATTTAAAATTTTAAATTTACTCCCCAGCCCTCTCCGTGGAGGGTCGTGTTTAATATCAGTCGATAGACTTTTGAAAAATATTGAACACGTATTTTTTAGTTTTTCGATCTGACGTTCATTTCGCGAAATATTCACTTTTTTTGTGAAACTTTGTGACTTGCCCATTTCCTTATAGACCGAGCAGTATCGTCGCCCCCGCTAGCGAAATTATTCCGATTCGGTTTTTTTGCACAAACTTACTCAAAAAGAGGTCCTTATAACATAACATATCCACAGGGTGCCGGGCGGTACCGTGATCGAAAAATTGTTTAAACAATTTTTTTAAACAAATTCACAAAAATAATTTTTTCATTTCGAGCATTTTTTTTTAGATAACTTGTGTTATTCTGAGCAAAAAAGGTCTCTTGTCTTAATAACTCGATTAAAAGTTATTATTAGGAAATTAAAAAAGTGACCAGATCAAGTTTCAAACCCCTTCTTCAAGGTCCTGAAGAGATTTTTGTCATTATTTTATTACAAAGCTGTTATTTGTAATTATTAACAATTAGCGCTATAGTCCAGGATTTATCGTCGCCCCCGTTAGTGAAATTATTCTGATTAGATTTTTTTGCACAAACTTACTCAAAAAGATGTCCTTATAACATATTCACAAGGTGCCTGGCGGTGCCGTGGTCGAAAAATTGTTTAAAAATTTTTTTTAAACAAATTCACAAAAATAATTTTTTTACTTCGAACAAGTTTTTTTTAGATAACTTGGGACATTCTTAGTAAAAAAAGGTCTCTTGTCATTTTTCTCTAAAATTGATTGTTGTCGAGTTATGCGCGATTTAAAATTTGAAAAATTCGAAAATGGCCATATAACTAGACAACAATCAATTTTAGAGAAAAATCACAAGATACATTTTTTGCTCAGAATAACCCAAGTTATCTAAATAAAATCGTTCGCAATGAAAAAATTATTTTTGCGAATGTGTTTAAAAAAATTGTTTAAACAATTTTTCGACCACGGCACCGCCCGGCACTCTGTGGATGTGTTATAAGGAACCTCTTTTTGAGTAAGTTTGTGCAAAAAAATCTAATCAAAATAGTTTCGCTAACGGGGCGACGATACAGTTGGACTATAGCGCTAATTGTTCATAATTAAAATAGCAGCTTTGTAATAAAATAATGACAAAAATCTCTTTAGGACCTTGAAGAAGAAGTTTGAAACTTGATTTGGTCACTTTTTGAATTTCATAATAATAATGTTTAATCGAGTTATTAAGCCTTGAAAATGGCCATTTTCACATTTTTCAAATTTTTAATCGCATATTACTAGACAACAATCAATTTTAGAGAAAAATGACAGGAGACATTTTTTGCTCAGAATGACCCAAATTAACTAAAAAAAATTTAAATTTTTTTTATTTAAAATTTATTTAAAAAAATTTTGTTTGAAATGAAAAAATATTTTGGTGAATTTGTTTAAAAAAAAATTGTTTAAACAATTTTTCGACCACGGCATCGCCCGGCACCCTGTGGATATGTTATAAGGACCTCTTTTTGAGTAAGTTTGTGCAAAAAAAAATCGAATCGGAATAATTTCGCTAGCGGGGGCGACGATACTGCTCGGTTTATTACGCCCCACTCAAATCGTCAGATTTTTGAAATATACACTGTTTTGCATGTACTTAACTTACCTCATCTTAATCAATCTGACGATTTCGAGTTTTTCTAATGATAAAGTTTTTTTCGGACCCCCCTTCGAACTTACCTGTATTAAGACCCAATATAAGGTAGAGGTACATTTACAGGGTACAAGGTTTCTCCCCATGTACCAATACCAATTTAAACGCAGAATGAAAGATTACATTATTACTGAGGGCCGAAAGTCCCTGAAAACTTCTATAATGTTTATTTTAATAAGTTACAGGGGTGAAAATAAAAGAGAATATTTAGTGTGATTTTCAATTGCAAATATTTCATTCAAAAGAATCTTTTTGTTTATTCCAAGGGACTTTCGGCCCTCAGTAATAACGTAATATTTCATTCTGCGTTTAAATTTTTCAAAAATACTTATCAGCTTTCTCAGGATTCGAAAAAAATTAATACATTTAATACACATTAAAAATTTTTACAGGCGACATTTTACTCCTTTCCCCTTAAGACAAATTGTTTTACAGTCCGTACAATATAGTAGATACCGTTGCACTCATCCGCGTCACAACAAGTGACGTCACAAAATACCAACGCGAAATATTTAAGTGGTAGGTCTGTTTCTTTTTAGAATCGTTTAGCCGAGTACACTGGAATTACAGCCACTAGACATATTTAATTAGATACACGTAGAAATAATAATAGAAGATTTATATTAATGTAAATTTAAAGAAACATACCCCAACTTGTTTCATTTAATTTGTATAAGTAGAATATAAAGCCTTTATAAAGCAACTTGTTCGGATTACACTCTAACTGCGATCGAACAAAGGTGACATTTTGGCATAAATTGGCAACATTTATTTGACAGTTGTGGTGATGACATTTCAGATTTGTTTTTATTCTTTGCTATAAGTATTTGTTTTATTATATTTATTGTTTTTATTATTTACTTTAACGTAAGATTATAACTTAATGCTTGTTTTCTATTTCTAATGTTTTTACTTATTTACAATGAATATTAATTTGTTGTGTTGTATAATTTACTTCCACAGTAATTATGTGATATATTTAATTTAAAATGAACTCAAGAATTTTTTGTAATAGGGCTTTTCATCGATTGTCATTTGTTTCGAGCTTCTGTCATATGTTGTATAAGCTGTGTATAATATGAATATACACGGATTATACGAGATGTGACAGACGCTCGAAACAAATGACTGTGAATGAAAAGCCCTATTGGGCAACAATGTCAACTTAGATCTCTGACGTATATAATGTCGTGCAACGGTATCTATATTGTACGGACTGTGTATTTGTAGCATTACTCAATGGAGCACCGTATATAATATAGCCAGGGAGGTGGTGTCAAATTTGACCGGAATATTTTAGCATGGCTGCTTTCTATTTATTTAGTTAGGTGTTCCAAAGCTTATTAACAAATGATGTGTCAGCTGGCCCAAAACCGGGGATTTTAGACAAGAAAAGGTAAAATATGAAACTTGATGGAAAAACGCTACAACTTATGTCAAATATTTATCTACCTGACTTACAACTATTAATAGCCTTGCTGACTTCGCTCCTAGCTTTCACTCAGGCAATCCGGATTCAAAACCTGGCGTTGAAATTTTGTTTTGTTTTTAAAATTGACAATTTATTTTGAAAAATAATTATAGAGAGTTCATCAATAGTTTCCGGCGGGTTTTCTGTAAAAACGGCTTGTTTCAGCATACCCCATACGTAAGCATCAAGAGTTGTTAGATTTGTATCAAATTTGATAAAAATTTAGCATCAAACTAGGTCCATTTGATCGTCCGTTCCCGTATGAGCGGAAATAATACTCAATAATAAATATTTTTTCTTGCGTTGTAAGCACCATTTCGAATTTGTTTGACAGTTTGTTAGAATAAACAATGTTTAAAAATAGCATGACAACTATTGTCACTTGTTTCATATGACGTGATTATATTTCACAGTCTTCCTGATTTCAGTGTTCTTTGTTTTGGCGCATACCGTAGCACGTAGCATTTTCAATCTGAATATTTTATTGTACTTTACACTAAAATAAGATTGCTCGAAAGTAAGAACTGTACGACTGGTTTTGTCGATTCACCCAAGATCCACAGACTTCTTGTCAGTCAATTGCTGGTATTCTTTAGGTTAAAATAAATTCGTTAAAGCTAATTCTTTATCAGATATTTCCCCGTTGGATTTGTTTATTTTATGATAAATTGTGGTTTACTTGAGACCACTTTACTCATAACTTAAGGCACACCCCTCGTATTAGAGCAAGGCGCAAGCACTGAAAAGGTGCAGAAGATTTCTCGACTTACAAATAAATGTTTTCTGCTCATTTATGAAAGGGGATATGACAAGATTATTTTAAAGCAAAACATCTTTTTGTCGCAACTTTGAAGAGTCGTGCTGTAGACGATATTTTACGTAGCGATTGAAAAACATCAAAGGAACTGAATTTAATTTGTCATGGATATTCAAGGCTCTAGTTGTTTTCATATCCACTTTTACAGAAATTTCATATAAGTTATAATTTCGTATTTGAAAGCGAAATTAGAGCTAGATGCAATGGTACACGACGTTTTCTAAATTATTTTTAATAAAATAATAAATTAAAAATATTGTTGAAATTGTTCACAATTAATGTTTTCGGTCTTATCAGACCATCTTCAGGTGAACTTTGTTGTACTTGCTAGCTTACCTCATCAATAAGCAATGGATGTATTTAAATTGCGTTTTAGATGCTTAACACGTTGACTGCCATAATGTTAAAAAATGGTCCCTACGGTAACGAGTCTTCCGTTTCTATGCTATTGAGACAATTACGGTGTGTCACGCGGCTGTTATCAACAACAACATGAGACACATAACTTTTGTCTCACAGTAGCCAACGTGTTAGAATTATAAATTAAAACGACATATTGTCGATGATTAAAGAATTAACTTTCCGGGAACGCTATGTCCACTCACCTGGGTAGTTTCGAGTAGACCCACATTATCAGTAAGTTCATCAGCTCTTTTATTACCACCTATTCTCCCATGAGTCGGAACCTATACCACTGCGACACTGTTATGTTCAGCTAGTCTGTCGAGGTCTTCTTCGAATTTACACAATAATTTAGAGTTTATCTTGAGGCTCCTAAGAGTCTCTCTAGTCGCTTATCTATATGTGCACATATCTACCTGGTGAAGTTTGAAATCCCTCAGTTTAATTTCTCTTGCATTTATTGTATGATGGCATATATATCTGCTTGTAGTATAGAGGTATATTCTGCTAGTAGATTTTTCTTCCATGGAAGCCATCTTTAGAAACCGGTCCTACAGGAGGTAGTTGATTTAGTATATATCTTCCATTCACTCATGATACCCATTCCAGAATTCTGGAACCATATACCTGCATTCTTCTTCTTCTTCTTCGTCTAGCCATTCACGTCCACATCTGAACATAAGCCTCTTCAAGTCTTCCTTTCCATTGTTTTTTGTTGTACGCTACTTGTAGCCAATTTTTCCCGGCAGTTCGTTTCAGATCATCTGTCCATCTCATAGGATGTCTGCCTCTGGATCTTTTGTGTTCGTATGGTCTCCAGGTTAGAATTGTTCTGTGCCAATTGTTTTGTTGTGTATTGTTTTGTGTTGTTGTTGGCACAGAACAATACCAGTATTACAAATAAGAAATTGAGTATGGCTATCAGATTCACTACTGTATGGGGTAGAAGCTTGGACTCTGAATTTAAGAGTCCAATCAGTGAAAAAATTCGAGGCATTCGAAATGTGGCTGTACAGGCGTATTCTGACAATTCTTTGGACTGCAAAAGTATCAAACGAAAGAAGTGTTCAGACGAATTGGACATGGCCGAAAGCTTATGAACACAAATAAATTAAGTAAAACATCGTATCTGGGCCACATACTTCGAAAGGATAAATACTCTCTGCAACATGCCATCATGCAAGGAAGAGTAGAGGGAAAAAAAAGCATGGGAAAAAAGCAGAAATCTTGGCTGCGCAATATCAGAGATTGGACTAACCTCAGTGTTGAACAAAGATTTCACTTTGCAACAGATAGGGAAGAGTGGTAAGAAGTGATCCCCAAGCCTTCGTTAGAAGACGACATAGTTAGAAGCTTATATAGTATTTTTACTACAAAAGCGATATTACGTAGGTCAAAATGTTTGACGTAAGAGAACGTGTTTTTGAACGTCAAAAATTTTGACCTACGTAATATCGCTTTTGTAGTAAAAATACTATAGTAGAGGTTACGAGCTACAAGTAGAGGATAAGTACCATGTGTTTTTGGAGTGACTTGGTAGTCTCCAAAAAATTTCAGGTCCTCTGCTACAAAATCTGCAGTTTAACTCTCCATGAAACAGTCCCCCTTCATCAGTATGCATGTGTCCCTTGCAACGTGTGACTTGCAATGTTAGATAATATCTCCTTCTCTGCTGTTAATCTCCACCAAACTTGATCATTTCTATGCATATGTCATGTTTCCAGGACTTCTACTAATTTTCATTTTTTCTATTGCTTTTATCACCTCCTCCTCTTTCAACTATCATAATTTTTTACGCTTACTGAATATTCTTTACCTTTATGACTATTTTTCTACGGTCCGATCCTGTAATTGGATGCTGTTTGCTTCCTTAACATTCATATAAAATGAAAACAAAATAATTCCGAACGGACTTTATTAGAAATCTCATAAGTTTTTCTTCCAAAACCTTTTTTATTTGTTTTGTTTGATTTTATGTTTACAACGCTAAAGCCAAGACGCAAATCGAACGATGGATAAAAAATTCCTTTATAAAACATCAATTGCCTGGTCTAACTCTTTACCTCGTTCAATCCCTTTTGAACGTCTCAAAGTTAGGCTTTGAAGGCAGATATTTTAAAATTCTGAATCGATTTCCATTTACAACATTTGGGATTATAATATAGGGGGAGTTTTTTGAAGTTGACTTCTGAGGCTGAAATCAATCAAAAAGGGAATAATTTATTAGTCCTTTCGGAGAATTCTGAAGTAATTTGTTCTTAGTAATGAACACGGCAAATAAAGATCCCCCTTTTATATATCGATACCTCGTACTAAATTTGGGTTTCTGGGAATAATTTCAAGAAACGATTTTTGAAGTTAAGTTGAAGTTGTAGTGAGAAATGACCCCGGCACTTTTCTTATGTAAAAGTGGTTTTAGTTAAATTGGCTGAAACGTTGCAGAGACGTCATGGTCAGGTCATGCTGATTAAAAGTTTTTATTGTCCCAAAATTCATAAATCAATTGTTTCTGAGTTACACGGGTTCCAAATGGCGTTTTTTTAGTTTATTTAAATAATATATTATTGTGGATCAATCTATCAATCAAAGATAGAATAAAAATTTTATTTTTTAATATAACGCGGGCACATAAATTTGATATACCCTGTATATACGGTGAGGCAGATAACTGGCCTATTAGAAATATCTCGAGAACTAAAGGCAGCAGAGTTATGAATATAGGAATAAAGGGGTTTTGAAGGATGATCTATTAAATGAAAATATTTTCATCTCTTTACAACTTCCGGTTATACCGGAAGTTGCTTATAACTTCGTATTTTTAAATGGGACATCCTGTATATTTTTACATTTTTGGATTCTCTTCGATGTTTCCTTTCTTAAAATATGAGGTTTTGTAATATTATACAGGGTATTTAAAAAGATAATTACGTTTTTTTATTAATTTCGTAGCAATATTCACACCCTGTAGAATTGTAGTAGTTTGACATCTAAAACTCTACTTACGTTCAAATGATTTTTAATATACTCTGCTATTGTTAAGAATCATTGGTATAGCTAAATTTTTAATTTTAGTATACAGGGTTGGTCGAAACTCGGAATGAGTATTTTCTGAGTTTTCTTAAATGGAACACCCTGTATTTTTGTATTGTAGTGAAATGATATTTTATAGTACTTTTTTATTTCCTAAGCACTCCCTATACCTAACTGCTTTAATTTGTGAGTTATTGGTGATTCAAGCTAAACATTATTTTCAACAAAAAATACTTGAAATTTTATTAGGTTCGCCGTGAAAATACTCAATCCCAAATAATTTTTCAGAAATAAATACATATTAATCCAGACTGGTCCTTAAAATTACCAATAATGGTTTAGCTATCAAAATACCTACGTAGTTAAGATTGTTGGTGCGATTAACAATTAAGCACAAATTAAAGCAGTTAGGTATAGGGAATGCTTAAGAAATAAAAAAGAACCATAAAATACCATTTCGTTACAATACTAAAATACAGGGTGTTCCATTTAAGAAAACTCAGAAAATACCCATTCCGAGTTTCGACCAACCCTGTATACTAAAACTAAAAATTTAGCTATACTAATGATTCTTAACAATAGTAGAGCATACTAAAAATCATTTCAACGTAAGTAGAGTTTTAGATGTCAAACTACTACAATTCTACAAGGTGTTAATTTTGCTACGAAATTAATAAAAAAACGTAATTATCTTTTAAAATACCCTGTATAATATTACAAAACCTCCATATTTTAAGAAAGAAGACCTCGAAGAGAATCCAAAAATGTAAGAATATACAGGGTGTCCCATTAAAAAAAACGAAGTTATGAGCAACTTCCGGTATAACCGGAAGTTGCAAAGAGATGAAAATATTTTCATTTAATAGATCATCCTTCAAAACCCCGTTATTCCAATTTTCATGATTCTGTTACCTTTAGTTCTCGAGATATTTCTAATAGGCCCTTTATTTGCCTCACCCTGTATTGATTTGTAAATATTTATTAGAAGTTAGTTGTCACGCAAGGTGGTTTCTCCTTAATGAAGTTTTCCATGAAGAATTAAAAACATTTTTGTAAATAAAAAGTGAAGTGGAAGTTATTTAGGATTATAATTTTAAAACGATTGTTTATTACGGAAAAGGGAAACCAATAGTAGATGTAATTACTAGTTTTTAGAAAAATAGAGGTAAAGAGAATTGGAATTTTAAATATGTTTGTTTAATGACAGGAATATTTAGATAATTTCCGAAAAGTCATTAGTTTTGAGTAGAAGTATTGTTTGAAAGAATTACTGGGTTTTTCGATTGAAACAGAGGAAGGTGGAGAGAGAAATGTTTCTGATTGGTTTGGCAATTTGGAATGGGGAAAGTTTTGTTTGAATGTTGAGATAGTTTTGGAAAGAGGAATTCATTGTGTTATCGGCATCCGAAAGGGGCAGTCAAAAGTTTTCGTGAGTAGCAAGTACTAGTGTTTTGTTTTGATAGTGGGAGTAGCCGAAAAGTGGTACGAGAGACAAATCAAATCGAGAAGAAATACCTCTTTGATTCTGTAAAGTCCAAGAGAGTAAGTTACAAGAATTATCATTATTAAAATTATTTGTGACACCAAGTAAAAAAGATACTTGGGTCTCAGGAGATTATTGTTGAGAGAAAGAGAGGAGAGACTTTTTGAGTTTATTGAACGAGTACTGGCAAAAAAGAGGCCTGGCTTGTGTTTTGGAGAAATAGTTGCTGGTATCCTGCTGGATTGTTTGCTGAGAACGGAGAGGGCTTTGATTGGTAGCCTAACATAATCAACAAGGAGGAGCTGTTTGGGTCAAGAGAAAACATCATTGTGTGTGAATCAAAAAGGTCAGTCAATAACCTATGTGATAGATTTTCTTTATAATCAGAAGTTAAATTTTTTACGTAAAAGCATATGCATTTAAGATTCCAACATTTCAAAAATTTAATAGGAAGTATAATTAATTTGCAAATACCAAATTTGTTTGTTTTTTATTAAGGGTATCAAGAACAAAGCGATAAATATTTGTTTGAATTAGATTAATTTATATGGTAAAAGTTTCTTTTGGACAGTTATGCCCACAGGATTTAATTGATAAATTTATTGCTTTTGATAATAAAGGTATTTGTATGTGTTTATTTATGATTTTTCTATTTATTTCCTTTTCCTATTTTATCACGATAAGGATCAACTAAGAGATACTGAAACCACGAGAAAGGATAAGTATAACCTAAGAGAATTTAATTAAATTTTTTTGACAAAAGGCACCCTGCATATATTTTTATGTATGATTTGCGTTAATTAAATAATTGATCAAATAAATAATAATTAATATAAAAGTAATAGAAAGCAGATCATAACAATATCTTTGTATAATATACATGGTGTTAGTAAATAAATAAACAGGAAGCACCATTTTTATACAGAAAAGAAAAAAAACATATACATAATACATAAGATGTACGAAATAAAACTTTTACATAAGAAAAGTGTTTCTTTATAAAATAACAACTCCACTTGTAAAAATAATAATCATAAATCAATATTTTTATACATCGAAATGGGTATTATTCATCCACAACACACTACAGTATTCAACTTAGTGTTACAAACTGTAGCACAAAAATGAAGGTTGAAAAACCAATCATAAATAATGAGTATCACTGCATGGCATTTGCTGATGATCTAACGATCCTAGCCCTAGCAAGAACCGCGAAAGAATTGAGAAGCATGTTGAAATCGCAAATTATTATTTTAAATATAACTCATCATACAAAAATTTGTAACTATCACTGATTGGTGGTATAGGTATAAAGTATTCCCAAATATGTATCGCACCTCCGCTCAAATAGTGTCACAACTCCAAAAAAAAATAAAAGCGGTTTTATTGCACCAACAGTTTAATAAAACTACAAAATTTTATCTCACAAAGTGTTACGTTTATAGGTCAAGTATTTGTCGTTAGATGACACTATAGTTATTATATGATTAACGAAAATCAACGGTGCACCGAATATAAACAGTCTCACATATCGACTTGTGCAAGGCATTTTTCCATCTAGATGTGTATAAAGCGTCGTTTGTCGAGTTAATACGGTATATGTCATTACTTTATTGAAAACAATCTGCGTACCTATATATCTACTCAAGAAAAGTGACACATTTATCACTTATTTTCAACGTGGAATGAAGTAAACACTTCTGTTGTATGTAGGCATATGAATTTATTAAAAAATCCTTCAAATTTATCCACAAGGGAGTGGAAGTACAAAACGTTTTCGGTCAAACGTTTTTACATGTGAATGTATTTCATCCTTGCTCGAAAATTGCATAAGGTAAGTACTTGTGTTCAAATGAGAGGTTACCAACCAACTCAACTCAACTAGGTTGGTTGGTAACCTCTCACTTGAACACAAGTACTTACCTTGTGCAATTTTCGACCAAGGATGAAATACATTCACATGTGATCTGTAAAATCTTAAGACATCGACTTCATGTCGACCAATTTTTAATATACATAGAATGTAACAATGATGTAATTTAGAGGTTTTTATACCTATTGAAGTGACTAGTTTCAATTACTTGTACACTGAACGTTTACACTGATGATGGTCAGTTTGACCGAAAACGTTTTGTACTTCCACTCCCTTGTGGATAAATTATAAGGATTTTTTAATAAATTCATATGCCTACATACAACAGAAGTGTTTACTTCATTCCACGTTATTATATTGAAGGTATACAGCCAATTACAGGGTTTACCCCCTTTTTAAAATTTTTATTCCTTTTTGCAGTATTTTTTGTTTAATTTTATTACTTGTATTTAAAGTTACATCATTAACCTT
Source organism: Diabrotica virgifera virgifera (assembly GCF_917563875.1). Classification (NCBI taxonomy): domain Eukaryota; kingdom Metazoa; phylum Arthropoda; class Insecta; order Coleoptera; family Chrysomelidae; genus Diabrotica; species Diabrotica virgifera. The sequence goes on along the minus strand of NC_065444.1, from coordinate 63,374,849 downwards.
TAACTACACGCGCTGGCGTATTTTGTACGCCAGATATAAGAATTCTACTGCAAATATATTTAAAAATTTAATGTTTGACCTTATTTATTATGTATCTAAGATATCACTGGAAAGTGCTTTACAATTGGTTTTAGTTTCGTTAAAATCGGCGTTCTGAGAAGATCGTAATAACCTGTTTATTATTTGTTATTTCCGGTGGTGTACAAAATACGCCACGATTGTAGTAATATAAGTACATCTTTCATTTATTTTTTAGTCATTATGGCACAAAATATATTTTTCTTTATAATCAATACTTTTTCTAATGTAAAAAAAATAATGTAAATTTTTAATTTTTAATTTAAATAATGTAAATAATGTAAATTTTTCTTTTTTATAATGTAAAAAATCACGTTTCAAAAATTTGTTTATTAATAATTGTATTTCTCAAGAAATCAGCTTCCAGTTAGAACTCCTAATTGACTTACTGAGAAGGAACTCCAAGCATTCGCCGATGCCGAATAAGGTTTATAACAAACAACTAAGTGTATTTTTTCAAAATAAAAAACAAATCCGCTGTTTTTAAGTGCATTCTCTTGTGGTGTATAAAGTACGCCACGCGTGTACTTGATGCGTACGGTAGTTAAAGGTTAAACAGTAAAAGTTTGTTAACCAAATAATAATAATTATATTATATTCTGTACTGCAAGAGCCACTTTTGATAAATAATATTTCGTAAATTTTATATATACGTATAGTGTCACAACTCAAGAAAAATATTTTTTAAATATTTTTAGCAGAATTAATGCATTATTTTGTAGAGCTTTAAAAACCTTTCTAACTGACTAAAATTACTTATTATACTAATTTTAACAGTTTTTGATCACAAACTTTAAACGTCGTTTTCTTTACTTGTTTGACTTATCACACTGTTTAAGCGGAGGTGCGATATTTGATTGTTGAAAAAAAAACAGAGATTTCTTGGCTTCGATAATTCAGGTGCTATATAGGAAGGTTCAAAATTATGAAATAAATTCATTTTTTTCGAGAATATGCCATTTGGAGGAAAATCCCGAGACAGGTCGATTTTTATTTTTAAATTATGATTTTTGGACATATTGTCGTTGATGTGACAATACCCCCTATTTGACAATACCGTGAGTTTTTTAGGAGAGACGAAAAAGTTTTTTTAGGGCCACCTCCTGTTTTTATAAGATATTTATTGATTTGTTTTGTAGTAAATTCTACTATGTATTTACTAAAATAAGTCAAAACTTACATATGAAAACAGTAGGTGACCCTAAAAAAGGTTTTTCGTCTCTCCTAAAAAACTCACGGTATTGTCAGATAGGAGGTATTGTCACATCACCGACAATATGCCATATGTGATGACGTAATCAGTGATTTTGTAAATGGGAATAGAGGTCGTGTGGCAGCTCACTTAAAAGGATATTCAATTCTCTATTCAGTAATCTAATCATTAACATAATTTTTTATACAGAGTGGCCAACAAAATAATTTTTGAATTAAATTAATTGACGCAAAAGAAGAATGTATGTAATTTATTTAATTCAAAATACATTTTACTGCTGTCAGAAAATATAAAAATTGTATGTTTTATAAATAAACATTGCTTTTTAATTAAATTACATGTCAAAGAGCCACCCACATACCTCTTGGCAGTTTGAACATTTAATTTAAGCGAAAAACAATGTTTATTTGACAAATAAACATTTTTCTCTCTTTTCTGGTAGCAGTAAAATGTATGTTTGAGTTGAATAAATTACATTCATTTTTCTTTTTGCGTGAATTAATTTAATTCAAAAACTATTTTTTTGGCCACCCTGTATAAATAATGATGTTAATGTGTATATTACTGAATAGAGAATTGAATATAACTTTCCAAATGAGCTACCACACGACCCTTATTCGCCCAAAGGGCGATATACGCCCAAATGGATGACGTCACTATTATGGCATAAGTATAATATGTCAAAAAATCAAAATTTAAAAATAAAAATCGACCTGTCTCGGGATTTTTCTCCAAAGTGGCGTATTTTGGAAAAAATGAATTTTTCCGTAATTTTGACCCTCTCTGTATATATTGAGATTGGTCTAAATACAAGAAAAGATATTACTACATAGAACGTTGCGCGCTTTACATGGCTTTCTAGGTCTCTAAAGAATTCCTCAGCTTTAATAAAATATACTCGAAAATGTAGAAATGAAGGCAGGAGGTCTCTTAAGCAACTCAATCGTAAAGTTGAGCCGATGGAAACGATATAGAGCCTCACAAAATAGACGCCCGCGTCTTCAGAGACGTCACGTCGCATCCAAGAGGTAAAAACGTGAATTAGAATTACATATGAGTTCCACTTACGAGACAAGTTTAAATAACGAAGAAAACGAAAATCTGATCCAGGAGAATTTAAATCTGATACAGGAGAAAATCTAATACGAGAGAGTTTAAATCGTAGAAAACTCAATTTATAATTTTTTGTTTTTTATTTTTCAGCTATGTTCTAGTGAATTCTTGTTCAATAATAAAAGTAATGTAAAAAGTATACCTACTTGTTTCTTTCATATAGCCCAATAAATGACTATTTTAGAGTGTAATTTTCAGGGGCAACTCCGAGTTCCATGAAAATTTGGATTTAGGTTCTACTTACCCTCCGCTTCAAAGTTGAATTTGTGCCGTTGGTTTTCAGACGGTTTTTCGCAAATAACTCAAAAAGTAAATATTTTACCAAAAACAATATTCTTAGTAAAAGTGTAGCTTATAAAAAAACTAACAAAAAATGGTGTATCCCTAATATGTACCTACCGAGTAAAAGCAAAGTTGTAGCTCATGCAAAATACGTTCTTATTCGTCTAATTCCAAATCGAATATTTCAACGTGAAATCACCGAAAAATTAGGCAATTTTCGGGAAAAACTTATTAATATTTTTTAAACTGTTTAAAGAAAGCTTTATTTTTATTTTGTATTCCTCTTATTATATTTCCTCTTCATAAGGGTGGCGAAAAATCTGATGCCTGCAACTATAGACCTATTGCCTTACTACCGGTGCTCTCCAAAATTATTGAGAGACTCATTAAAACTCGACTTATGTCCTTTATCGTTGATAACAACATTTTATCACAAAATCAGTTCGGCTTTTTAACAAATAAATGTACCACTGATGCCATGTTTTCTGTACTACATGAGGTTTACCAAGCACTAAACAATAATCTTTATACTGCCACTGTTTTCTGCGACTATGCCAAAGCTTTTGATTGTGTAAATCACGACATCTTGATTATAAAACTAAATTTCTATGGAATTCGTGGTATTTCTTTGAATTGGTTCCAATCCTACTTGAATAATAGGAAACAACTAGTTAGAGCAAATGATACTGACTCTAGTCTCAAAAACATTGTATGCGGAGTACCACAAGGTTCAGTATTGGGTCCTCTACTGTTCCTTATCTTTATAAATGACATCACTAATTTAAAAATCAATGGGAAAATTTTTCTTTTTGCTGATGATACCAGTATCACTTGGAGCAACTCAACTATTGCATCTCTTCATTTTTTTTTTTTTTTTATTTAAATTTATTTTGCAATCTGTTGAGTGTCAACAATAAACAAAAGTAATTACATTGACTAAGGACAAGAAAGATTTTACCCACTGGCAAAATCAAAGTAAAATTTTTATAAAGTTCTGTACAAAATAATTACATTTCATAACTACTAACTCATTAGTTTAAAAGTTTGCTCTAAATGGTAAGTCCAATGGTTTGAACCTCTTTAACCTACGCTGTTCTTGGGAATTGTCTAGGAGGTTAAGTGCAAACTGGTTTTCATGATCCTCCAACTTGGCAATGTAAGCAGCGCTACGTTTTGTGATGACTTCTTGTACCGTATCAGTTTTAAGGTCTCGATGAATAATTCTATTGTTGATGTACCAAGGTGCATTAGTGATGGTTCTGAGGGTTTTTGATTGGAAGCGTTGGATGATTTCGATGTTGGAGTGACTGGCTGTTCCCCATAGTTCCAACCCATATGTCCAGATTGGCATAAGTATTGCCTTATAGAGCAGCAATTTATTATCCAGAGATAGTCTTGATGAACGGCCCATTAACCAATACATATTTCTGAATTGGAGACCTAGTTGCTTTCTCTTGGTCCAGATATGTTTCCTCCATGTGAGACTTCTGTCCAAATGAATACCAAGATATTTTACCTCGTTGGCTGATGGTAATTGGTGATTGTTTAAAGTTACAGGAGGACAAGTTCCTCTTCGTGTTGTAAATGTAACTTGAATAGATTTTCCTTCATTCACTTTAATTTTCCATTCCAAAAACCAAATTTGTACTCTGTCTAGATACGCTTGAAGGATATGCGAGGCATAAATAGGGTCTGTGTGTGAGGGAAAATACGCAGTTTTCGGGAAACACTTATTAATATTTTTTAAACTGTTTAAAGAAAGCTTTATTTTTATTTTGTATTCCTCTTATTATATTTCCTCTTCATAAGGGTGGCGAAAAATCTGATGCCTGCAACTATAGACCTATTGCCTTACTACCGGTACTCTCCAAAATTATTGAGAGACTCATTAAAACTCGACTTATGTCCTTTATCGTTGATAACAACATTTTATCACAAAATCAGTTCGGCTTTTTAACAAATAAATGTACCACTGATGCCATGTTTTCTGTACTACATAAGGTTTACCAAGCACTAAACAATAATCTTTATACTGCCACTGTTTTCTGCGACTATGCCAAAGCTTTTGATTGTGTAAATCACGACATCTTGATTACAAAACTAAATTTATATGGAATTCGTGGTATTTCTTTGAATTGGTTCCAGTCCTACTTGAATAATAGGAAACAACTAGTTAGAGCAAATGATACTGACTCTAGTCTCAAAAACATTGTATGTGGAGTACCACAAGGTTCAGTATTGGGTCCTCTACTGTTCCTTATCTTTATAAATGACATCACTAATTTAAAAATCAATGGGAAAATTTTTCTTTTTGCTGATGATATCAGTATCACTTGGAGCAACTCAACTATTGCATCTCTTCATGAAACTATAACTTCGGATCTACTGACGATAAAGACGTGGTCTGACTCTAATTTACTCTCTTTTAACGTAAATAAAACAGTAGCATTATCCTATAAAGGAGCTCTTCAACTTTTGCCTCTTAATAACAGCCAGATCAGTACCGTTGATTCTGTAAAATTTCTTGGTATTTTTTTAGACAGCAACCTCAAATGGTCCCTTCATATCGATTCGTTAAGTAAGAAACTCGCCTCAGCTTGCTATGCAATAAGATCTGTCTCAAGGGAACTCAATTTAGCATCTTCTAAAATAACATATTTTTCATTGTTCGAGTCTCATCTTCGATATGGTCTTCCTTTTTGGGGTTCTAGTATAGCTGCTCAATTTGATGTCATTTTTAGATTGCAAAAAAGGGCAATAAGATATCTGTTTGGCCTCAGAAGATCTACACATTGCAGAAGTTACTTCAGAGATCACGAAATTTTAACACTTCCATCTTTATATATTCTAGAAACGGTTTGTTTAATTCGTAAACACCTTCATGTCTTTCCATCAAGGCCCAATCATCTTTACTCCACCACAAATTCAATCTTTGATATTTATTTACCAATTCCATCCACTGAGTTAAGAAATCTATATTATATTCCGCAAAGAAACTGTACAATCATCTTCCGTTACAACTTAAATCTGCAACATCTTTCCCTAAGTTCCGTAAAATGACAAAAGCCTATTTATCCAAAAGACCATATTATTCAATAGAAGAATTTCTCAATGAATAACTAAGAAAGTTGGGTTTCATACGCAGTAGCATAAATTTGTCAGTTCCTTATGTTGTACCTATTTTATTTTATTTGGTGTATGTTCAATTTGCAATTTATATAAATTTTGCAATAAATTGTTTTTGTCTTGGCTTTTATATTTTATACTGTACATTATTGACGATTTATCTAATTTTAGTAAATTGTAGTTGTTATTTGTTATTTATATTATGTTTTTCTTTTGACTGTATGTAAGCTTTGTCCATAAAACTGTAAAAATTTTCAGTGGCAATAAAGCATATTTCTATTCTATTCTATTCTATTCTGTACAAAAGTATCCAGCAACAAAAATAAACGAGTTAGGCTAAAAATAGGTTGGCCCCTTTTTTTGGTAAAAAATATGGTGGGGATTTCCAGGCGCGGATCTAGAAATTCACAATAGGGGGGGTCAGACGTACCGCAAATATTTTATTGTCCAGATTTAGCCATATGACTCACGCTTACTCTAAGGATAAAATTCAGTCATCTCAGATATCTACGGTATCAAAAGAAATGAGCTCTGGTTGACAGAAAAAAATAATAAATAATAAAAAAATACTTATAGACTAAATACAATAGGGTGGTCCATGGACCCGTTGACCCCCCTCTGTATCGGCGCCTGGGAATTTCCCTCTATTTAGCACCTTAAATAAAATTAATCGTTATCGCTTTACCATTTACTTTAAATGTATGTATATTGTTTATATGATCTGTAAGTTTGACCGGTTTGAAGTGCTTAGTTTTGAAAAAATTTGGTTTATAGTAAAAAAAATTTCTAAAAATTTTGGAAAAATTTCCATTTTTCAAAATAACTTAAAAAGTATTAGTTATACGACAAATCACAAAAAGTTAAAAAATGTAGGTTTTGCTGTTATAAATATGCTAGTTTCATTTTGTTTTTCTGTAAGACCAAAACTGGTTAAGATATGGCTGTTCAGAATTTGCATACACTCGTGTTTAGTGACTCGTTCAAGCCCTTTCAACTATTACCATTTCAAAAATAAGCAATTTAAACCGGTGAAACTGACAGATCATATAAAACGTACATAAGAAAAGTAAATTGTTTGTAAAGCGGTAACGATTAATTTTATTTGGGGAGCTACACAAGGGGAGACTTTCATGATTTTTTTTTACCAAGAAAAAGGGGGCCAACTTTATTTTGAGCGTAACTCTCTTATTTTTAATGTTCGAAACTTTTCTAGACAATTATAATAAAGATTTTTTTAAACACTTAAAAAAAGTTTACATGGGTTTTTCCCGAAAAGTGTTTCATTTTTGGTTATTTCACGACGAAATATTCGATTTGAAATTGGACGAATAAAAAAGCATGTTTCATGAGCTACAAATTTGCTGTTGCTTGATCTATAGACTTTACGAATACACAGATATTTTTGTTTTTTCTTTGCTAAAAAAATTTTTTTCGATAAAATATTTGCTTTTTGAGTTTTGCGAAAAACCGTCTGAAAACGTACTTTTTTTTGTCGAAAAATAAACATTTTCAATCGTAAATAACTCGAAAAGTATTGACTTACACAAAAAACTCTATAGAACAAAAGTGGCTTATAATCAGTCAATTTATCCATTTCCGGGCTTATCTTGAACGTATGATTTTTCACCCTCGAGAAGGGATGACTGTCACCCCCCAAGTAAAACCAACCAACGGCACAAATGCATTTTTGAAGTGGAGGGTAAGTAGAACCTAAATCCAAATTTTCATGCAATTCGGAGTTGCCCCTGAAAATTACACGGTATCGCCGTATTTCCCGTGCATTTACTGGGCTAATAAGAATAAACTACAATTTAATTGAAAATCAGTTGTATCTCACGTTTTCATTTCCTATTTGCAACAACAGATAGCATACAATAGAGTTGCAATACAAAAATAAAAGATGAACAAAAGAAAAAATATACCAAGGCGAAACTGGTACAAAATTCGAAAAAGCAAATGGTAATAAAAAGGTAACTGATCATCTGATCAAAAATCGGAAGATTGGAATGCAGTCATGCAGGAAGAAGTGAGAAAAAGGCATGAAAAAAATACAAAAGTACAAGAAAGGAACAGTACAAGTACAAGACAAAAATAATGTCAAAAAAAGGAAACATACTACAAGAACTAGTAACACACTGAAAAAAAAAAGTTGTAATTCGGTGGTCCATTAACCCAAAATTATAGAGACAACAGAAGTTAACGGAACCAATGAAGAAGTCTAACATGAAAAAAAAATAAATAAAAGACAAACAAGCAATTGGACTTCGTAGTCCTAGGTTTTCACAAGTCAATATTTGAGATCTTCGTTTAACTTTGGGTCCATTGATACACGATTTCACTGATTTGACAAACTTCCAAACTAATAATATATCACTTCCAGTCATACATTTTTAACCGGAAGTGATATAAATACGGAAAGTATATATTAGTTATCGTTTTGCTATATATCTCTTGTATTATTTCGGCGATTTTAAAACAATACTTTCATTTGCAACTCTGGAACCGGAAGTAAGAGGTCAAATTTCTTATCGTTAAAACCACTTATGGATTATAAACTTCATTCGAGAGCTCATCTGTCATTCTATCTGTTCTAATACCGGAGTAGTTGTGTTTACGGACGAACAGACAGACAGTTGGTAACGGGCATGTTATTACAGCTACATAATATACAGGGTGTCCCGAAAAGATTGGCCATAAATTATACTGCAGATTCTGGGGTCAAAAATAGGTTGATTGAACCTCACTTACCTATATACAATAGTGCACACAAAAAAAGTTACAGCCCTTTGAAGTTACAAAATGAAAATCGATTTTTTTTCATATATCGAAAACTCCTAAAGGTTTTTTATTCAAAATGGACATGAGGAATTTTTATCGCAACAATATCTTAAAAAAAATTATAGTGAAATTTGTGCACCCCATAAAAATTTTATGGGGGTTTTGTTCCCTTAAACCCCCTCAAACGTTTATGTACCTTCCAATTAAATTATTATTGTGGCACCATTAGTTAAACACAATATTTTTAAAACTTTTTTGCCCCTTAGTACTTTTTTGATAAGCCAGTGTTTATCGAGATATTTTGAATATTTGTCGAATCCACCACATATTTGTATTTGGTTAAGTATGATTATAGACACCTGTTAATAATCTGAAAATTTATTTATAACTTAAATTTTTTGGTATATTATGAAAAAGAAGCCACATCTCGATAAAAGTTGGCTTATCAAAAAAATACTAAGAGGCAAAAAAGTTTTAAAAACACTGTGTTTAACTAATGGTACCACAATAATAGTTTAATTGGAACGTACACAAACATTTGGGGGGTTTAAAGGAACAAAACCCCCATAAATTTTTTATTTAAATATAGTAAAAAAGAAGCCGCATCTCGATAAAAACTGGCTTATCGAAAAAATACTAAGAGGCAAAAAAGTTTTAAAAACGTTGTGTTCAACTAATGGTACCACAATAATGAATTCATTGGAACGTACACAAAAGATTGGGGGGTTTAAGGGAACAAAATCCCGATAAATTTTTTATGGGGTAAAAAAATTTCACTATAATTTTGTTTCAAGGTGGTCCTGTCATAAGAATGATACAAGTCCATTTTCAATAAAAAATCTCTGAGAGTTTTCGATATATTGAAAAAAATCGATTTTCATTTTGTAACTTCAAATGGCTGTAACTTTTTTTATGAGCACATTTGTACTAAGGTAAGTTAGGCCCAACCGAACTATTTTTGACCTTTAGAAAACCTTTAGAAAAAGCTTATGATAACATACCTATCTCGAAATTATGGCAGGTACTCCAGGAAACTTCAATCAACCATACACTCATAAAGGCTGTTCAGAATATATACAACAACATGGAAGCCCAGATAAAATTAGGCAACAGAATATCGGAACCATTCAGAGTCAATAAAAGCCTACGACAGGGGTGCTGCATATCACCGACACTTTTTAAAATCTTTATTGGTAAAGCTCTCCACCAGTGGAAATCGAAATGCAAAAGAATGGGCATACAGGTGGACGATGACACTTGTTTGTATAGCCTCCAATTTGCCGATGATCAAGTAATATGCGCAAATGACAAAGAGGATCTAGAGTACATGACACGAAAATTGAATGAGGAATTTGAAAAATGGGGTCTGATAATGAACATGGAAAAGACGGTGTACCTCTACGTAGGAGAGGAAACTACTGACCTGCAACTGGAAAACAATAAAACGATGTGAAGACTGTAGATAGCTGGGAATAAATTTTAACAAAGAAGGAATGGATGATGCAGAGATAAACAGTAGAATAAATACAGCTAGAAAATTAATTAAATCTCTGAATGGAATATTATGGAGTACTGAAATAGGAAAACAAAGAAAATTGAGAATATATGACACAATGATAAAAAGCACACTGCTGTACGGATCTGAAACGTGGCGTCTGAAAGAACATCAAATAAGGAAAATATAAGCCACAGAAATGGATGCATTAAGAAGAGCAGCTAGAAAAACGAAACTTGATAGGGTTCGAAACAACACAATTAAGGAAGAAATGGGTCTAAAAAAAACTGTGACCGACTGCATAGATAGAAAACAGCTTATATGGTATGGGCATGTTCAAAGAATGCCAGAAGAAAGACTACCAAAGAAAGTAGCAAAATGGATACCACCGGAACACAGGAAACGAGGAAGACCAAAGAAATCGTGGATGGAAGGAGTTCGAAGATCAATGAGCGAACGAGGATTGACAGAAGAAGATTGTAATCATAGGACGCGATGGCAATTGGGCATTGGACAAAGTCGCAGGACGTTCTAACCAGAGTCCATATATACAGGGTGTAACAAAAATACAGTTCATAAATTAAATCACCTATTCTAGGACCAAAAATAGTTCGAATGAACCTAACTTACCTTAGTACAAATATGCACATAAAAAAAGTTACAGCCCTTTGAAGTTACAAAATGAAAATCGATTTTTTCCAATATATCGAAAACTGTTAGAGATTTTTTATTGAAAATGGACATGTGGCATTTTTATGGCAGGAATATCTTAAAGAAAAATTATAGTGAAATTTGTGCACCCCATAAAAATGTTATGGGGGTTTTGTTCCCTTAAACCCACCCAAACTTTTGTGTACGTTCCAATTAAATTATTATTATGATACTATTAGTTAAATTCAATATTTTTAAAACTTTTTTGGTTCTTAGTATTTTTTCGACAAGGCAGTTTTTATCGAGTTGCGGCTTCTTTTCTAATATGTTTACGTAGAGATTTTAAGGGGGTTTTGTTCTTTTAAACCTCCCAAATGGTTGTGTACGTTCCAATTAAACTATTACTGCGATACCATTAGTTAAACACAGTGTTTTTAAAACTTTTTTGCTTCTTTGTATTTTTTCGATAAGGCACATTTTATCGAGATGTGACTTCTTTTTTAATATGGTTCAAAATATACCTAAAAATGTAAATCATAAATAAATTTTCCTATTATTATCAAGTCTCCGTAATCGTACTTAGCCATATACAAATATATGGTGGATTTGACAAATAATATGCAAAATATCTCGACAAATACTGACTTTTCGAAAAAGTACCAAGAGGCAATGAAGTTTTTAAAGCATTGTGTTTAACTAATGGTACTACAATAATAATCAAATTGAAACGTACACAAAAGTTTGAGGGGTTTAAAGGAACCAAACCCCCATAAAATTTTTATGGGGTGTCTAAATTTCCCTATAATTTTTTCTTAAGATACTTCTGCCATAAGAATGCCACATGTTCATTTTCAATAAAAAATCTAAAATAGTTTTCGATATATTGGAAAAAATCGATTTTCATTTTGTAACTTCAAAGGGCTGTAACTTTTTTTATGTGCACATTATTACTAAGGTATTATTTTTGGTCCCAGAATATGTGATTAAATTTATTATCTGTATTTTTGTTACACCCTGTATAAACAAAACCTCGTAAGTCACTAAGTCCCTGCAAAATTGATAATATGAACATTTTGGTACAAGTTGTGGGTTAATCAGATTATTATGGATTTTATGACCCGTTAAAGCACTAATTTTTTTCCAAAATGTGGAGATATTTGTCTTTTTATTTCATAATATGAAATCAGATGAATAAACCTTTGTATAACTGTGTAAATACTAAAGAAAAATATAAAATAATAAAAAAAAATTAGCGGAATCCGTTAATCTGTTCACGAAAAAATCAATTATAAAAATGAGCATAATTTTCTATATCCCTAACTCTTGACGAGCAGTTTATTTATTTCAGGTTTTAATTTTACTATTGACTAAATCTTTTGAACCGGCTCTTTTTATAAATCAGTTGTTTCGACTGAAATATAGAACATTCATTTACGTGAGTGAAAACTTAGGACTTACGAAGTCCAATTCCTTGTTAAAAATGAAAAAAATAGACCAATAACAAAACAACACCCTGTAAAAAAAACGCAATAACTATGTTAGGTTTTTACATTTACGCTATTACAAGCCTTTAAATTATTTCTGTTTCGTTTTTAATCCACCTGTATTCCCTACCCTCATATTTCCATAGCTTCAGCCCCAAAGTAAATCGGTCCTTTGAAGTATCCCGTTCACATAATCTCATTTACGGTCAAAAAAATAATCAATCGCCTTTTTCAATTATTCAAAATCCGTCCCGTTTCGATCCCGGATTAAGCGAAATAAATTTTCATTAAAAGTGCCTCAACGTGTACAAATATCTATAGTGCTGCGGGTTACTGTAAAAAATATAGGATATTTTTTAATATCCAGTCCTACCTTATTTAGCTTGAAACCAAAAAACATTCAAAAGCCAAAATGAAATATAGTACAGTAAATGAGGGTACTTTGTTCACACGGCCTAAATTTATGCTATCCTACAAGCACTGACAATTATAATAATAATATCGTATGACATTTTTGCCGGAGATATCCCTTCGGATTGTTCCGGCTCCACTGCATCCACTGCATCTTTACCTTGTGGTTATTGTTCTCTGCTTTAACCCTGTTTGAAGTAGCTAGTGTCGATGCACAACTCGCCCAGGGGTACCGACGACTTAACGTAACCCCCGCAGCACGGCTCCTTTACACCAAAAAAGCACCGTTATCGTAATTCATAATATTTTGGGTCAAATCGCTTGTTATGTATGTATGTAGGTATTCGAGGAAACGAAGAGGCAGATTCCTTTGCTAGAGATGCAGCCAACTACGACGATTCAACAATAGTGAGTGAAGTGGTTGTTAGTGACATTAAAACAAGTAATTGGACTTCGTAAGTCCTAGGTTTTCACCCAAAGTAATCGAAAATAGAACTTCTTCTTCTTTTTGTATAGACATGACTCTGTCTGTTTTTTCAATGTGCCTCTAGTAAGTTGTCGTTCCATGGTTTTCGTGGTCTTCCCACTGATCGTCTTCCTATTGGGGAATCGTCTCTCGCTGTCATGACTATCCTATTTGTTGTCATTCGGATTATGTGGTCATTCCATTCTATTCTTCTGTTTCTTACCCAGTTATTAATGTTATCCACCTTGCACCTCCGTCGTATATCTGTACTTCTAGCTCTGTCCCATAGAGTCTTACCATCGATTTTTCGAAGGGTTTTCATCTCCGCTGTTTCGAGCAACCTTTTTGTCCTCTCTGTGTCGGGTCGTGTTTCTGCCACGTGTCATTATTGGTCTGATGACTGTTTTGTAAATTCTGCCTTTCATTTCTTTTCCGATATTTTTATTTCTCCATATTGTGTCATTCAGGCAACCTGCGGCTTTGTTTGCTCTATTCACTTGATCTTCCACTTCTGTTTCGAGCCTTCCGTAGCTATATAGTGTGATGCCTAGGTATTAAAACTCCATCACTTGTTCTATTATCTGACCTTCCAGCTCCAATTTACATCTTATTGGATCTGCTGTTATAACCATGCATTTTGTCTTTTTTGGGGAAATTAACATGTTAAATTTTCTGGCGATTATGTTGAATTGGTGCAGCATACGTTGTAAATCATCTTCACTTTGAGAGATTAGTATTCCATCGTCCGCATAGCAGATTATTTTAAGTTGTTTTTCTCTGAAAACTGAACTGGAAGTCGATATTATTGAAGTCTTCATGTAACTTTACGTCGATTTATATAAGATTTTACTAATTTTGAGTAATTTTTACTAAACTTTTTTTAAACAGAAATGATTTCAAAACCAGAACTAAAGAATCAAGCTCAACTTTTCAATACGCTTTGATTGATGTGTTACATGTACTATTTCTGCGACTCTATAATGGCACTTCTGGTTAGAACTTTTTAACCGGAAATGGTATTAAAACCAAATTTTACATTTTTTCTCATCTTGTTAAGGCACGTCGAATGATATATCGCTTATACTATTTCAGTGACTTTAAAACAGTACAGTAGACAAGTAAAAAGAGTGTGGGACGCCAAACCAATAGGGAAGAATAGAAGAAGAAGACCCATTAAAGAATGAAACAGTGACATCTCGCAGATACTGCAGAGTAAGGGTAAGACTTGGCAGGAAGCAACACAGATGGCATCCAATAGGAAGGAATAGAGAGAGTTCGTTAAGAGGTAGGACAACTCAAAATATTGTAAAAGATTGTAATCTAATGAATTGTATTATAAACGGCCCAGCACCGAAAGGTACAAATGGGTATACTGATTAAGTAAGTAAGTAAAACAGTACTTCTGGTTGCTTTTCTAAAACCAGAATTCCTAGGTAAAATATCTCACCTTTAGTACCATTCTTGGATTATAAGCTTTCATTCGACACCTCATTTGTCATTCTACCTGGTATAATAATACAGGAGTTATATTCGCGGTCGGACGGATAGATAGACAGACAGCCTAGGTCAAATTTCTCACCTTTAGTACCCTCCTTGGATTATAAGCTTTCATTTGACACCTCATTTGTCATTCTACCTGGTATAATGAGGGAGGGAAATATATTCGCCGTCAGACGGGCAGACGGACAGACAGCCTAGGTCAAATTTCTAACCTTTAGTACCATCCTTGGATTATAAGCTTTCATTTGACATTTCATTTGTCATTCTACGTGGTATAATGACGGAGGAGTTGTGTTCACAGATAGACAGACACACAGTCAGACAGACGGACAGACGGACGTGAATAATTCTAAGGTTTCACATTTTTTCAAAATTGGGTGAAAACAACAGTATTTAAATCCAAAATCCAGTGTAAGTGGCAAAGTGAATGGGATAACTCCCAATCTAAATTAAAAGAAATTGAACCATCTACAATAACGTGGATGAAGCTAAACACTTGTACAGCTTATACAAGAAGGGCCAACCAGGTTAGAATTGATCGCCTACGCTTAGGGCTTCTTCTTCTTAAGGTGCCGAGACCGCTTGTCGATCGTTGGCTCTCATGTTGCCCAGCATATTAACAATCACTGTCTTATTTATAGCCGCACGAAATAGTTCAGTGCTAGTTTTCCCAAACCATTGGCGTAGGTTTTTAAACCACAGAAATGTATGGCAGTTATAATTCATATTTCTAATAATGTTTAAAAAGTAATGACAAAAAAATTTTTCGTCTTAAAATAATTTTAAATTCGATATATTTACCTGTACAGGTGTGCTGCGCAGTAATGAACGCAAGCTGTATCAGTAGCCAGATGGCCGGTACGGTGTTCGAGGAAGCATAGGGAATAATATATTAAAGAACCAGTTGTCTTAAAATACTTGTTTTTCCGACGTTGCTAGCCCTTGGTCCATTGAATGTCAGTCGTAAAATCCAATTTATTAAATGCTTAACGCACATGATCTATTTCCTTTAAAAAATAGGTGATAAATAAATTTTACAATCTTACATACATCGATTTATGTGCAAACTTATTTGTCTTCTTGTCTTTTCCTAATGGCACTTGTTTTTTGTTGCTGCATAAATCCTTTAAAAATTATACGAAACTGCCATAAAAGAATTTTTATTACATTACAGAAAAATACAACGAAACAATTTTTATTGCTTCATAAATAACAGCTTAATGCTTTACCGCTTTAAACTTTTAAATAACGTCTATAAAGTATTGCTACACCTAAACCTAGAACCTGCATTTAACGAAAATATGAAATAAAATGTGTAATCCTCCATACTACCACCGCACCGGTACAAATGGGAATAAAAATCGTCGCACCATTGGGACCCTAATCCCGAAACCCAGTAAAAGGTTAATTGCCCTGTGCGATCCGAAAAATGTTTCGTCCTTAAAGTTGGTCGAAGTAGCGATAAAAAGTTTTGGAATTGAACGCCAACTTTTTGAATCGCTAAGTGGAAAACAGTGTTAGTGGGCGCAGTCAGTAGGATTTATTTATTTTTGGTTTCGCTAAACAAATGCAGTTTGCGCTTGGGGTTTATCACTAAATCGTTTAAAATTTCGACGGGAAACCTATAAACAGATTTGATTATAAACTTTTATTCAAACATGTGTCTAAACAATCTCACAGTATTAATTATTTCGGTACTCACAAGGAATACATACGTAATACATTCATACATAGTTTTAGAAGTTTAACTATTTAATAGACAAAATAGGTCTGGATCCCGCGTATGAAAAAAAAGTTGATTAATAGCAAGCTGAAAATTTGTTAATAGCTTAAGGGTGTCTAGTCGGACAAACTTTGATATATGGGAACACTGGAACAGGGGAAGTTTTAATTGTGGAACAGGTTAAAAATGTGGAACAGGTTAAAAATGTGGAACGGTCAGACAACGAAAACGGCACATGTATTTTGTCCGACAGAACAGTCTTAAACTCTCCGAACAGAGATTAAACTCTCATGCAAAAATCAGACTGCTATTTATCACCAAATGGGCATTTTAATGACTGGAACATGTAGAATATGTCAAATGACAGGAATTATGACAGGTGATAAATAGCAGTCTGATTTTTGCATGATAGTTTAATCTCTGTTCGGAGAGTTTAAGTCTGTTCTGTCGGACAAAATAAATGTGCCGTTTTCGTGGTCTGACCGTTCCAAATTTTTAACCTTTTCCACAATTAAAACTGCCCCTGTTACAGTGTTCCCATATATCAAAGTTTATCGGACTAGACACCCTTAAGCTATTAACAAATTTTCAGCTTGCTAATAATCAACTTTTTTTTCATACGCGGGATCTAGACCTAGTACTGCGGTGTCGTTATATTGCTATGATAGCAATTCTATAGTACTGCAGCAGATAGGCCAGTCTCTGTGGTGAAATTGTACGATTTTGTTGGATGCATGGTCATGGTCACCCACGATCAAATTTTTGCCAATTTTGTAATGTGAAGCTCAAAGGTGGCTAAAATTTTTGTTATTAACTTTTATTGCTATCTATTACTACAGCGGAGATATTGAGCTTTACCCTACTAATCAATCACCCTGTATATACCTTTTATAAAGGATTTTACTGTTTTTTTGTGCATTTTTTATTATCAACGTAGCCCTTAATAGGTCTGGATCCCGCGTATGAAAAAAAAGTTGACTAATAGCAAGCTGAAAATTTGTTAATAGCTTAAGGGTGTCTAGTCGGATAAACTTTGATATATGGGAACACTGTAACAGGGGAAGTTTTAATTGTGGAACAGCTTAAAAATTTGGAACGGTCAGGCCACGAAAACGGCACATTTATTTTGTCCGACAGAACAGACTTAAACTCTCCGAACAGAGATTAAACTCTCATGCAAAAATCAGACTGCTATTTATCACCTGTCATAATTCCTATCATTTGACATATTCTATATGTTCCACTTATTAAAACGCCCATTTGGTGATAAATAGCAGTATGATTTTTGCATGAGAGTTTAATCTCTGTTCGGAGAGTTTAAGTCTGTTCTGTCGGACAAAATACATGTGCCGTTTTCGTGGTCTGACCGTTCCAAATTTTTAACCTGTTCCACAATTAAAACTTCTCCTGTTCCAGTGTTCCCATATATCAAAGTTTGTCCGACTAGATACCCTTAAGCTATTAACAAATTTTCAGCTTGCTATTAATCAACTTTTTTTTCATACGCGGGATCCAGACCTAAAAGCTTAAACATTACCAGATCGAGCTGATTGTATTCCAAATAAGTATATACATAGAAAAAGCAGTTTAAATATTCAGGCAAAAATTATAAAGGGAATCGGTACAAAGTTTCGGCTCCAATGCTATTTAAAGGGGATTCATTTTGTTCGAATCCTAAGAAAAATAATAAGTATTTTTGAAAAATTTAAACGCAGAATGAAAGATTACGTTCTTACCGAGGGCGGAAAGTCCCTGAAAACTTCTATAATGTTTATTTTATTATGTTACAGGGGTGAAAAACTAAGAGAAAATGTAGTGTGATTTTTAATTTCAAATATCTCATTCAAAAGAAAACTTTTTATTTATTCTAAGGTACGTTCGGCCCTCGATAATAATATTTTCGTCTTTCATTCCACGTTTAAATTTTTTAAAAAATATTTATTAGTTTTGTCAAGACTCGAAAAAAATGGACACCATGTCCGTGGTGATATTTTCCAAATCGAACATTCGCTATCTTTGTCATACAACGCACTGAGTCAAATAGAATGTGGTGACAAGACACTGACAATTTTAAATATTTGACATGGCATCGGGAATATTTTGAGTTGTTGATTAAATAATATTGATAGTGTATTTGATAAATAAAACGTGAACTTAATAAAAAGTTATTTATTGTTTATTATTTATGGAAGAGCCAAGCAGAGAATACACCAGGATATATTCTGTGATCCAAGTATTTTGTTGTTAAAGATGTTTAAAATTGTAAGCGTTCCATAGTAACAATATATTATTAAAAATCACTTTATTACTTTTCCTCTTTTCTCGATTGAATATTAGTTTTTGTTGTACACTATATAAATTATTACAATCACTGAATACATATGTGGTTAGTGAAAAAAATATCATATTAATTAACTGCATTAATAATTTAAGCAGTTATACAAGTAACAGTTATCCAAGAATATTCAAAAGCCATCTCTTTAAAGTTAATGATGACATTGTCAAGTGATGTTTACATATCGATACCAGTGAGAATTTTACTACAGGTAATTTCCCGTGTTTGTCGATCGACCACGCCTCTTCCAACTGGGCCGTCGTGACCGACATAAACCAAATTTAAAAATGTTAATTTTAATCGTTCGATAGGCAAAACTCTCTTGGCGTTGGATCGTTGAGAAATATTATTTATTCCCGAATTACATCTAGAGGACATGACATTGGTCTGCTACGCGAGACAGTACCGGCTTTAGTCGATACTAGTGATGTAACGAATATTCGTTTTCGCATTCGCATTCGCGAATATCCGCATCTTTTAGCATATTCGCATTCGCGTTCGCATTCGCAAAATTTGTGCGAATGTTCTGCGAACATGAATATCAGAGAAAAATTAATTTGAAAATAACGTTAGATTAATAAAATCAAAATCTATTCTCTTTCTCATCTTTTTTTATTAAAAAAAGATAACTTAATCTCGTATAATCAGATTATCAGTCTTCACGTTGTTTTATTATTTGGTATAATGTAATACAGCTTAAGTTTCAGATTGATTTACACTAAATATCAATTAACTTCTCATTATAAATTTAGAAAACATTTCAAAAATAGAAACAAATTTAAAAAAACTGAACATTCGCATTCGCATCCGCATTCGCGAATGTAGTTATTAGATATTCGCATTCGCATTCGTATTCGCGAATGTAGTTATTAGATATTCGCATTCGCACTCGTATTCGCGAATGTTCAAAAAACGACATTCGTTACATCACTAGTCGATACAAGCGATGTACTGGCAAGGTTAGAGACTTTTTGTTGGAGATCAAAAGTATTTTTGGCAGTAGTGTTGTTTGGTGAGAGTATGTAGTCATTGAAATAATACGAGGTAATCATATAATTACCGGCAACGTATTCTTCAGAGATCTAGTTGCAGTATGCCGGTAAAAACTATTGAGAGTCTTAAAAACCAAATGGGAGATATGTTGACTGAGGCCTCTGATATTGCAAATGAATTTAATAAGACATTTTCAGAGATGGGCAAAACTTTGGCTGAAAAAATTAGTACTAATCCCCGCCAAGTATATGAAAATACTGTCTTAACAAACTCAATGATTTTATTACCTACAAATACATTTGAAATAGAAACAATAATAAATGAACTAAAGTGTAAAAAGGCAACTGGTATTGACGACATTAATGCAGAATGTTTGAAAACAATTTCACCATACATGCTCGAGCCATTGGTTCACATT
This sequence comes from Diabrotica virgifera virgifera, assembly GCF_917563875.1. Lineage (NCBI taxonomy): Eukaryota > Metazoa > Arthropoda > Insecta > Coleoptera > Chrysomelidae > Diabrotica > Diabrotica virgifera. The sequence goes on along the minus strand of NC_065444.1, from coordinate 63,354,783 downwards.
ATCAATATATGTATAGAAAAAGGAATATGGCCTAGAGCCTTCAAAACAACAGTAGTCATACCAATATATAAAAATGAAGACAAAACTCTTGCTGCAAACTATCGACCTATATCTCTTATTCGGCATATTTCTAAAATATTTGAATTATTATTGAAAAATAGGCTTACAGCATATATCAAAAAATATAATTTAATTTCCCCTCACCAATTTGGTTTTAAGCAAAATACTTCCACCCAAGATGCCATTTTGAATTTAACATCTAAAGCATATGAAGCACTTAACAAAAATAAAGTTTGCTTATGCGTATTTCTTGATTTGGCCAAAGCTTTTGACACTGTTAGTCACAATAACCTCTTACAAACCTTAGAGAAAATTGGTATAAGAGACAACTGTTTACAATTATTTAGAAGTTACCTCTCTGAGAGACAACAGGTAGTAAGGGTCTCCGAAGTAATAAGCGGACAAAGAAGTATAACATATGGAGTGCCACAGGGAACAGTATTAGGTCCTGTCCTGTTTAATCTATATATAAATGGATTATTTTCATTACAGAGTACAGGGCACATAATTGAGTTTGCTGATGATACAGCTATTATTTATGATGCTGAGAATTGGTATGAATTAAAAACAAAAGCAGAATGTGATCTACAACTAATAAAAGAATGGTTTGACTACAAAATACTAACAATCAATTTTAAGAAAACTGTTTATCTACCAATATTTAACTCTAACTTGACCACTGATCTTTTCAAACCCCTTCAAATATCACATAATAAACAAAAATTTTATATTAAACCCGTAACAAATGTTAAATATCTAGGAGTTTTTATAGATACACATCTAAAATGGGACTTTCACATTAAATATATCATTAAAAAGCTACAGTTTATCCTGTATAAGTTTAAACATCTTAAAAAACACATACCTAATATATACCTTCGCACACTATATTACGGACTAGTAGAAAGTCATCTCCGTTATGGTATACTGGCTTGGGGAAGCGCCCTAAAAACACACATTCTCTCATTGGAAATTATACAAAGAAGTTTTCTTAAAATTATTATGTCTAAACCATACACCTACTCTACAGATAGATTATATAAGGATAGTAATATATTTGACTTGAAACAGTTATACTTTCTTTGTGTGTCTTTAAAATATCACACCATGAAAACAGACAACAATTTACCATCACATGAGCATGATACAAGAGGCAAACACCTTTATATGATTCCGAAAATGACAAAGTCCTTCTGTCAAAGAAGTTTTTTATTTCTAGCCCCAAAAATATATAATCATATCCCCAGTGATATCAAAAATACTAAGAATGTTCTTCTATTTAAAAAGAAATTAAAATCATTTCTGATGGAACAAACAAGAAATGTTTGTGACATCATTATAGTAGCTTAAATTTACATACATTAAAAAACAAAAAAAAATAAATGAAACTCTAGAGTCACTACCAATTTTTATACCTATATTTCAAATTTTATATTGTTTTAAACTGATTTATTTTGCTTATTATTTTTATCATATTTAATAAAACATGCGTATATACACCATTATTCAAAAATATTACTAACTAATTGAGCCATACATAATTGTTTAAAAAAAATTAATTATTCGTGCTTTATTGTTAAACTAAGTATTTATTTTATTGTTTTCATTATATTATTTATTCTACGTATCACATTCACTAAAACATAACTGTGTATTTACAATTAAAAAAAACGTACCTATCTATTTATTGTATTATATTTATTATGTTGCTATTTATGTTATTTATGTTATTTACGTTAATATGTTATTATTTATTATTTTATATCATATTTACCGAAACAGGTGTATCCACACCTCTCGGAGACTTTCGGGTTAATTTATTCACTTTAGCTGTAAATATCTAAAAAGATTGTACCTATTATTGTTGAATAAATTATTATTATTATTATTATTATTATTATTATTATAAAAACTGTTTTTGCACCCTATGAAGTTTTTGGTAAAAGTAGAACAAACTGTAAGTTATAATAAACTGTTGGGTCCGTTTTTACAGAAACTACGGAAGCTGAAATTTTCTATGAAAGAAAACCCATTTTTTTACAAATAATGAAAGCATGTCAGTATATTTAATAGTAGGGTTGTGAAAAATCCGACATTGCATCTGGATTATTTCTTTTATATTTTTGTATGATAATCTCGAAATTAAAAGAGAATTATTATCTGTTTATTGTTCTATTAAACCTGCATACAATCTATCAAACCTGAAGTTACACAGTAAAATCACTCCTGTGTCGGCACTTTGATCTCGACAAGTAATACCGTCAGAGTACACAAATAGTGATTCAACAATTTTCTTAAAAATATCAACGTTATTGCCCAAGTTTTAATACTCAATGCTTTTTAATAAATAATAACACGTACGAATATTGTACACGTCATATAAAAGTCAAATAAAAAGGCGGTTAATTTCGAAGTTCTCACGGCATTGCTATACTCTGTTTTTAAACCAGGAGGAGTAATTCAAATTTACCGCACCGTAATGCTTGTTTGTAATTCGTCCAACGGCACTAACGGCAGGCAAGTTTACTCCACTGTTATAAAATTTTGACACTATTCACATTTATGAAATTTTGACACTATTGGCATTTCATAGGTTAATTAGGTTATATCGGCGATTTTTTGTGTTTTCTGCATTATTCCTTTAGTTTTTAGATGTTTAACCTACTTTTATATAAACAACAGTTGGTTTTAGAACTCTTTAGCGACCTATTATTCGATATCATCGACATTAGATTATCACCGAAGGCCGACATGATCAACCAAAAAAAAAGATGTATTGGGTGATTTTTCTAGTGACTTTCTTGGGTGTGAATCTGTATTTTTAGTTTAGTTTTTCTTTGTTTAAAAACAAAGCACAGTAGTATAAAGACATATTAAACTAGTGGTCTCTAAGAAAGTATATATTTCGCTGTTACAACGCAGATTCCAAACGATAACCAAAATAATGTAGGAAAAATAATATTAAACTTTATTTCAACAATGTTAAATTAGATTAATCACAATGTAGATGAAAAACCGTTGGAATTATTGAAAAATAATATTTCACAATAATTATATAACACACTTCACAACAATTCACAATACCAACTCAGTTTAAGCAAAATGCGGTACTATTTACCACTTTAACCGTACGTTTCTACGCGACTAGCAATGCGAGAGTGGTTCTCTAGCGGCTGAGAAGCTTGCGCGGCCGCTATGCGCCTTAAATATTTTACTTCCAATTTTTTCAGAGAGATGTTCTACTGTCCCTCTGTATTCGCAGTGTGCAAGTACTTGGAGGCGATACGAGAAACTATCGTGCGCGAATAGCGGAGAAATATTGAAACTTTCTTAAATAATTCATATTTGAATTGAAATTGTCAAATTGACGTATATTTCATACCTACTGTCATTGAAGAAGAAAAAATATACATATATTGCTCCACAATATTGATATGATATGCCATTATTATATAAAGGTAAATTTATTTAATTGTATTTTGCTTGCAGTTCTGCGTTTTAATAACTAATGTTATTTACTACATACAATTGTTTACGGTTTAATAACATAACCTGAATCTTATTCTTTCTTATTATTTTTTTTGGACTACGGCCTTGACAATTATCCAGTAACCAGGACTAATATAATTGGCGAATATAAATAAAAGTGCGAATAATGTTGCTGAGCGCAGAAACCAGGTGTCGCTTTGCCGAACTTGCACGGTCCCAATACTGTGATTCGGCTATTAATAAATATAACCAGTATTATAATAAAAAACATTGTATTTTTGATTTCTCTGACAATCTTGGACACAGAAAGGTAACTTATAACAGGTTTCTGAACGAGCATACAAGGTAGGTGTGATTGTTACTTATTACATACTTGTTCATACACGTATTTTTTGGTTTAAGAGTTTTCTTTATCCCTCAAAGAAAAGTCAAAATGGCGTTATTTTATGCAAACTGTTTTTAAATTGTTTTCTTAGATTTTAGCCCAGTAAATGAACGGGAAATTCGGCGATACCGTGTAATTTTCAGGGGCAACTCCAAATTGCATGAAAATTTGGATTTAGGTTCTACTTACCCTCCACTTCAAAGTTGAAATTGTGCCGTTGGTTGCTTTTACTTGGGGGTGACAGTCACCCCTTCTCGGGGGTGAAAAAACATACGTTCAAGATAAGACCGGAAATGGATAAATTGACTGATTCTAAGCAACTTTTGTTCTATAAAGTTTTTTACGTAATTCAATACTTTTCGAGTTATTTGCCATTGAAAATGTTGATTTTTCGACAAAAAAACTACGTTTTCAGACGGTTTTTCGCAAATAACTCAAAAAGTAAATATTCTATCGAAAAAAATATCCTTAGCAAAAGTGTAGCTTATAAAGAGCCCAAAAAAATGGTGTATCAGTAAAGTCTATCAATCAAACAAAAACAAAGTTGTAGTTCATGAAAAATACGTTCTTATTCGTCTAATTCCAAATCGAATATTTCAAGGTGAAATCACCGAAAAATTAAGCACTTTTCAAGAAAAACCCATTTAATGTTTTTTGAAGTGTTTATAAAAGCTTTGTCTAAATTGTAAACAAAAGTTTTAGCATTAAAAATAAGCGAGTTACGCTCAAAATAACGTTGGCTCTCTTTTTTTTTGTAAAAAATCATAAAAATCTCGCCGTGTTTAGCTCCCCAAATGAAATTAATCGCTACCGCTTTACAAACAATTTACTTACCTAGCTATTTCTTATATGATCTGTTAGTATCACCGGTTTAAAGTGTTTATTTTTGAAAGGGTTATAATTTAGAAAGCTTGAATGGGTCACTAATCACGAGTGTATGCAAATTTTGAACAGCCATATCTTAACCAATTTTTGTGTTACGGAGAAACAAAATGAAACTAGCATATTTATAATAGCAAAACCTACATTTTTTTACTCTTTAAGATTTTTCTTATCACTAATAATTTTTAAGTTATTTTGAAAAAATGAAATTTTTCAAAAATTTTTAGAAAATTTTTTTTTTACTAGAAAACCAAATGTTTTCGAAAATAAGCACTTCAAACCAATCAAACTTACAGATCATATAAACAATACACATACAGTTAAAATAAATGGTAAAGTTAAACGATTAATTTCATTTAGGGTGCTAAATAGAGGGAGGTTTTCACGATTTTTTTTACCAAAAAAAAGGGGCAAACTTTTTTTTTTCAGTGTAACTCGTTTATTTTTGATGCTGTGAGCTTTTGTAAAAAACAATTAATAAGCTTTTTTTCGATACTTTAAAAATGTTAATAAGGTTTTCCCGAAAAATGCTTATTTCTTCGGTGATTTCGCGTTGAAATATTCGATTTGGAATTAGACGAATAAGAACGTATTTTTCATGAGCTACAACTTTGCTTCTGCTCAAGTTGTAGACTTTACTGTTACACCATTTTTTTCGTTTTTTTTTATAGGCTACACTTTTGCTAAAAATATTATTTTCGATAAAATATTTACTTTTTGAGTTATTTGGGAAAAACGGTCTGAAAACGTAGTTTTTTTGTCGAAAAATCAACATTTTAAATCGAAAATAACTCGAAAAGTATTAACTTACGTAAAAAACTTTATAGAACAAAAGGTGCTTAAAATAAGTCAATTTATCCATTTCCGGCCTTATTTTAAACACGCGTTTTTCACCCCCCGAGAGGGGGTAAATGTCACCCTCCAAGTAAAAGCAACCAACGGCACAAATTCAACTTTGAAGTGAAAGGTAAGTAGAACCTAAATCCAAATTTTCATGCAATTCGGAGTTGCCCCTGGAAATTACACTCCAAAACGGTTGGTTATTTATTGGGCTATTTATTTATTTAGTATTTCCGGTTTGGCGTTCTAGCAGCTATTATCTTATCATTTTTTGAAGTTATACTTCTTTAGGCGCGTTTGGGAAAATGTTGAGAGTGATTTTTTATAAAAACGACAGTATGAACTGCGCGCCCACTGACAGTATGAAATTAGTTGCTAAATTTTTCAAGTTACGTATGGATCAGTGCAAATAAAGTATTAGAAAAATATATTGGTGTTTTTACTAAACATATTTATTATAATTTTTGTGTCTTTGGATTTGTCTTCGTCGGGAATAGGATAAAAAGTATTAAAATATTATGAAAAGAAGATTAAAAGAAATCTTAATATTATTTGTACACTCTGTCAAAATAATTCATTTTAGTATCATTTACGGTCATAGCACACTGACTTACACGGTTGTCGCCCGATAACCGTGTTTAGCGCGGTTATGTGTTGTATGGGTGACCGCTTAGGAACACCTCATGTTACTGCCTTGCCTAAATTGTTTTTTAATTTTTGGTATCGTTTTAATAAAATTTTTTGGAAAGTAGTAAGTATTAAAACTAGTTTGATATTTAAATAAAATACAAATAAACTGTTTAAACTATATTTATTACGTTGAAATCATATAAAAAAAATCCACGAGGAAAAAAATTTCCTGTAGTTGGCTGTATACCATTTATTACAAAAAACCATGAAATCCTTTATAGAAGGTATATTTGTTAAAATCCCTATACAGGGCTACATCATAAAACAAACAGAACTAGTTTTCAATTGGTTGACCGATCATCATCAGTGTTTCCTAAAAGTGTATAACCTGATAAGATGATGCAAAATATTTAAAATTTTCACTATGATTTTAAAAAGTGATAGGTTATACTCACTTGAATCAAACATGCTAACCACCAAAGTAAAAATATTAGGGTAAAAACCCTTTAAAATTAATCCGTCATAGGAACATATAAAAATGATGTGACTTTACACATGGATGTACAAAATATCCAATGTTTTACGCTCGAGGTACCATTGAGCTAAATTTGACTTGTTTACATCATGGCTGTGTGGAAGCAAGTGACTTTGATAGCGGAAATCCTGAATGGTGACATGACAGAAATGACAGTTCCACAGGAAGTTAAAATTTCCCTGTTGGTTTTGTGATATTTATTGTAAAGTTTGTTAAATTATTAACAATAAAAACAGTCGCTCCCACTATGGTAAATAATCTGTTAAAATCAAAATGAACTTGATGTAAAAGTTAGAATATTTGTAATGAAATTTGGCAAACCAAATTACACGTTGGAACGAAAACTCAATAAACGTTATCAAGCCCTCTTATGTGGACATCTAGGGCTTAGAAGAGCAATTTTATGTTGATATCAAGTTATCGATTTTATTCGAATGGTTGGAAGTTGCCGTAGTATGTGGAAGTATCATAAAAGATCACAATGGGGGAGACACAGATGTGGAAATGTCCCAAAATCAGGGAAGGATGTATAAGACAAGCTCAGATTCATGCGACCATTTCCCAAGGTCCCTGCAGGCTACCCAATCAGAACTATAAGGGTTCGACAAAACAGACCGTCATATGATATAGTCAACCATAGGAGAGAGGGTTGAGTGTTAGAGGTTTATGAGATTATGTATAATGAAAATGTGACATGAACGGGACCCAGAAAGAGTAGTGAGACTATCAAATTCGGTTACAATGTGAATCAGATCGGATACAGCTCAAGTGAAGATAGTCATAGAAAATTATGGATGAAAGTTTAGAGATGGAGATGTATGTGGGTGATGATAGCAGATGTTAGTTTGTATGTGTATCATTGGATATATGATAATGGTTAATGGGTAGAGATGATTAAGAAAGAAAATAATTATGGATTGTGCCAAATCAACTGTAGATGTAACTGTAGGAAAGTGATGGGAGTAATAAAGAGGTAGAAGTGATATTGTAATTAAGAAGAAGTTAAGAAAAGAGTTGTCGATGAAGTGGGTGAAAGTCCCGGTTTAACGAAACATGGCGGTTTACACAATTTGGACTTTTTTGTTTTTCTTTAACTATTTCTAGGTCCTCGTACAAGTCAAACTTTAAGAAGTCTCTCTGTGGGATTTTGTGTAGAAAAGATACGTCATCTGGGATATTCAGAGTATGATTTTTCTCTTGTAAGATGTTGTGAGAAGGTAGAGGTGAGAATAGCTACAATGTTCTGACTGTGATGCCACTTACATAGGAAGAACTTGTAGATCACTTGCTTCTCTCTCTCTCTTGAACACACTAAAAGAGAGAACACCTATACCTGCTTTGGTAATTGCTTTTCTAAGCCCTAGATGTCCACATAAGAAGGCTTGATAATGTTTATTAAGTTTTCGTTCCAACGTGTAATGTGGTTTGCCTATCTCTTTCATTACAAATATTTCAACTTTTACATCAAGTTCATTTTCATTTTAACAGATTATTTACCATAGTGGGAGCGACTGTTTTTATTGTTAATAATTTAACAAACTTTACAATAAATATCACAAAACCAACAGGGAAATTTAACTTCCTGTGGAACTTTCATTTCTGTCATGTCACCATTCAGGATTTCCGCTATCAAAGTCACTTGCTTCCACACAGCCATGATTTGAACAAGACAAATTTAGCTCAATGGTACCTCGAGCGTTAAACATTGGATATTTTGTACATCCATGTGTAAAGTCACATCATTTTTATATGTTCCTATGACGGATTAATTTTAAAGGGTTTTTACCCTAATATTTTTACTTTAATGGTTAACATGTTTGATTCAAGTGAGTATAACCTATAAATTTGAGCCTATAACTAGCCTTTGAGCATGGGATCACACATGTTCATTAACTCGGCCCATGGAGAGTTAGAGCCATCTTCTCTAACACTCACATGGGTAATTCCTACCTGGCGCGTCCATGTCGCGGGGTTGGGCACCTCTCACTTCAGTAGGCCGGAGTGAACAGGTGGCGAAGTTCAGGTAGGGACCCAGTTCTGTGGGGTATAACGCGGACCCCTGCCCAGGGATACGGGTGAAGACCACAACGGCGGAGACGGCGTAGAAGAGGATCTTCGGTTCAGCGTCAATGGCGGAAGTGGCAGGCCTGTTTTTTCGGCATACCACTACAGAGTCTGATCTAAAATGGGCGGTTGTGGATTCTGGTTGGCGAAAAAACATCGACGGCGAAAGAAAAGGAGCAGATTGGGCTCTTTAGTCCTGTAAGACAACCAATCTAAAGGAAGAAAACCTTGATTACAAATTACCAGGTCCTCCAGGTAGGGGGTTAAGACGTCAGGCCGGTTCCCTGTCGCTTGTAAAAATTAGAAAAATACCAAAAAGCCTAAAGATTGGCTCGGAATCTCGGACGGATTAAATAATAAACGACTTCGGCGACGGAAAAGGATTATGAACATTGGCACCTGGAATGTGCAGAGTATCAGCGGAGAGATAGAAGAAATAACTGAAGAAATTAAAAAATTAGATATGGATATAGTTGTCTTCACCGAAACAAAAAAGAAAGGAATAGGTATAGAAAAAGTAAACAATTATGTACATATATTCAGCGGAGTTTCAAAACACGAGAGAGCGAAAAGAGGAGTATCAGTTCTAATACACAAAAAACATAAACATAAAATCACTGACTTTGAAGCAATAGACGAAAATATAATAAGAGTAAACATAACGATAAAAGAAACACCTATTACGATACTTGGGGATTTATGCAATCAGTGATGATGAACCTTACACAAACAAAGATGAGTTCTTTGCTAAAGTTAACGATGAAATTACGAAAATTGGAAATAGAAGAGAATTGGTAGTTATAGGAGACCCGAACAGTAGAGTATGTCGTAAAGTAGATAATAAGGTGGTAGGTCCCTATGGAGAAATAAACCAGAATGATAATGGTGAGAGGCTAATTGAAATATGTGAAAACCATCAATTAAAAATAACCAATGGATTTTTTAAACATAGAGATGTACACAAGTACACCTGGACCCAAACTACAAGAAATTTAAAATCAATTATAGACTATGTCATCATAAAACAAAATACTAATATGCAAGTACAGGACACAAGAGCATACAGAGGAATAACATGTGGTTCAGATCAGTATGTCGTAAAATCAAAAGTAACCTGTCCATTTAGATATAAAATAACACATAATCAAACAAATTGTCAACCCCAACAAGAAGAAACTTTGGAAAAAAAGAAGTTATAATTTGGATAGTTTGACCCAAGAGAGTACAAGAATACTATATCAACAAAAACTGGATGAAAAACTAATGAATATAACTGAAACATCAACAGTAGAGGAGGTATATAAAAACGTAGTCGTTACCGTTAAAAAAGCTGCAGAAGAAGCACTCGGCTCTAACACTTAAAGACAAAGTGAAAAACTATGGTGGAACAAAGAAATAGAAGCTCTCGTAGAAGAGAAAAAGCAAGCGTATATCAGATGGCTGAGCAGTAAACAACAAAAAGATAGAGATGAATACCTGGAACTCAAAAGAATAACAAGAAGAACAACAGTAAAAGCAAAAAGAGAAATGTGGGATAACAAGTGCCAGGAAATTAATACCTACCTGGGAGGCAGAAAATGTACAGAAACATGGAAGTTAATCAGTAACGTAAGAACTAACGAAAGGAAGAACACAAACATTCAATTAATATCCACACAAAAATGGGAAAAGTACTATGGGGAACTACTGACAGAAAATTGGGACGAATACTTAACTCAATCACCAACAGAGGTTAACATTGAAGGAGAAGATAATATATCAATACAAGTGACAGAAATTAGAAAAGCTATAAAAGAGCTGAAAAACGGTAGATCTCCAGGACCAGGGGATATCCCAGCCAAACTAATATAATGTGGATCACAAAAATTGTTTGCAACCGTCACTTGGTGCATAAATCAATTTATAAATGGTTCTCCCTTACCCGACGAGTGGAAAATTGCTTATATTTCGTCGATCCATAAGAAAGGAGATAAGCTTAAATGTGAAAACTATAGAGGAATACCAGTCACTAGTACATTCAGCCGTTTATATGGACGAATAATTAGAGACCGCATTGAGAAGGAGTACAAAGACCAAGAGGAAGAAGAACAATCCGGTTTTCGAACAGGAAGAAGCTGTACTGATAATATCTTCTGCATCAAACAACTAATAGAAAAAAAATTAAGCACAAATCAAGAAACCCACTTCTTGTTTATTGACTTGCAGAAGGCGTACGATACAGTTCCTGTAAACAAACTCTGGAACGTGTTACGACAGACGAATATTAGTGTCACCTTAATAGAAGCCTTAAGAAATTTGTATGAAGGGTCAATATCACAAATAAAAACTGGAAACAGATTATCGCAAAGCTTCCTGGTTAATAAAGGTCTACGTCAGGGGTGTTGTATATCACCGACCTTGTTTAAAATATATGATTCAAAAGCATTGAAAGAGTGGAAACGAAAATGCAGAGGCATGAGCGTAGATCTTGGAGAGATTTGCTTATATACATTGCAGTTTGCTGATGACCAGGTTGTTATAGCAAACGATAAAGATGATCTAGAGTACATGGCAAGGAAATTACAAGAAGAATATAGAAAGTGGGGACTAGAAATTAATACACAAAAAACAAAATACCTGCCAATAGGTACCGAACTATCGAACATCACATTAGAAAATAATGAAATCATCATGCCCTGCGACCAGTACACATACCTAGGAATCGTTTTTGACACAACGGGGAAAGATGATGAAGATATAAAGAGAAGAATAACACAATCCAGAAAAACAATAGGTTGCCTAAACAGCGTACTGTGGAGTCATGAAATCGGAAAAAGAAGAAAACACAATATCTACGAATCTCTTATTAAAAGCAGTCTATTATACGGAGCAGAAACTTGGCGGATAACCGAAAACAACAGAAGAAAACTGGAGGCAGTAGAAATGGACGCTTTTAGAAGATCAGTAGGAGTGTCACGCAGAGAGAGAATACGTAATGATGAGATAAGACAGCGAATGGGGGTTGACGGCTCTCTAACAACAGACATAGAAAGAAAACAGCTGATATGGTACGGACACGTCCAGAGGATGGATAACTCAAGACTCCCTAAAATAATTATGCAATGGGTACCACCAAACGGCAGAAAGAGAGGAAGACCCAAGAAATCTTGGAGAGAGAGAGTAACGAAGGCGATGAGCGCAAGAGATCTTAGAGAGGGCCAATGGGATGATAGAGTGTCATGGAAATTAGGCATCGGACAACGTCGCAAGACGTTTTAAAACCGATTGATATATATATATATATATATATATATATATATATATATATATATATATATATATATATATAACCTATAACTTTTTAAAATCATAGTTAAAATTTTAAATACTTTGCATCGTCTTATCAGGTTATACACATTTTAGGCAAACACTGATGATGATCGGTCAACCGATTGAAAACTAGTTCTGTTTGTTTTATGATGTAGCCCTGTATAGGAATTTTAACAAATATACCTTTTATAAAGGATTTCATGGTTTTTTGAAATCATATAAGTAATAGAAGTATAACTTCTTAGGTGCGTATAAAGTACACACATTCTTTTTTTCGTTTTCTTAAACTTTATTGTTGTTTATGTGCTAGTAAAAATATCCTAAGAACCACCCCCACCTCTAATCCGATTCTGAGCAAAGCGGCCTGGTTCTTTTTGTGTTACTACCAAAAAGGATTCTTATAAGGAAATCCGGGGATTGCGTTGTTGTATTTTGATTCCGCTATTTTATGTAAAAAATAAGGCGTGAATGCTATAGTGTTAGTACGTTCAATAAAGCTGTAGTTCTTGTTACTAAATCTATTGAACTTTGGCCCTTTGACGCTTTTTCTAGGAAAGTGAGACCGTTATATTTTTCCAGATAATTGCAGAAGAAATAAAGACCTGCATTTTGTTTTGTCTAGTAGTATATACCAAAAGTTGAACTAAAAACAAGAAATTATGATTACAATATGCTAAGTCTAATGGCAAACGTATAAAATCTGAAAATACATAAACGTCGACTCTAGCTGATAATAGTAATTTGTGAAAACTCCCGCTTAGAAAACGAAACATTAAACAAGACAAATGACTTTTTTACGACTTAGTGTACTACTCTCTGTTTTATTCATTTGACTTTTATTGGTAGGTGGTCACGATTTCATTAGAATCTTCCAATAAATCACAAAAGTTGACCATAGAATTATAGGCAAATAAATAAAGACTTTTTCAACCTTGCGTGATCTGTTAAAGGTGAAATATGGCACTGGAAATTACTAAATGGGAGACGGAAGAGCAATATTTGTATTAAGTTTGAAACAGAGTGAAAATACACATAGTTTCAAAAGTTATGCATTACCCAAAATTTTCAGTAGTAATTGCACGAGAGCTATTAGATTAGAGAGTAATTTTCGATTTGTCTCCCGAGTCACACTTTGGCAGTTTTAAATCAAATATATGATAACAAGTAGATTACTCCAGGTCCGAAAAATAGCGTAACGCGGAGCAGTTCGGGTCGGTGGTCTATCTATCTCTCTCTACCAGCGCTTAGCCTTCTCTCTTTAGCATATGATGGCCGCCGCCTCTGTGTCTGTGTCGTTCCATTACTCCCACCTCTTGGTAGATACGCTCACACTCGTACGACAGACAAAGATAGCTAGACCACTGTACTTGATATTGGCGTTACACCCCGATGCATTGAGTGGCATATCCCTAGCCTGGTCTATTGTTAACATATCTCTGAGTGAAATTATGTCAAAGTGCCACGAGGGCAACAAGTCGATCATAATTTTAAAGATCGAGTAATTCGCTGAGATTATTTCATAAATAAAACTGCCTTTTTAAATAATTTTAACTAATATTTTATTGATATCTTCACCTGAATATTTGCTAAACCTTTTTCTTGGTGTTCTCTATGACAAGTTGTAAAACATTAATTGTCATTAACGCCACTCAATGTTCATTTTTGCGTAACAAAGAAGGGCATCTGACGTAATACTTGACGGGGAATTATCGAAAACAATTCCCGCGGTAATTTTTATTCTTGAGGTTTCTATTGGTCAGAATCTCTATGAAGGAAATAATCAGTAGTAATTACACGAGAGCTCTAAAATTATCAATTTGTATCCCGAGTGATACTTTGACAGTTTTGATTTCAAGACCCGAAGGCAGTGGCGTAGCTAGCCCCACGGGGGCCCCATATCAAAGTTTGTCGCGGGGCCCTTTTCCCACGCGACAAAAGAAGCAAAAAGGCTTGTATAGAATAGAATAGAAATATGTTTTATTGTCACTGAAAATTTTACAATTTTATGGACAAAGCTTACAAAAAGTCGGAAAAAAACAAAAACAAATACAGTTTACTGAAATAACATAAATCATCAATATTAGTACAAAATAAAAGATAATGAAATAAAACAAAAAAATATATTGCAAAATTTAAATAAATTGCACACTACATAATACAACCGTACAAACTAATAAGTTCTGCGTATAAGACCCAAATATAAATAATAATAAACCTAATAAACTCTAAAACAAACTAGAAAAATAGATTTGAATTGTCGAGACTCATTGTTTGAAAACAGATTCAGTTTTTTCAATCCAAGGATGAATGGACATTGAAAATGAGCTTAAACAAAGAAGCTCTGTTCTTATGGTATAACGGTGAGCGGCAAGCAAATACACTTCTCCAAGAAATTAACGTATCACCTTAAAAATGGGTCATTTTTGATGTCTCGAATTTCTTAAACCTGTTGTTCGATTTCAGTGATTTTTTTTTAATGTGTTATAGCCTTATTTTTTAACAATATCGGTGTAATAATATTGTTGCTAGACAGGTAAATTGTCATTGTATACTGAGTGTACCAATCAAACTGTGATTTTTTCTCTCAAAGTTCGCGTTACCCCGTGGCACATTTTAGCATTTATAAAATACTGAAATTAAAACCCAACTACATAATTATAGCCTGTTTTATTAACATTCTGTTTTTTGATTCGTTCGCTTTTGATTCATTCTTATGTTGGATAATAAAAAAGTTAGGTACTTTAACAACTAGCCTTGTTTTTCGTCAATACATGGTGTTTTTAAATAAGTATGGCAAACTCTAAAGCAGCCCATAAATTGCGTTCTTGCTCGACAGTTTTGTTAACTTTTTTTCTTCGACGAGCAAGTCTGTTCGAACAAAAATGATTATTGCATCATTTTTGCAAGCGAACAAGAACGACAGTTTTCAACCCAAACACTTCCGTTTTGCGTAATTTTTGTTCGAACAGACTTGCTCATCGAACAAAACTGTCGAACAATAACGCAATTTGTGGGCCGCTTAAGGGGTAATTCTGCATGAAAAAATAATGACAGTTTGCGTTTGCTTTATAAACGTATGTCTGCAAATGCTTCGTCTTCGAGATAGGGGGTGTTAAAATTTTTCTTACAATCTGACGCTTTATTTATTGCCCTAAAACCGGTTGAAATATGCAACTAAAATTTGGTGAGTTTTAAGAGGTAGTTATTGCGCATTTTTGATATACAATTAGGAATTTAATACTCATCATTGGCGCGCATACGGGTAATATGACCCTTATGTGCGCCAATAGTGAACATAAAATTCTTAATTGTATGTTAAAAAAATGCACAATAACTACCTGTTAGAACCCACCAAATTTCATTTGAATATATTAACCGGTTTTAGAGCAATAAATAAATCGTCAGTTTGTAAGATAAATCTCAACACCCCCTATTTCGGACATACGTTTATAAAGCAAATTATCATTATTTTGTCATGCAGAATTAACCCTTAAAGTTTGCCATACTTATTTAAAAACACCCTGCATCTGCACTGATCAAAAATAAGGCTAGTTGTTAAAGTATTACATACCTAACTTCTTTATTATCCAACTTCTTTAGTATCCAACATAAGCGAATGAATCGAAAAACAGAATGTTAAGAAAACATGAGGCTAAAGTTGGGCTTTAATTTCAGTATTTTATAAATGCTATAATATTCCACAAGGTGACGCGAACTTTGAGAAAAAATCACAGTTTGATTGGTATACAGCCGGTACACAATGACAATTTACCTATTTAGCAACAATATTATTACAACGATATTGTTCAAGAATACGGCTATAACATATTAAAAAATCACTTAAATCGGAAAACAGGTTAAGGAAATATAAGACATTAAAAATAACCAATTTTTAAGGTGGTGCGTTAATTTCTTGGAGAAGTGTAGATATACTAAAATACAATTATATATAAAGAACAGATTATACGAAAATATACCCAAACAATACATACTGTTTCAAATTTTCAAAGATAAAGCGATTACAAAAATTGCAATTTGGCATTATACATTATACAATAACTCACACACATCCAACGGAATTGACAATGAGAGGTAGCTTGAAAACAAAAAAGCTCTGTTCTTATGGAGCAGAAAATAGATAATAGATAAATACGATTTATATAGGTGTAAATTGTAAATAAAGAATCCACTACACCAAAATGTTGATATCCAAACAACATACACTGTTTCAAAGCATTTTAATAGTGAAATAATTGTAGAACACTTTGTTCAATTTTTGTAAGTGAAATTTTGTTTCGACATGCCACGCTGGGGGCCCCTGAATGTCGGGGGCCCCGTATAATTGATACGGCTGATACGGCGGTACCTACGCCTCTGCCCGAAGGGGAGTCAAAGTGTTTGAGTGTAATTCGGTAATATTATTTTCATGAATAAAACTGATTTTAAATCATTTTAACTAATATTTTTTTGATGATATCTTCGAAATATTTTGATGATATCTTCTGAATATTTCCTAAACCATGGTGTTCTATTCGAGAAGTTGTAAAACATTAATTGTAATTAATGTCACTGAATGTTTATTTTTGCGTAGCAACGGAGGGCATCTGACGTAATACTTGACGACTGGAAATTATCGAAAACAATTCCCGCTGTAATTTTTATTCTTGTAGGTTTTTATTGGTCAGAATCTCTATGAACGAAATATTCACTATTATTAACTATTTTCAGAAACTACTGTTATGGATATTTTAGAAAAAATATAACATTGATAAAGGTATGTTTTAAAAGAATACATCAGCGCGTCATCAATATTACTTCGAGAGAAATAGTCCTGTCGCCAGTGGAGGTACAACGGCCTCCTTAATTCAGATGGGCTTACCCAAGTTTTTTTATGTATTTTGACCCGTAGAACAAGAATTTTTTTGGGTAACAGTTGATCCGGATGTCGATAAGATTGTTATAAACAAAGAACTTGAGGAATCACATAACAGCGATTTTTCGCAAAACAAAACATTTTTTTGTATTTATTGGGTCATTCTAAGCAAAAAATGTTTTTACAAGTTTTTTCGTAGGATGCATACCGCATTTGAAAGTTCAAGTGAAATTATATCGGTTTTGATTATTTTAATTCCTAAAAATTAATTTTTTTTTTTTTTTTGTTAAACACAGCTATAAACACATACTGCTTGAATGATGTTTTCAATGCATTTCTCATTTGAAATCGAACGAGTAGGCGCGCATACAGACAATTATTTCTACGTAGATTACGTACATTAAAACGCATGCATTGGGTGCGGGAAACACTATGTGTTTATAGCTTCGTTTAACAATAAAAAATTAATTTTTAGCAATGCAAATAATCAAAACCGAAAGAATTTGACTTGAACTATCAAATGCATTAAGCAGAATTGCTATTTTATTTTTAATGAAAAATTATTCGGGTTCAAAAATTGCACTTTTTCGATTTTTTGAAAGTTCAACCGCGTTTATCTCGAAAAATATGCATCCTACGAAAAAACTTGTAAGACCATTTTTTGCTGAGAATCACCAAAAAATACAAAAAAATGTTTTGTTTTGCGAAAAATCGCTGTTATGTAATTCCTCAAGTTCTTTGTTTATAACAATCTTATCGACACCCGGATCAACTGTTACCCAAAAAATTCGTGTTCTACGGGTCAAAATACATAAAAAAAAACTTGGGTACGTCCATCTGAATTAAGGAGGCCGTTGTATCCCCCCTGGCGACAGGACTAAAAGTAGTTTTTCGAAAGTTCTGCGAACCTTGCGTCAGCAGGCAACAGTGCGCCGGCAGTAGGTGACACTATCAAAGACGAAGGCAAAGTATTGTGATAATAATATACTCATAGACGCGCTAAATGTTTCCTAATCAGTCGGTTAAATTAAATTTATTTATAGAAATAGACTCAATTTCTTTATAGAGAATCGATTTTAGTAGTTCCATTGTGACACAAAACCTAGGCAGGGGGTAAAAAGTATATTTGAATAAAGTGTATTTTTTTTGATATTATTAACCCGGGAGCAGTTGCGCTAGAAAAAATCTAACATTTTATCCTTTTCCGTGATAACTTGATGAACAATTTTGAAAAATAACTTTCCATTCGTAAGTGCCTCGAGAAAGGTTATGGTTAGGCGTAGGTATTTTTTTTAAAATATTTTTTTTATTTTTTTTTGTGGAATTTATGGCTTTGGTGAGAACCAATCAGCTTTAAAATTGTTAGAGATAGATATTTTTAACATAACAAGTAAATAAAAATATGATAAAATAAAAATTTGTTTTAAATCGTATTGTTAGATAATAGATTATCTAATCGCGCGACTGCTTACATGACAGAAGTGAGCGCGATTGCTCCCGGGTTAATGGCGGTAAAGACTCGTTTTGTAATATTTTCTTAAATTATAGAGTGATTTCCACACACTAACATATTTCTCAAATTGGGCTCTGTACCGCCATTATTTACTATATTACGTATAAGTCTGACAAATAACTCGACAAAATATTCAAAATTACATATTCAATCTTGGAACGAGTTTTCAGTTTTGATGACGTGCTAATGTGGACTCTTAAAGAGATACTGTTAAAAAAATTAAAAACAAAAAATCTATTTCTAATTGAAATGTAGGGGAGACCGGGGTTGGTTGTCATACGGGTACGTTGACATTGTGCATTTAAATTAGGCGCCGTTCACAGGAAAACATAGCGCGTCGGCCTGTGCATGCACAAACCGTTGGCGCTTGTGTTACCATACTCTCAGTCAAAGTTGTAACGTTATCCAGTGAATATAGTGCTGATTTGTGATTTTACATTTGGTGAGTAATTTTTCGTTGTCGTACACTTTTTTAATATAATCTAGTAGAATCATTTAAGTTATTTTCTGTGATGATGGTGTGAAAGTAAATTGATAGCTCTTTAATCTGACGTAAACAAATTTATAGTTTATGAATTCGTAAACACGTGTTAGCCATTTTAGTTGAAAAACCGTCATCGGGGTTGGTTGGCATTTTGTGAATGGGGCAGGTTGTCACGTTGTGCCAACCTGTCCCGTATATCACTAGGAAATCGATTGATTTTAACAAAAGTATTATACAGTGCTAGTCAAAAGTCCGTACCCCCCCTCGTATCTTTTGAACGGTTATACCTATAATAGTGAAATTTGGAGGGAGGAAATAAACGGACGTAAGCTTCTTAACTAGTCATGACAGATGACGTAATAGTGACAGATGACTTTACAGCGCCACTGTGACAGATAATTTTAAATGGGACCTTATGGCAAGTGATACCTCGTTTGAAAGGTATTGAAAATAACTATTCATTTATACTAATTTTGTTTGAGTTTAAGCTAATTTTGATGAAAAAATGAAATAAATATAAAATTGTAGTTTCGCATTTAATTAATAAAAATTCAAAATTCTGCCTATGATTACTTGTCAAAAGGGTTGAAGTTTACGTAAAAACTACTAGAAAATTGAAAAACGTCAAATTTTTTGACAAAGAAACCATAGGCGGACATTTGAATTTTTGTTAATTAAATGAGAAACTACAATATTATATTTATTTAATTTATTCACCAAAATAAAAATCCACCTACACCCAAAAAAATTAGTATGGCTGAATAGGTATTTTAAATACCTTTCAAACGAGGTATCACTTGCCATAAGGTCCCATTTAAAATTATCGGTCACAGTGGCTCTGTAACGTCATCTGTCACTATTACGTCACCTGTCATGACTAGTTAAGGAGCTTATGTCCGTTTATTTCCTCCCTCCAAATTTCACTTTTGTACGTATAACCGTTCAAAAGATAAGAGGGGGGGTACGGACTTTTGACTAGCACTGTATAATTATATTATCTAATTATTTGCAGATGTAACCATGCGAACCTATAAAAGAAAAACAGAGCGAGGAAAAACACCTGCTGACGTTATGGAACGAGCTGTACGTGCTCATATTTCCAGCAACAATTTACTAATAAACTTAAGAACCATTTCTTAAAGCTGGCGACAGAAAAACCAATACCAAAGGAGGAAGAAAAAGACGTTCCACTGCAATTCTCACAGACACACCAATCAGAAAAGCTTTAGAAGAGGAAAAAATTCAGCACAGAAGAAGAAGGCAGCAGTTACTGCTAGAAAAGAGACAAGAATCGCAAGAAACTCTGCTTACACTTCAACCAAAACGACGGTTGATAATGCCAAAAAAGATTTATTCATAAGAAAACTAAAGAAGAAGCGTCCAGTAACAGTATCTTCAGATGAAGACTCAGACCAGGATAATGCTTTCGGTCTAGTTTGCATGGAGCCACATTCCAATAGTCGCCCTGGTGAACAGTGGATCGAATGCATTGAATGCAACTTTTCAGCACACTCTAAATGCACTGATGGCAATATTGTGCCATATAGATGTCAAAACTGCAATTGTGATGAATACTAACAGTATTTCTAAATACAGATTTCCAATTATTTTATTAATTAAAGAAAATTAAAGTTGTTTGAATTCATACCTATTGTTTGAATTATTAAATGCATTTACCTATACTTTGTCGGCTTCTATTATTTTATATACCTACTTATTGATTGCTGTTCCTTTGCATCTTTTTTAAGTGTAGTTATGTTTTATACCTATATGCCAACCTACCCCAAGGGCTATGACAATTTGCCCCAATCACGGGGTAAATTGACATAGATTGTAGTGCTACTCTTATTATTTTATTTGAGTATGTTGGAACACATCTAGAGATCTAGAAAAAAGGTAATATTGAAGTAATTTTCACTTTATCTTACGGTAATGCGCACTTTTCAAAACAAGTAATACTAATCTCAAAAAAAAATGTAAAAGGCGAATCTATGACAACCAACTCCGGTCTCCCCTACTTAACAATTTTAATATCATAAATTTCCACCATGAGCATCGATGCAAGCCTGTATTCGAGGTTACAAGTGGATCAATCATTTCCTGTGACGGATTCCCTTATTTTTTTATATAGGCAATAATTGTAAGTTCATGATAGGTTCTAGGAGGATTCCTTCGGACATGATCAGCTCTGGAGAGCACATCTTATTCATGTTCAATGGGGTTTATCTCCGGAGACATCGCAGACCACTCGACACGGCGAATAACTTCTGTCTGAAGATAGTTATTAAATTCTTGAGTTCTACGTGGGCGGACGTTCACACAACACATCACTCGCTTTCTTCCACTTCATCCATTTAACTCTAATTCTACTGCATGCATCTCCATCTATTTCCCATTACAGTGGAACCCCGATAAGTTGGCCCCCGATAACCCGGAAGTCCGGCTAACTCGGACCGATTTTCGTCAGACAAACATTTCAACAATAAAAATGTATGTAATATAATATTTGAGAGATAATCTGTATTTGTGTAATTTGAACTATACGATAGTAAAAATGACTCATTGCACACGGCGACAGAGCGACGTTCATTTCCTCGGATTATCGGAAACAACAGGCACCTGCATTCTTTTATTTATTTCAAACTGTCTTAGCATTGTTTAAAAAAGACTAAAAGGCTATGTAAAGAATTATTTTTTAAACAATGGTCTTAGTCTCCACTGTTCTTTTTTTTTCTTTGGAGTTGTATAACTACGGGCCATTCAAGGCTCATTCGCCGATTCACCAGTTTTGCTCATTTATTTTACAATATATTTTCCTATACCTATCTACTTAACATTTTCTATCCTACTTATCCTACATAATTTATAAAGATTGACCACTGGTCAGTGGGAATACCACATCAGGCAAAAACATAGGTTTACTTATATATTATGTTATAAATATATAAGTTCTTAAATAACATAACATCGTTCCGATTGTGACCGTATTGTGTGTAGTACAGTCGTATTGTTCGCTTCCGTTCTGTAATCGTGTTTCAGATAGATTTGTGTTTGCGTATTTTTTTGTGTACATAACGGCAACAAAACGTAAAAATGTTGTAGTGACAATGGAAAAGAAACTAGAAGCATTAGGTAGGACTGATAAAGGCAAATCTTTAAAAACAATTGCAGCCTCATATGGCATCGAAGAATTTTGTTTCAAAATGATAATAAAAAGCATTTTGGACAATCGGTGCAAAGCTAATAAAGCTAAAAATGAGACTCTCTCAGGTTGAACTGCTTATGTTGAAGAGACTGCGGGATCGCACAACACACAACCGGCAGACGAAATTGACAACCTAAACTGAGTTTTTTACCAAGAAATGAACAATACTCTATACTCCATACAACTATACGTAATTTAAATGTGTACTGTCCATATTATATATTTCATGTTATTTCAATTATAAAGGAGTTTAGCTGTAAGTATACCGTATTTTATTAATTTTTACCATATTCTTCGGCTAACCCGGATTTTCGATAAACCGGATCGGCCGCGGTCCCGATTAATCCAAGTTATCGAGGTTCCACTGTATTCTGTAATATAAGCGAATACGATGTAAAAATGTAATTCTATCACGACAATAAATATGTATATCGTCGGTCCGAAATAATAATGACTTAACTGCAAAAAGCCAAATTTCTCAGGAGAGCAAAAGAACGATTTTTAGATATTTAAAATAGGGATTAAATGGGGAGTAATCGTCCAGGAACATCGGTATGGTGTTTATTCTTACAGTGATGGCTTTTGTTTTTATCCCTATTGGTTCGAATTTCATTCTCTTAATTTAATCCTCCCAATTCAACCCTTTTAATAGTTGCGTCATTCTTCATCTAAAAATTTTTAAATATTTAAAATAGTGATTAAATAAACAGTAACCGTCCGGAGCATCGGTATGGCGTTTATTCTTACAATGATGGCTTGTAGTTTCATCCCCATTGGTTCGAATTTCATTATCTCAATTTAATCCCCCCATTTTCAACAGTATCTACAGTTGCGTCATTTTCGATCTGAAAATTTTTCTGTACAAAAAAACTATTTTTAAATATTTATTAGGCCGTTTAATCTTACAGCTATGGCTCTTATTTTCATCCGTATTGGTCCGAATTTCATTATCTTAATTTATTCCCCCCATTTTCAACCCTATTTACAGTTGCGTCATTCTTCATCTGAAACAAGGTCTAAAATGGTGAGTATTTTAATAACGACGCAACTACCCTGTGGTGGCTCAGCACATAGTTGCAGTTCGGTCGCTTTTGTATCATCTTTACACAGTATTTTAGAAGTTAATTACGCAATAACCAGGAATTGACAAAATTTGAAGTTACGTTATTCTTATTCCGGACCGGCAATATAATGTTTCGAGAGTAAAGGCCGTGTTTTCAGCCAGAAATACTATGTAGTTTACATAATAGCTAAAAGCATATATTTATTTATTAATTGCCACAATAGCCAGGCATAGTATATTGTGTTGCATAGCATAGCGTTCTACCATCGTATGTTTATATACGTAGAATATGTAAATATATTTAACAACCAGTCGGTGCGATTTGATTCAATTCAGTCTTCTTGCAAAGCCTCTTTGATAACGAGTAAACCTAGAAACAGGTGACAGAGGATAGCAAGATACTCGAATTTAATCAAAACGAAATCGTCCATTTTTATCTGGT
Organism: Diabrotica virgifera virgifera; assembly: GCF_917563875.1. Lineage (NCBI taxonomy): Eukaryota > Metazoa > Arthropoda > Insecta > Coleoptera > Chrysomelidae > Diabrotica > Diabrotica virgifera. The sequence continues at coordinate 63,331,009 of NC_065444.1, read as the reverse complement.
TTCGCGTTATACTTGGCGCAGAGTACAACATTATAGCGGTTTATATAGGTAAGCTGCTGATGCTTTAGTAGAATAGATTCCTAGCATCGCCTGATGGCATGAACATGCCACAGGTTTACATCTTATTTTAATCGTTATCGGAAAATAAAAAACTCATATACATTTACATATAAAAGGACAATTATTTTTACTATGCATTTATCGTGAATACTATAAACTGTAAGTGAAACACTTATTAGAGAAACCCCACATGTCCATAAATATGACATTTCGACTTTTTTAGCTTAACAATATATTATCATATAGACGCATAGTTTAAAGAGAAATCACACATGTCCGATCCATATAACAGTTTCAGCGCTAGTTCAAAATATATATTTATTTGAGAAACCCCACAAGTCCAGGACATGTGATGTTTCTCGAATAAATGGCTTCTAACGTCCGAGGAGGATCGTTATGTGGAAGTTATTCCTAAAAAACGCTAAAAGGGACAGAAACAAGTTAGTGAAGTAACTAGAAGTGGACAATGAAGAACAAAGAATATCTGAATTACAGAGGCACCAAAGTATGTGTCACCCTAATGCAAAAGTCCCAATAAGTGCAAAAAAGATGTTGTATATTAAAAAGTTTGAGAGGTTTATTGTAGGAAAAGATGAAAACATTAAAAAATGTTATCGTCAAATCTTTATATGGCCACAACTGATGGTGGTGATAAAGACGATGTTAATGTATTCCATCTTATTTTGACCTAATAAACTATTTAAAAAAAAAGTTTTGTGTTTATTCTAGAAACCTCACATGTCCACCACCATTTTATTCATTTTCTCTCACAAGATGAGAATATTTTTTTTTGTTTTAGCTTAAAACTTTACAGGAAGTACCTACCCATACTTTAGACAGTAGCACTTGCTTTTATTAATTTTTAAATTGTTTTTAAATAAAACAGTTTTTCCAACTTTTCTTAAAATGTTCATTTTTGGACATGCGGGGTTTCTCAAATAAGCGATTCAAGTAAGCAAAACAAAAAAAAAACTAGAAAAAGCATTTAAAATAAGACCAAAAATACGATCGACATAATTTCACAGTTACCTGTATTTTATTTACACCCTTTTAATTAGTCGAACAGAATAGAGAATTAAATTCCAGATAAAATGGGAATTATCTCAAGTGCTAGATAAAAAGACCTCGTTTTGCGCCGAGGCAACTACACGTTTAACCTCTTTAATCGTTTGACAGTGTGTGCACTACCTCAAATATTCGATTAATGAGGAAATGTTCTTGGTCGGAATTTCCATTATCTCTCTGTGTGTATCCAGGTTTGGATTTCGCTGTAGAAATCCCAAGTATTTCTCAAACTATGCAATTTACGAGATGGACTCTTAGCGTTTAGTTTAACGTTGTTGTAATTATTTTGTTGTTAGGGAGAATTCTAGAGACCAGTGCTTTACAATTAAAATTATTATCAGTCACGTTTTGTGTATGACAAATAATTTAAAATGAAAAAATTAGTAAAATCCTTTATAAAATCCAGGAACCAAAGCTTTTCACCTCGCAATTTTTACAGAATGGATCAATTTGCTTTGAAAATTTGAGAATAAGTAGTGGATAGTCCATGGATCAAAATCTATATGATGCCGACAGGCGCTTTTACCATGGGGGTGGCTGCAACCCCATCTCGAGGGGGGAATTTTATTATTGCATTTTGACCGCAAAAGTGAATAAAAACATTCATTCTAAGCAAAAAATGCTCTATACATTTTTTTGATAAAATTAATAGTTCTTGATTTATTCGCTATCGAAAGTGTCAGTTTTATATCTAAAAATAAATCAATGTTTTTCGATGGTATACTAATTTACGATTCACTTTGCCGCAAGAACAAATTTTGTCAAACCAAGTTCTTGGGAATTAACTTACGTACAATTTCATATTTAAACATTTTTTCGTATCTCTGATGCTAATCTTTCTATTCTGAAGAAAATTGCATTTTTGACCAAATTGCAAACATTCGTTATTCGTTTTAAACTTCATTTTATTAAAAACTAATCAGTCTAAGCCAGTCAAACTTCTAGAATCTATTATAAATAAATAATCTATTATAATAGTACATAAATAAAGAAGAATAAATAAGGCCAATGACTAAAAACATCGCTAACTTATTAGCTAACTCGTTATTAGGCTTACAATTGGATTTCTCTTTTTAACCGTAACTTTTTTATTTTTATCTTAAAAAGTTCGTTAAAAAAGAATTTTGTAGGTCCTTAAAAGATCTATAAGGCTATTAATATTAAATCCTTTTAAATTTCTCAGTCACAAAAAAAGGTGGCATTGAAAGGGTTGGTAAAGGTGCTTTTTGCATGATTTTACACACGTACAAGTTTTAATTGTCAATAGCTCACTCATTTTTTGACGTAAAAAAATTTTTTGCAAACCAATTTCTTGGGAATTAAATAAGCTACAATTTTATATTTAAATATTTTTTCGTATCTCTCACGCTAATCCTTTTATTCTGAAGAAAAGGGCATTTTTTACCAAACTACAAAAACTCGTTATTCGCGCCTCCATTTTCTTAAAAACTAATCATTCTAAGCCGATAAAACTTCTAGAACCTATTAACAATACATAAATCAAGAAAACCGTATCAGGTCAATGACAAATTTTAATTAGGGTGGTGATTAGGGGGTTGTTTACGATCACTTTTTTGCTGACAAAAATAGGGACTGACATTCTTTTCATCATAAGTCACTTAATTTTTTAGCTAGAGATTTTTTTTTATATCTGGAGATACATATTTTTAAATAGTTTAATTTAGTTTCAAGAAGTTATCCACATCCTCGAAAAATGCATAGTTTTTCGTCCTTTGACTTTGAAACTACATACAATATTTAGCATTTGACGAAGAAAAGCAACATATAATAAAGTATAATTCGATTACTATTGGTCTTAAAGAAATTAAAAAAAAAACGGTTGTGTTTATTTTTTCAAAAGGTACATTTTTGTTGAGTAAAGTTGTTTTGATAAAACGAAAACTTTTTGAGTTATTAGCAAAAAACTGATTTAAAACATTGATTTTTTCGATATGAAACTAACACTTTCGATAGCGAATAAATCAAAAACTATTAATTTTATCAAAAAAATGTATAGAACGTTTTTTGCTTATAATGAATGTTTTTACCAACTCTTGCGGTCAAAATATAATAAAAATTTCCACCCTCGAGATGGGGTAGCAACCACCCCCGTGGTAAAAGCGCCTTTCGGCATCATATAGATTTTGATCCTTAGACTATCCACTACTTATTCTCAAATTTTCAAGCACATCGATCCATTCTGTAAAAATTGCGAGGTTTTGTCCTATTTTAAGCTTCATTACTTGGACTAGTATATTTTAATTAAAAAGGACTTCCTTAAAGGACTATAGCACAGAACGTTTTCAAACTAAAAAGGTCGCCATCAGTGGTGTCAACAGGTATTTAACATGCTTGAGCCACCAAAATATATGGCTAAAAACCCTTTAAATGTTGTACAATTATAGAAAGTTTACATCTTTGATGTTTAAAATAATCCTAGATATAATATCAGGCACCATAGGACTCTCCACACACCTTAGTTGCTACTTACTGTCCGTAATGTGAGGACATGATCTCCGGACAAGGAAACCACGTGTTGTGGGGATTCCTGTGATGCATGATGTTATATCTAGGATTATTTTAAACATTACTTTCAATTTAACATAAAAACGTAAACTTTCTATACTTTTATAATATTTACAGGGATATTTAACCCCTATATTTTGGTGGCCCAAGCATATTAAAAATCTGTTAACAGCACTGATATTGAACTTTTTAGTTCGAAAACGTTTAACGTAACCCCCTATAGTATAGTATACAGCCAGCTCATGATACAAAGAGAAAGAAAGAGAGAGCTCTTTTCTCTTTGTATCATGAGCTGAACGTATTTTGAAGCCCGTCTATTTGATGAGTTGAACGAAATCGATAAATTTCTATCCTACCCAACGACTACGTGTGCTGAATGTGGTTATAATTAGCCTACCATTTGACGTGCTGAGTCAGATACGTCCTTCCATAAGCATTTATTCCGTGTTGAGAAATAAATGTGACTCATAATTAATTCCCCGTCGTCGGTGTATTATTCATGTATCGAATATCGTCACATTAACCTTCTAAGGCAGTGGTTTTCAATATTTTTGAGTCATGTACCACCAAATCCTTTTAAAATTATTCTTGGTACCACCTAACTGAAATATCTGTCGAGCTAGGTAATCTAACTAACTATAAATATGCTGAATTTTGGCTGTGTTTTTGTGTTTTGTGTACCACCCCAAATAATATGTACCACAAGTGGTACATGTACCACAGATTGAGAACCCCTGTTCTAAGGTTTACGAAAGCCGTATATGTAGAAAATATATTTAAATAACGAATTAATTGCCTTTTTTATGTGTCTAGATCAAATTGTGTGTCTTAACAAAAACGAATCTTGCCTCCGGCTATAATTTACTACCAGAGGTTATCACACATTTTAACGGTAGAGGTAGGGTTAACTAAGCATATTATGGTATTATAATATCACCCTGTACAAAAGATGTTTAAAACTCATTCAAAGTCATTAATCCATGTAGTATCTGTTCTTGGATTCAATAACCGCAAGTAACATTGAACTGTCATGTTTTGTTATTATTTAAATGTGTATATAAACATTAACTCGGTCGAGAAAGAGGATTATGATTATTGATGTAGTTGGAAGGTATTCACGTATAGGATAGGTCAAGTTAATATTGTAAACAACTTATGTAGTGAATCATCGACTTCGAATTAAATATAATGTTATAGGAAAACCTGAGTTTTAATTAATTGGGACCAGAAGGCAGTAACATCACACTATTTAATACATGGCTGATCCTGCAGACTAGAGGAGGTCTTCTGAAAGGAGCAGAGATGGTGGCGCCAGCGTGGAAATACCGACGACGAAAATGGGAGTTGGACCAGGACCCAGGAAGACGATCAACCCGACAGTGTAAAGACAAAGTGGAAATAAAATGTAAGTAAGAATGTCTATCTTTATTAAAAATGCTTCCCTCGGTTTTTATATACATATTATTATTGAACATTGAATATTTATCTTTGCTGATTTTTGAATAATTTATGAAGTATCGATTTTTTTTTTTAAATATCTATGAATTTTGAAACATGAAGTGATTTTTGAATTGAATATTTTTATCAAAGTTTATTATATATGCTATTCTTGAATTTTTATTGAATTTTGAATCTTTATTGAATGTATTTGAAAAATCTCTATCCGATTTCGATTTTTAGTACGGTTATTTTTGAATATTTTATGGAATATCGAATTTTTTTTTCAAAAATGTCTATCGAATTTTGAGATATGAACTGATTTTGAATATTTTTATCTAACTTTTGCATATGCTATTTTTGAATTTTTATTGAATTTTTTTCGAATATGTATACTACTATTGAATTTTTATTAACCAGTTGTTTTTATTATCGATATTTATTGATTCTATAGATACATTTTAATCGATTTTGTGTTAAATTTTGTATGATATGAACCTGAATTAATATTTTTTGAGTGATAAATGATATTTTTTTAATAATGATTAGTGATGACATAAGATAAACATTGCTATAAGCAAGATATATATTTTTAACGAACCGACCTGATGCGTCGAGACAAGGAATTTGGAGAAGAACTATATAGATAAGAAGAAGAACTAACAATATTATAAGCTAAATATTATGAGGCAACTTGAGACAATAAGAAACCCACGGCTCTTGTCAAATTAGGAAGGTACTAAGTGATTTATAGAAGCTTGAAAGCTTATTAGAGACCCACTCTGTGTTTTGAAGGGTATCTATTTTATTCATGATTATTCGTGAATAAACAACGGCCTCAAAGCAAGGGATTGAGGTTGTGATATTTTTAGAAGAATTTGAACCGCATAAAATACCTATTTCGTGTTTTGAGTTAACTATACCACCTAAATGGTTCGTACAGATCAGGGCGAAAATTCGGGTTAATATTGGCGGAGAACTAAGACATCCGAGTGAAACCTCTTTTATTAAGGTAAAACGAAGGTATCGCAGCTGATTATGATGTTATATGAAATGATATAGGAGATAAATGATATATGATTGTTATATGAAATATGTATATGAAGATGAATTATGTACACTGTAGAAGTGTTATTATGTGGAGAAAAATGAAGAAATATAGTTATAGTACCAGACAAGAAGAAGAGAGAGAGAAAAAAATAATTTTATTAAAATATGTGGGAAAAATGAAAGAAGGAACATAAAATTTGTCAGAAATGTCAAAATAAAGCAGAATTAAGAATAATATCAAATAAGTAGCTAATCATTGAATTATGTCTAAGAATTAAAGTTGTAAATTTTTTTTTTCTAAAGTAACGTAAATTATAAATAACTTATTTTTAAATGTATATAATGAATTCAGGTTAAATTTTCGCGGAAAATGGAAGTGTTTTAATTAAGGATAGACAATATCTTACAATAGTGTTAGTAAATAGTAAGCAAAGGGACACAAAATGTGAAGTTCTTAGAGAGATTACATTTTTATTATAGCTACAATATTTTAAAGTTAGTAAGGCGTATATAAATAAATCAAAAGAATACTGAAATAGGAATTATTAATAGACTAAAGGATACATTTTTTTTACTTATTCGAGTAATATTAGCTTAGCTTAGGACTTTTAGTTAGATACGAGATTTTTAGTTAGGTAGATTAGATTATTCCCCTGCTTATATGAGATGCATATAGGCACTAAAAGACAATATTAAAAATCCCGATAGGTTTAGTCACTGTTTTTATGTGGACACTGTTTTGTGAATGGAGAAAAGACTAAAAAGCAAGACGGAACAGAAAGTGAATTAGTGATAATAATATACAATTTTTAGGATTAAAAAAAAAAACTCTGAAACGTACCATGTTGCAGATAGTTAGGATAGTTAGGAAATTTAATTTTTGAAAATAGTATTAGGTAACCATAAACATTTTTGTAAAAGGGAAAGAGGAGCACCACGTAATTTTAACAAAACGGGGAGGTATGGTATTATAATATCACCCTGTACAAAAGATGTTTAAAACTCATTCAAAGTCATTAATCCATGTAGTATCTGTTCTTGGATTCAATAACCGCAAGTAACATTGAATTGTCATGTTTTGTTATTATTTAAATGTGTATATAAACATTAACTCGGTCGAGAAAGAGGATTATGATTATTGATGTAGTTGGAAGGTATTCACGTATAGGATAGGTCAAGTTAATATTGTAAACAACTTATGTAGTGAATCATCGACTTCGAATTAAATATAATGTTATAGGAAAACCTGAGTTTTAATTAATTGGGACCAGAAGGCAGTAACAGCACACTATTTAATACATAAAAATTCCTACATTTTACATTACATATTTTCATCATGGTTTTCAACGTCCAGTAAACAACTCTTCTCCATTATCCATTAATGAATACATCCGTGGACAAACTAGACTGATTGAAAACACGAAAACGCACTAAAGCTAGTCAATTAGAAGGAATTAAACGTAACGAATATAGAACATTTCGTTGGGAATGGACCTGCTGGTGTGTTATTTTACCGTTTTACACTACTGCATAGTTTTTGCTAATTATGGCGGACATAGGCTAACAATCCCGAATTCAATTTATATGTAAAAATCTTCATAGCGTAGCAGAATTTGGTAAAAGTGTATTAAAAATACACTTTGTTATTAGTATTACGTTAAACTCTAAATTACATGTTAAGATTTTTTATTAAAACTGTTTATTTATAATATAATCTACTCGTTACTAGTCCATTCACTCACGGTAAAATATTGCAAAACCTCCGTATTTTAAAGAACAGCTGGGATGGACATGAAATTTTGGCATACTTATAGCTAACATGTCAAAGAAAAAAGTGATATTGTGCCTTTTGCCCTGGGGGTGAGTTTCACCCCTTGTCGGGAGTGAAACACATCCGTTCAATATTAGTCAGAAAATGGATAAGTTGATTTTAAGCAAAGACGATTTTTCGCAAACAACTCAAAAAGTATGTATTTTTTCGAAAAAAAATTCTTAGCCAAAATACAGCTTATAAAAAAGTGAAAAAAAAATTATGTATGTGTGAAGTCTGTACACCCAGCAGAAGCAGAGTTCTAATAGACCCAGCAGAATCAGAACAGCAAATGAAATGTAGGTTCTTATTCGTCAAATTCCAAATCTAATATTTCAACGTAAAACAACCAAAAAAATTAAGTTCTTTTGTGGAAAATTCATAATAACTTTTTTGAAGGTTTTAAATTAAGGTTTTTTTTTTCATAAAAGTTTCTAGCATCGAAAGTAGGCAAGTTCCGCTAAAAACAAAGTTGGTACTTTTTTTGATAAAAAAAAAATCGTGAAAATCACCCCCTAATTACCATCCCAAATGAAATTAATCGCTATCGCTTCACGATTTACTTTACTTAGTACTTATTGTTTATATATGATATGTAAGTTTCATCGGTTTAAAGTGCTTATTTTTGAAAGGGCTTGAGTGAATCACTAATCACGAGTGTATGCAAATTTTGAACAGGCATATTATCTTTTACCACTTTTTAACTTACAAAAAAAAAACAAACAATCCCAAAAATTTAGTAAAACAAAACCTAAATCTTTTTATTCTTTGAGATTTTTAGTGTCACTAAATTTTTAAGTTATTTCAAAAAAGGTATTTTTTCAAAATTTCAATTTGTTTTACTTTAAAACCAATTTTTTTCAAAAATAAGCACTTTGAACCAATGTAACTTACATATCATAATATTATAGATAATAAGTAAATGTAAGTATCGTAAATAATTGTAAAGCACTAAGGATTATTTTCATTTGGGATGCTAATTAGGGGATGTTTTTCACGATTTTTTACCAAAAAAAGAGGCCAACTTTCTTTTGAAAGTTATTTGCTTACTTTTGATGCTAGAAACTTTTTTAAAAAACAAAAATAAATATTTTTTTAAATACTTTAAAAATGAGTTTTCGCCGCAAAATTTTTAATTATTTGGTTAGTGCACGTTGGAATATTCGATTCCGGTTCGATTTTGCCCAGTGCCTCGTCAGTCTTTTAATTCTTGTTAGAGTATTGACAGGGTTGAAAGGTTGATTCGTTCATTGCCCTGGTTTTTATTTCTGTATTTAGTCGTTTATAGAGTGAAAGGATCTATATGGCGAGTTTGATTAAATACATATTAAAGGGCATCTGTCATCATTCTCTTCTCAGCGTTTTGGATAATACGTATATTTGATGTAAGTGTTTGTAAGATTTTTGTATTGGAATATTTTACACATCCCTTATGGTAGAGGTTAGTACGCTGCTTGATTGGTGATGGTGGTTGCGTTCATAATAATTGTTGAAGTTGAATGTCAAATTTATTAGAGAGATACGATTTAGGATTAGAGATATCTTACTAAGTATAATTTCCTTGATTTTAAATAATAATCTCTTCTGTCAAACTTTTTCGAATGGCTGTTATTAATATAAGTCCAACAATACTCCAGCGCACGTTTTTTTTGTTCTCTAAGCCTTTTGTGTTTAGATTCACCGTTCTGTGTCATTGCTGAATGGTAGAGTGATTTTATTTAAAGCCAAATTGCTAAGCAGAAATTGGGTCATAAAATGGAGTTTCTGTTTTCATTTTTTTTGGGGGGGCATTCTCTCAAATATTTTGAATAATATTGGTAGGAGGCTTATAAGACGGTTCGAAGTCGTTTCTGTGTTCTTAACGGTTTGTACTTATTTGGAGAGTACTGGTACTTTTAGAAAGTTGTTGCGTCTGCTCTATGGGCAAGTCATTCCAACCTTGATATATCCTGAATACATTTTTACTAATTCTATTTCCATTTTCCTCAAAAAATGTAAGCTTATGCTTCGGATGCTTTTTTAATAAAAATCAAAATATCTTAGAGAAATAGACCCTAAAAATATATTAATATCCACAGACATTTAAAAACTATGTCCTAAATTTTCTGTCCAACACGATAAAATAACACGAAGAACATAATTATGTAGTATGTACTAATAAATTAGGGTTTTAAGTCTAACTGAAACTGTTTCACCACCACTACGTAAACGCAAATACACTTTCCTGAATTTGCACATCATTATAATCCAAGACTCGTTTTCCACTTAAGCAATTCATTACATCTTAAACAATACGTTATTTAATTAGGAACACGAGAGACCTACTTGCTGATACATGACTTAATACGGTGAACTTATTTTACAGAACATCTCACCGACACAGCGATAAATCTATAATCACAGAATCATGTAGATTTGTAGATTAAGGGGATGGGTACGTATTTTCGGCAGCAATGATATTCAAATGGGGATTCATTTTTTTCGAATCCTGAGAAAACTAATAAGTATTTTTGAAAAATTTAAACGCAGAATGAAAGATTACGTTATTAGCGAGGGCCGAAAGTCCCTGAGAACTTCTATAATGTTCATTTTAATAAGTTACAGGAGTGAAAAACTAAGAGAAAATTTAGTGTGATTTTTAATTTCAAATATCTCATTCAAAATAAACTTTTTATTCATTCCAAGGGACTTTCGGCCCTCGGTAATGATTTAGTATTTCATTCTGCGTTTAAATTTTTAAAAAATATTTATTGGTTTTTTCAGGATTCGAAAAAAATGAACACAATGTCCGTGGTAATATTTTCCAAATATATCTTTGTCATACAACGCACTCAGTCGAATAGAATATTGTCAGTATATTGTCAGTCAGACAGTGACAATCAGTGACAATTTTAAATATTTGACATGAATCGGGAATATTTTGAGTTGTTGATTAAATAATATTGATAAATAGTGTATTTGACAAATAATTGATTTAAGACGTGAACTTTGTAAAAAGTTATTTATTGTGTATTATTTATGGAAGATCCAAGCAGAGAATACATCAAGATATATTATGTGATCCAAGTATTTTGTTGTTAAAGATGTTCAAAATTGTAAGCGTTCCATAGTAACAATATATTATTAAAAAAATCACTTTTCCTCGTTAATCGATTGAGTATTAGTTTATGTTGTACATATTAAATTATTACAATCACTGAATAGGTACATAGTGAAAAAATTATCAGTAGTAAATGCACAAGAGCTCTAAAATTATCGAATTTTTCCCGAGTGACACTTTGGCAGTTTTAATTTCAACACCCGAAGGGGAGTGAAATTATATCAAAGTGGAACGAGGACGAGTGGAACGAGGGGAACGAGGACTGTCATTTTTGCAGACAGTCTTGAAGGTCTGCAGACACTTGTCTCCAGGGTGGCAGAAGTAAGTAGCAGGTTTGGGCTTGATTTTAACATAAAAAAAACCAAATACATGGTTATAAGCAAAAATAGGATACCACCTGGTCAATTACTAGTTAGCCAACAACATATAACACAAATCACCAACTTTTGTTATTTGGGTGCAAACTTAAATGAACAGTGGGACCAATCGACGGAAATTAAGATAAGGTTCGAGAAGGCAAGATCAGCTTTCGGCAAAATGAAAAAAAATCTTTAACAGCCACGATATAAAATTGGAAATAAAGGTTCGTTTACTAAAATGCTACGTATTCTCCGTTCTTTTATATGGCGTGGAGTCATGGACCTTAACTGAAGCATCACTGAAGAGACTCGAAGCATTTGAGATGTGGTGCTATAGACGCATGTTGAGGATTTCCTGGATAGACAGAGTTACCAACGAAGAAGTTCTACATAGAATGGGTAAAGAGCGCGAACTAGTCGTAACCATAAAACGTCGCAAACTGGAATACCTGGGCCATATAATGCGCAATGAACAACGATATGACCTACTTCGGACCATACTTCAAGGTAAAGTGCATGGGGAAAAGAGGTCCAGGACGAAGAAGGATATCCTGGCTGCATAACCTGCGAAAATGGTTTAACTTAACCACTACCGGACTTTTCAGGGCAGCAGTCAACAAAGTCAGAATAGCCATGTTAGTGTCCAAGATCCGTAACGGATAGGCACCATAAGAAGAAGAAGGAACGAGGGCAAAAATTCTATATTAATTTTAGAGATCGAGTGCAATTTGCTGCGGTTATTTCATGAATAAAATTGTTCAAAACCAAAATTTTATTGTAATTTATTTATGCGAGTACAAATTACTACAGTTATAAATATTTGACGGTTGAAAGTCATCACTTTTATAACTTTTAAAACAGTAATTGTCATTAATGTCACTGAATGTATTTTTTCGTAGCAACGAAGGGCATCTGACGTAATATAATTGACGACGGGATATTATCAAAAATTATCAGTAGTAATTGCACAAGAGCTCTAAAATTATCGAATTTTTCCCGAGTGACACTTTGACAGTTTTAATTTCACGACCCGAAGGGGAGTGAAATTATGTCAAAGTGTCACGATTTGTTGCGATTATTTCATGAATAAAACTGTTCAAAACCAAAATTTTGTTGTAATATATTTATGTAAGTACAAATTAGTACAATTAAACACACAGTTGTTATAAATATTTGACGGTTGAAAGTCATCAGTTTTATAATTTTTAAAACATTAGTTGTCATTAATGTCACTGAATGTATTTTTTCGTAGCAAAGAAAGGGCATCTGACGTAATATACTTGACGACGGGATATTATCAAAAATGATCAGTTTAATTTTTATTTCTGTAGCTTTCTATTGGTCAGAATCTCAATCTCTTATGAATGAAATAATCACTTTAATTTTTATTTCTGTAGCTTTTTATTGGTCAGAATCTTCTATGAATAAAATAATATCACTTATTAACTGAATTAATAATTAGCAATTATACAAATAACAGTTATCCAAGAACATTCAAAAGCCATCTCTTTAAGTTAATTATGACATTGTCAAGTAGAATGGCATTCTAGTAATATTTACATATCCATACCAGTGTGAATTTTACTACACGTAATTTGCCATGTAAAGACAGAAAAAGTAGGGATAGCCGTAAAATATTTGCGAATTATGTACCCATGTCCTTAAATAGAATTATCCAAATCTGAAATGGTGATAGACACATTTGATACATGGTGATAGGCTATTGATTATGTTCAAAATAAGAGAGCTAAAAGGAACTACAACGTTAACAGGATTTTACTGCTTTGTATGGTCAATGGACCTCTAAATATAAAAAACCGCGGAGTGCTATGGGGTGCGTTTTTGAGAAAGGGGTGAATTAGTCCCTAGGCACAGGGTGCATTAGGGTGAGTTCTATGCACTTTTGGTACAAACACGTACAAACAGAAAAATTTGTTCCAAGTTAAATTTATTACCGAAATATCACCTTTTAACGTTAAAATTATTTTTTTTACAAAAATATATTTAAAAAAAAGCAAAAAAAACACGACCGCAAGCAATTTTGTTTTTTGCCCCATAACTTTTTTCCACGACGATATAGGTATTGCGTCAGAGAAGAAAAACTTTCATCCTTTCTTTTTAAAATTACGTGTGGTAGAAGTCTTTAGGATTTATAATTTTCGAAATGGGATTTTTAAAAGTTTGCCACACACAACATTTTTGGTTAATTTTTCCTATTATTTCGCAAACATTGTTCTGTAACTCTTTTTTACGCAGTTCTAGATATTATTATATGCAATGGTACATTTAGTAGGAAGAAAAATGAATTGTCTTTAGAATGATCTATTATAGAAGGTTGTATGACTATGTATATTAAGCGGCGTTCAGACACAGCGATAAGTCACAGCAACTTATTGTCATGACAAGTTGCTGTGATTTGTTGATGATTGAAACGCTGTTTAGGCGCTGCGATATATTGTTGTGATTTATCGCGATGTGATTGACCACAATAAGTTGAAGAGGGGAGTATTGCTACACTTTACACCCTTCAATACATTATAACGAGTTTTCATCCTAACAAATAGATCCTGTTATCTTCTTCATACAAAAATATAAAGGTTGGGTATGTTATACAGGGTATTTACAAAGGTATAACCAATTTTATATGAAAATCGTAACAAGTTCAACTCACTGTATAAATAAAAATAAGCACAACGGCAATGGTTCATTGATGCCATATTTTTTTATGTATTGTCAAAATTTTTAAAAATGATTGATATTACTAATTTACTTTATATCTAATACAGGGTGAGTTAAAACTCAAGTACATTATTTTCTCAGTAAAATTTAAATGGGATACCCTGTATTTTATATCACTATTGAAAAGTACCATTACCGTACTTTAATTTGTATACAACATTCCCTATGTCTAAATTTATTAGTTTTAGAGATATTTTCATTTTTCAATGGACCAGTAGCGTGGCTACCCAGATCACCAGAATTTAATAAACTGGACTGATTTTTTGGGGTTACTTTTAGAATAGAATGAAGGTTATAAAATGCCTTCAATAATAAGAGATGAGATGAAAAATAGAATAAAAAGTGTATTTCGAAGTGTTAATTTACAAATGCTTCGTAGTGTAAGTAACTCATTCAATAACCGTTTTTAGACATGCATAAAATGTGTTAGGCGGTCATTTTGAACAACTTTGTAATTACATAAATATTTAAAATATTTTAATTTTTTCAAAAACGTTGTGTTTTGTGTTCATGTCTTTTTTGTAAAATTTTTTACTGATAAATCATTTTTCTTTCTTTATTTGTTACATTGGTACATTTACATACAAAAGTAGTTTTTATTTGATTTCACAAAATTTTTGTTTTGTGTTTGTTTTTTTTTGCAAAGTTTATAATTAATAAATTCATTTTCTTTCTTGTTTCTTACACTTACACACAAAAGTAATTTTTAATTGTTTCAAAAATTGTGTTTGTTGTGTTTGTGTTTTATTTGTAAAATTTATTACTAATAAATACTTTTTCTTTCTTTATTTGCTACATTGTTACATTTACTACCAAATTGATAATCAGTACTTAATCGTAAATTGTCAGTTTTAGACAATTCAGTCATGGCTTACTCAAAATTTGGAAAGTTTTAGACCCGTAATTAATAATTTGCTCTGAAAATGAAAATATCTCGAAAACTAATAAATGTAGACATAGGGAATGTTTTATAAAAATTGAAGTACGGTAATGATACTTTTCGATAGTGATATAAAATACAGGGTGTTCCATTTAAAATTACCGAGAAAATAATGTAGGTACTTGCGTTTTGGCTCACCCTGTATTCAATATAAAGAAAATTAGCAATATCAATAATTTATGATATTGATATACGAATGAACTCCTAAAGTACGGAGAAGAAGATCTAACTAAACAACTATTAAAACTAATACACAACATAACAGAACAAAACAGAAAAATGGAGATCAAATTTAAAATTACCGAGAAAATAATGTCGGTACTTACGTTTTGGCTCACCCTGTATTCAATATAAAGAAAATTAGCAATATCAATAATTTATGATATTGATATACGAACGAACTCCTAAAGTACGGAGAAGAAGATCTAACTAAACAACTATTAAAACTAATATACAACATAATAGAACAAAACAGAAAAATGGAGATCAAGCATCCACAAGAATGAAGATCAAGTATTCTAATACCTCCCTTCAAAAAAGGAGACAAATCGGACCCGGAGAAATATAGAGGAATTAACTTATTAAACACAACATTAAAATTAACAACCAAAGTGATAACAAACAAATTGACTGAAATTATACCATTAGCAGAAGAACAACAAGGTTTTAGGTCGGGAAGGTCATGCACTGACGCTGTATTTATAATGAGGTAAGTTCAAGAGAAATCGTTGGAATACAACAAACCGGCATATTTATGTTTCGTGGACCTTAAGAAAGCATTTGACATGGTCAAATTAAAGGACGTTATCCATTTGTTATACTCGAGAGAGGTACCTCTACCAGAACATCTAAAACATCTACCAGAACCACACAATAAAAGTAAAAGTGGAAGATGAACTAACTGACCTAATTGAAGCCGGCAATGGGATAAGGCAGGGGGATTCATTGAGTCCTTTATTGTTCAACCTGATCATGGAGGAAATAATAAACAAAGTAAGAACTAAAAAAGGATACCAAATGAGAGACAAACAACTCAAAATAATCTTCTATGCATACGATGCAATACTAATCTCTCAAAATGAAGATGATTTACAACGTATTCTGCACCAATTTAACATAACCGCCAGAAAATTTAACATGTTAATTTCACCAAAAAAGACAAAATGCATGGTTATAACAGCAGATCCAATAAGATTTAAAGTGGAGCTGGAAGGTTAGATAATAGAACAACTGATGGAGTTTAAATACCTAGACATCACACTATCTAGCTACGGAAGGCTCGAAACAGGAGTGGAAGATCAAGTTAATAGAGCAAACAAAGCCGCAGGTTGCCTGAATGACACAAAGGCAGAATTTACAAAACAGTCATCAGACCAATAATGACATACGCGGCAGAAACACGACCGGATACAGAGAGGACAAAAAGATTGCTCGAAACAGCGGAGATGAAAATCCTTCGAAAAATCGATAGTAAGACTCTAAAAACAGACAGTCATGTGTATACAAAAAGAAGAAGAAGAAGAATAATTTATGAAAATTTTGATAATAGATAAAAAATATGGCATCAATAATCCATTGCTTTTGTGCTTATTTTTATTTATACAATGAGTTAACTTGTTACAATTTGTCATATAAAATAGGTTATAACTTTGTAAAATACCCTGTATAACATAACAATCTTTTATACTTTTGTAATGGCGAAGTTAAGAATATTTTGAATATAAAATAAAATACAGGGTGTTCCATTTAAAGAAACATAAGTTTGGTCTGCCACTATGTTATCGAACCCCCTGTAACATTCTAATTAATTTTGAAATGTGAATCTCAAAGTTGGCTACAATTTTTGTTATTAACTTTTATTGCTATCTATTATTATAACGGATCTACGGAGCTTAACCCCACTAAGCAATCACTCTGTACATATAATTCTTATAGTTGATGAAAGTATTATATTATTATTGTTGATTGATGCAACCCAACTCCAATGATAAATCGCTGTATCGTTTAGACACGCCGATAAATTAAAACAACTCGATAATTACAATAAGTTGATGCAACCCGATACCAACTTCAATCCAACTCCAACTTTGATAAGTCGCTGCGATGCACCGTTTACACACAATGATAAATTGCAATAACTCGATTGATATCGATAAGTTGTTTGATTTATCATTGTGTCTAAACGACCCTTTAAAACTCAGGAAATATTGACGGAAATGAGTTCAATTTTTATACTTGGGGAGTTTTGGAGGTCACTGAACACGAATTTCATGACGGCGATGGTATCTGAGGTACCTGGTGCCCAGGGTGGAACTCATCGCCTAGGACGATTGAATAATTCGCGAGACGATCGAATAATTCACGAAATGACGATTGGATCGAAAAACTGAAAAATATGTGTTGAATATTTTTCAAAAATCTATCGAATAACTTTAAAATCTTAAATGGAAACCCCCATCTGTTATTGCAGATTTGGATTGCTTACGTAAAAATAAGAAACTTTTATTAGAAATATTTTTTCGAATTATGGATAGACGGCGCTATAATCGGAAAAAATGATTTACCGTGATACCATAGGTAAATTATAGAAATGATCTAATATCTCGAGAAATACACTTCCAAATAAAAAACCAAAAAATACGTGTTTAATATTTTTTAAGAACCTATCAAATAATATGAAACACGAGCCTCCACTCCACCCCCTGAAGGTGGGGTGGGGGGTAACTTTAAAATCAAATAGGGATCCCCATGCTTTATTGCAGATTTGGATTCCTCATGAAAAATAAGTAACATTTATTTGAAACATTTTTTAGAATTGTTGACAAATGGCGCTAATAAATAGTGTTTTTCCGAATATAGTGCCATCTATCCATAATTCAAAAAAATGTCACGAATAAATGTTACTTATTTTTACGTAAAGAATCCAAATCTGCAATAAAAGATAGGGGCTCCTATTTAAGATCTTAAAGTTACCTCCACTCCACCTCCAGGGGGTGGAGTGGAGAGTCATGTTTGATGTTATTCGATAAGTTCTTGAATAATATTAAACACGTATTTTTTGGTTTTTTATTTGGAAGTGTATTTCTCGAGATATTAGACCGTTTCTACAATTTACCTGTGGTATCACGATAAATCGTTTTTTCCGATTATAGTGCCATCTATCCACAATTCTAAAAAGTTGCTAAAAATAAAAGTCTCAAATAAAAGTTGCTTATTTTTACGTAAAATATCCAAATCTGCATTAACAAAGGGGGTTTCCATTTCAGATTTAAAAGTTACCCCCACCCCACCACCATGGGGTGGAGAGGGGGGGTGGTATTGAACACGTATTTTTCAGTTTTTCGATCCAATCTTCATTTCGCGAAGTATTCGATCGTTCCAGGCGACGAGTTCCGCCCTGGGCACCAAGTACCTCATAGACCACCGCCAACATGAAATTCGTGTTCAGTGACCTCCAATCCCCCCAAGTATAAAAATTGAACCCATTTCCGTCAATATTTCCGAGTTCTAAATTTTTCATTTTCCATCTCTTCGAGATGCACTTTGAAAATGGATTATCTCATGAACAAAATTTTTTGCCGGAGATCAATTTAGTTCACAAAATTGCCTGACATTCTCTCGAATCGAATGCAAAAAGTTGCATGACGATTCATCTTACTGAACAAAATTCCTAGGTTTTGGGGTTTTTAGTGCTTTGTTACTTCGCCTAGTGAGAAAGACAAGGATGTCAATGTCTTCTGCAACGACAGTCAGAGAGTCATAGGATTGGGATGCAGTAAGCCAGAACGGGGCTGTTTCTGCATCTGATTGAACCTGCTGGAAACTAAAGCCCACCTATGATGGAGCAGTTTTGAGAAGATCTATTAAGTTTGTTTTGTTCTTTCTATTACCAAGACATTTATCTTGGAAAAAATTTGGTACGATGTTCTTATTAAACTTTATATAAACTAAAAACTGAAACTAACTCAATAAACTGCGTTAAATATGGACGAATAAGGCAACCATTCAGCCATCAAAAGTCTACTTGATAATTGAGAAAAGGATTGTGGGAAAAATGTTTGTGTGCAAACATTCACTATAAAAATATTAATTACTCCCTGAGACCGATCATAAGCGGCTTCGTTCGTGGAATCTCAAATAATATTACATAAAGTCTTAAATTTTTTCCATTTCCATATAATACATCTAAAAAGCAGTGTCATCTTCCCTTTGTCGATAAATTTAATTATAAAGCTATAACCGCATCCCCTAAATGAAGCAAACTTTTTTAATCTAGAGCCAATATTAAAAATTTTACGAGTAGGATGGATCATAATGGAGGGGATCTCATATTGTAAATACGACTTCGCTGTATTTTGGCGGCAATAAATTTTTTATAGCGCAAAGTTGGAAGAAAATGAAGTCATTCTTGAAAGGGAAATATAGGAGGGATTTATATTGTTTGTTTTAAGGTATAAAAGAGGCAAATTTTGAACTTTTGATCTCGGCTTAAAGTTATAGTCTAAGAGCTGGAAGCGGATTTTTCCCGTGATAAGTAATGTGGACAAACTATACGGTAATATATTGAATTAGTTGTGTACACATAACTTTCCCATACGGGCGGACATCAGAGCCGGGGACGAAGGTAGTTGTAAGGGGTCAAAGTCGCGTTTTTTTTTGACGTTCGTAATGGAGATAGTGCACCAAAATTTGGGAATAAATAGGGGTCATTCCATTTCAAATCACTCAATTTTGGAGCAAAAAAAATTTTGGACCTCCGATTTGTCTGAAAATTGGTATATAGCTTCTGCGGGACGTAAAAATAAGATATTTAAGGTCAAAATATCTTCTTCTTCTTTTTTTCTCAAAATGTTATTTTATGTGATTTTACAGTGATTTGGTGTTTATTTATACAAATTTGAATTTTCTATAGTAAAGTATCAATGGAAAACATAATATTTTAATAGAAGGGACTCAAAAATAAATGTCATTATATGGCATTATAACAAGTTACTTTGATTCAAAACAAGCTTTTGATCAAATTTTATAGTGTAGAAAACGTTAAAATACCGTTTTTTACATTTTTCTCCATTCCCAAAATACATCATAATCGATTTGGCTGAAAATTTGCCCACGGATGGACAAAACATAGGACTTTAAGTGGTGAGAAGGATTTGAATTATATTACAATACCAAAAAAGTTGCATGCAATATTATAGTCAAAAATATAGGCGTCTACTGTAAGTACAATTAACTCGAAAATATCGACCTTCACGACAAAAATTGTTAAAAAGAAATTGTAATAATTGTAAATACGATTTATTTGGAACAATTTCAGTTCCTACCATTTTTGTCGAAAAGTTAAAAATGGCGGAGATATTGAGCAAAACAGGTTCTCCTTTAAAATCAAGATGGCGGCTAACGTAACGGAGGAATTCATTCGTGATTTTAAATTTAGGCTACTATTGACTCCCCTAAAGATCAGAAAAATAAAATTTTGGGCAGCTCGGCATTCAATGTCAAATGCTATCCCGACTGGACTAATATATGCTTTTGATTCTGATATTACTGCATGTAACTTTTTTGGTATTGTAATATAATTCAAATCCTTCTAACCACTTAAAGTCCTGTCTTTTGGCTATCTGTGGGCAAATTTTCAGCCAAATCGATGATGATGTATTTTGGGAATGGAGGAAAATGTAAAAAACGGTATTTTAACGTTTTTTACACTATAAAATTTGATCAAAAACTTGTTTTGATTCAAAATAACTTGTTATAATGCCATATAATGACATTTTTGAGTCATTTCTATTAAAATATTATGTTTTTCATTGATACTTTACGACAGAAAAAGCAAATTTGTTGAAATAAACACCATATCACTGTAAAATCGCATAAAATAACATTTTGAGAAAAAAAGAAGAAGATTTTTTGACCTTAAATATCTTACTTTTACGTCCCGCAGAAGCTATATACCAATTTTCAGACAAATCGGAGATCCAAAATTTTTTGCCTGAGTGATTTGACATGGAATGTACCGTAGATCATGACGTAATTAAGCAAAAGCTAAAAGCGCGGAACGCTGCGTGGCGGACAAAGGGCAGGGGTGAATATAAAAATGATAAGGGTTTTTTTGTGACGCTCGTGATCGAGACAGTGCACCAAAATATGGGAATAAGTAGATCATGACGTAACTAAGCAAAATCTCCAGGAGCGGAACGCTGCATGGGGGATAAAGGGGGGCGGGCAGGGGTAAATATAAAAATTATAAGGTTTTTTTTGTAAAACTCGTGATCGAGCTAGTGCTCCAAAATTTGGGAATAAGTAGATCATGACGTAACTAAGCAAAATCTCCAGGGACGGAATGCTGCGGGCAGGGGTGAATATAAAAATTATAAGAGTTATAAGGGTCACACGAGGTGTGACGCTCGTCTTGAGATAGTGCACCGAAATTTGGGAATAAGTAGATCATGACGTAATTAAGCTAAGTGGTGGCGGGCAGAGGTGAATATAAAAAGTTGGTAATAGTAGATCATGACGTAGCTAAGCAAAATCTCCAGGGGCAGACAAGGGTGAATACGCAAATTTTTTTGGTGACTCTTATCATCGAGAATATGTTCGCAACTTGTACAATTGATTTATTTTGATATCTAGAATCAAAATCCAAAAGGTCGGAGAGCTAGGTGGGGTCATTTTTATTAAAAATGGGGTCACAATATTTTATAAAAAATGCAAGTGCATTATTCACCTTATGAATAAGTCAAACCACAGCTCAGATGTTACCTGGGGCATATTAGTAAAATACTTTAAACATCCATGATTAAGTTAGCATTTTCAACCCATGTTTCCTTGACGGATTACTTGTAGAGGGCTTTGACCCACATATTTTTATAAAATTATATCTTGGTGGTTAGCGTGTAAATTTCACATAAGCACTGATGATGATTGGTAAACCAATCGAAAACTAGTTATGTGATCGTGATGTAGCCCTTTTTAGGGATTTTAAATACAGGGTGATTGACTAGTAGGGTAAAGCTCAATAGCTCCGTTATAGTAATAGATAGCAATAAAAGTTAATAACAAAAATTTTAGCCACCTTTGAGCTTCACATTACAAAATTAGTTAGAATGTTACAGGGTGTTCGATAACACAGTGGCAGACCTAACTTATGTTTTTTTTAAATGGAACACCCTATATTTTATTTTATATTCGAAATCCTGTTAACTTTTCCATCACAAAAATATAAAGGTTTGTAATGTTATAAAGGGTATTTACAAAGTTATAAACAATTTTGTATGAAAATCGTAACAAGTTCAACTCCCTGTATAAATAAAAATAAACACAACAGCAATGGTTTTTTAATGCCATATTTTTTATTTATTGTCAAAATTTTTTATTGATATTGCTAATTTTCTTTATATCAAATACAGGGTGAGTCAAAACGAAAGTACATTATTTTCTCAGTAATGTTAAATGGAACACCCTGTATTTTATATCATTATTGAAAAGTAACATTAACGTACTTTAATTTTTATATAACATTCCCTATGCCCAAATTTATTAGTTTTCGAGATATTTTCATTTTTCAGAGCAAATTATTTTAGGTGTTTAAATTTATCTAAATTTTAAGTAAGCCATGACTGAATTGACAATTGAAGATTACCGATTACACTGGTAAACACATGGTTTGTCCCATGTATCAATTCCACCAATTCTTTTCTTGGAAAATACCCATTTGTCTTTATGATTTTCATGTCTTTTTTGAAATTTGATTATATTAGAAATAAACCCCTTCCCAAAAATTTAATTTAAACATTTAATGTTATGGTTTGAGAATGAGTGGGTGGGGGGTGGTTGGGAGTAATTTCCTGTCTAGGTTGTGTTGAAGGTCACAGACATGTCGCGACATGATGGCACTTGTTGACTTATGCAGCTGTCGAGCTCAGTCTGCCGCTTAGGGGTGTTCATTTCAAATATACATCGATGTTTTTTGCGATGCATCAATCGGAAAGCTTGCATCGATGCTTTTCGATACATCGAACTAATACATCGATGTTTTCGATGCATCGATAAAACATCAATTGCGCATGCGCGTGTCAATTATCATGTGACAGGCGCATGCGCAGCAGCCATGTTGAATCAAAACTGGTTAGAAGTTGGAAAAATGAGAGAAAAGGAGGGAGTTAATGCCATTATCCGCAATGGATAAGGCAGGAGAGAAAAAAAAAAGAAGACTAAAACAACTCTGCGCTTGAGCTAAAACATGATGAAACAAAGATAGGATTGGTTGGAAAAGATGACTTGAATTTGACTAGTTTATTCGATGCATCGAATAAAATACATCGATATATCATAAATATTCACTGTATCCGATGTATCGGATTGATTCGAGGCATCGAATGGTAAATATCGATGTTTTTCGATACATCGATGTATATCGAGCATCCCTACTGCCGCTCAGTACTGTTTGGTCCCTTGAACAGTGAATTCTATTTGTGTGACAGTGCTTTCACGTTGTGTAGTGTGCATTTTCAGTTCAGCATGCCTCGCAAATGTTTAAACCATCCGGACACGTTTTGTTATGTATGTGGTGAGTTGACTTTCAAATCACAAAGAAGGAATCTTACTCCTTTAATGAAAAAGTGCTATGAACTTTATTTTGGCTGTAAAGTGGGTGATCAGGACAAAAACTGGGCCCCACGCATATGCTGTGTAACATGCGGTAGACTACTAACTGGCTGGGCCAATGGTTCTCGTCACATGCCGTTTGCAGTTCCAATGGTCTGGCGGGAGCCAACGGATCACACTTCCGACTGTTACTTTTGTTTGACAAAGACAGCAGGGATTACAAGTAAGTCAAAACATACTTTAAAATATCCGAACTTGCCCTCGGCGATCCGACCTGTACCGCATAGTGAAGAACTTCCCATACCACCTCCTCCAACGTCCATAGAAATTGATGAAGCTACAATTCCTGAACCAGATGAAGAAGAAAATGATGATTTACAAGATCCTAGTTTTGATGAATCCACTGAGCCTCATTTATTAACTCAAGGAGACCTTAATGATTTGGTTCGTGATTTGAATCTCTCAAAAAACCAATCAGAACTGTTGGGGTCACGCCTTAAGGGTTGGAACTTACTTGGCAAATGCACTAAAGTATGTTATTTCAGAAATAGGCAACAGGATTTTGAGGGGTTTTTCTCCCAAGAAGGAGATTTAGTATTCTGTAATGATATTTCAGCAGTGATGAACACCTTAGGGCATGAGTATAAACCCGAAGAGTGGCGTTTATTTATAGACTCATCCAAAGTTAGCCTCAAGGCTGTTTTATTGCATAATGGAAACGCATTTCCTTCTGTTCCTTTGGCTCATGCGGCAAAAATGAAAGAAACATATGAAAATATGAGACTGATTCTTGAAAAAATTCAATATGACCAATGCAGATGGAACTTATGCGGAGATCTCAAAGTCATTGCTATGTTACTTGGCTTACAAGCTGGGTATACAAAGTTTTGTTGCTTTCTTTGTGAATGGGACAGCCGAGATCGCGTCAGTCATTACAAGAAAAAATCATGGCCGAAGCGGAAGTCCCTCGAGCCTGGTAAGAAAAATGTTGCAAACTTACCCTTGGTTGATCCTAAGAAAGTTTACCTGCCACCACTTCAATCAAGTTAGGCTTGATGAAAAACTTTGTCAAAGCTATGGACAAGAACGGACAAGGTTTTTTATACTTGAAAGAAAAGTTTCCTAGACTAAGTGAAGCTAAAATCAAAGAGGGCATCTTCGTAGGTCCACAAATAAGAGATCTGATTAAGGACAACAATTTCGAATGTAAACTCAATGACTTGGAGAAAAGAGCATGGACCTGTTTCAAAAATGTTGTTAAAAATTTCTTGGGAAACTACAAAGCTGACAACTACAAGGATTATGTCAACAGTCTACTGAAAGCCTACTGTGATTTGGGATGCAACATGTCTCTTAAAATACATTTCCTTGATTCCCACTTGGACTCTTTTCCACAAAATCTTGGTGATGTTAGTGATGAACATGGAGAACGCTTCCATCAAGATATTTCGAGTATGGAAAACCGATATCAAGGAAAATGGAGTCCAAGAATGCTGGCTGACTACTGTTGGACACTGAAAAGAGATGTACCAGAAGCGAAATACTCAAGAAAATCGCTTACAACCACATTTTAACGTAAGTACACCCATATCCTTATAGCTAAGAATAGGTGAATAACGTATTATATGTATTTGAGTTTCACAAGAAAACCTTACGTGATAGAAAAAAACGGGTTTCATTTTTGAATTCAGGATAAAAAGTTCAGGCAACAGAACTCTTGGGACAAAAACTTTTTATTTTTTTGTTGTCCAGTGTTATCAATCCAGTAATCAATGTAACACTGTAGCAAATAAAGAAATAAAAATAATTTATTAGTAATACATTTTACAAACAAAAACACAACCACTACATGCAACATTTTTGAAACAATTAAAAACTATCTTTTTATGTAAATGCAACAAATAAACAAAGAAAATTAGTAATAAATTTTACAAAAAAACACACAAACAGAAAATACAATATTTTGTGAAGACAATTAAACACTACTTTTGTATGTAAATGTAACAATGTAACAAATAAAGAACAAAACATAATTTATCAGTAATACATTTTGCAAAAAAACATGTTTGAAAAAATTAGAAGCTACTTTTAATAAAATATGTTTAATATTTAATTACATAAGGTGTTCAAAATTATCTCCTAACACATTTATGTACGCCTAAAAACGATCATTGAATGAGTTACTTAATCTACGGAGCATTTGTAAATTAAAACATCGAAATACACTTTGTATTCTATTTTTCATCTCATCCCTTGTTGTTGGAGGTATTTTATAAACTTCATTTTTAGCGTAACCCCAAAAAGATCAGTCCAGTTTATTAAATTCTGGTGATTTGGGTGGCCACGCTACTGGTCCATGGAAAAATGAAAATATCTCGAAACCTAATAAATTTAGACATAGGGAATGTTATTTAAAAATTAAAGTTCGGTAATGGTACTTTTCAATAGTGATATAAAATACAGGGTGTTCCATTTAAAATTACTGAGAAAATAATGTACTTGCGTTTTGACTCACCCTGTATTTTATATAAAGAAAATTAGAAATATCGACCATTCTTGAAAATTTTGACAATACGTTAAAAAATTATTATACGTTAGACAGTAGTTAGTTAAAGAAATATTTAGACAATACGTTAAATATTTTGACAAAACATTATAGTCCAGAAAGCCACTGCGCATCCGCTAGGGAAAATATTCTAATTCGTATTTTTTGCACACTCTTGCTCAAAAAGGACTTCTTTTAACAAATTTGCATTTTGCCAGGACCAAAAGGTGGTCGAAAATTTTTTTAACGTGTTTTTTTTGTTTTTTTCCTAAAATTATTCTTTTTGCATGGAAAAAAGTTTTTTTTAGGTTTTTTGGATCATTCCAAACAGAAAAGGTCTTAGTGACTTTTCTCTAAAAATGATAGTTTTTGACATATAAGCGAATAAAAATTTAAAAATTGCGAAATCGGCCATTTTTAGTCCTCAAAAACTATGTGAAAAACTGAAAATTTGAATGTTGCCAAGGTAGGTAGATATTCTTTAAACATCGATTGATGAAATCCCTAAGAGTTTTTTGCAATACACTATTCAAAACTTCTTTGTTTTTTAATTGCTAATCAAGCGTGCGCGACACTATTTTCCACCGACAGTATGGTGCAAATGAAAGGAATAAATTCGTTATTTCGTAAACCAGCGACTTTAAGGAAAAATCCCGAAACAGGTCGATTTTTATTTTTAAGTTACGATATTGTGGCATATATGATATACTAGTGACGTCATCCATCTGGACGTGATGACGTAATCGATGATTTTTTTAAATGAGAATGGGGGTCGTGTGCTAGCTCATTTGAAAAGTTCTTTAATTCTCTATTCAGTAATATAAACATTTACATAATTATTTATACAGGGTGTCCAAAAAAATTTTATTAAATTATTTGACAAAAAAAGAAGTAGAAGGACACCCTGTATAAATAATTATGTAAATGTTTACATTACTGAATAGAGAATTCAAGAACCTTTCAAATGAGCTACCACACGATCCCTATTCTCATTTAAAATAATCATCGATTACGTCATCACGCCCAGACGGATGACGTCACTAGTATACCATATATGCCACAATATCATAACTTAAAAATAAAAATCGACCTGTTTCGGGATTTTTCCTCAAAGTCGTCTGTTTACGAAATAACGAATTTATTCCTGTCATTTGCACCATACTGTCGGTGGAAAATAGTGTCGAGCACGCTTGATTAGCAATTAAAAAAAATAGGAGTTTTGAATATTGTATTGCAAAAAACTCTTCGGGATTTCATCAATCGATGTTTAAAGAATATCTACCTACCTTGGCAACATTCAAATTTTCAGTTTTTCACATAGTTTTTGAGAGTTAAAAATGGCCGATTTCGCAATTTTTCAATTTTTAATCGCTTATATGTCAAAAACTATCATTTTTAGAGAAAAGTCACTAAAGACCTTTTCTGTTTGGAATGATCCAAAAAAACCTAAAAAAACTTTTTTCCATGCAAAAAAAATAATTTTAGGAAAAAACAAAAAAAAACGTTTAAAAAATTTTTGACCACCTTTTGGTCCTGGCAACATGCAAATTGGTTAAAAGGAGTACTTTTTGAGTAAGATTGTGCAAAAAATCTGAATTAGAATATTTTTCCTAGCGGATGCGCAGTGGCTTTCTGGACTATAAATAAACCATTGTTGTTTTGCTTATTTTTATTTATACAGAGTTGAACTTGTTACGATTTTCATATAAAATTGGTTATAACTTTGTAAATACCCTGTATAACATAACAAGCCTTTATATTTTTGTGATGGAGAAGTTAACAGAATTTCGAATTTAATATAAAATATAGGGTGTTCCATTTAAAAAAAAACATTAGTTTGGTCTGCCACTGTGTTATCGAACACCCTGTAACATTCTAACTAATTTTGTAATGTGAAGCTCAAAGGTGGCTAAAATTTTTGTTATTAACTTTTATTGCTATCTATTACTACAGCGGAGCTATCGGGCTTTACCCTACTAATCAATCACCCTGTATATACCTTTTAGAAAGGATTTTACTATTTTTTTGTGCATTTTTCATTATCAACGTAGCCCTTAAGTAATAAATTCTGTTCATTTTTGTTTAAATATAACGGCGAATTTGGGGGCTTTTATTAGATACAGCCGACGCCCGCCCCTTAGTGTCGACTTCTATTCGTTTCCCTTCGGATATCTGTGGTCAGTTGTTGGAGATTGATTTCTTATATACCTATCTCTACAAGTATTTCTAGTAGGAGTATGTGACGGGCTTCTGGATGTCGATCTAGGCGACCTTCTGACCTCATTCTTGTATTCTTCTTTCCTTGCTTGGGATCGGCTTATGGGATATGCTCAAAATTTGGGATAAAATTGGTTGTTGGTCATCTACGGTTGTGACTTCTTCATTTTCTCGAAATCTTATCTCTTAGCGAATTTTGGCCGAGATCTAGAAATGCTTTTTGTTGCTACATACTTGCTACTACAAACATTTAGCGTTTTGTGGCTTTGTAATCGGAGAGCCTATTGCATTTCGACGTCATGTAGTCCATCTATAAATGCTTGTATACCAATTTGTTCTAGAAAATCTTTAGGTGCCTGAGGATATGCCAAATGCAATAATCTTTTAATATCGGCTTCAATTTCTTGCAGGCTTTCGTTATGTTTTTGATATCGAACTTTCAGCTGACTTTGGAAAACCTGCTTTAGATGCTGCTGGCCATATCTTGTCTCTAAAGCTTGAACAAGAGAGTCATAACTAGGTGATTCCTGTGAAAGGAATTGCAAAATGGTTGCTACCTGTTCTCTAAGCGACATCACCAAGGAAGCTGCCATTTCTCTTTCATTCCACCCATTTACTCTAGTTGCAGCTTCGAATTGAAAACTATAAGTATCCCACCGCTGTCACCAATGTTACACTACTCTTAAATCAACTTTATTCAAACCAACACAATAGTACAATACTTTAACAACTTTAACAAACTGACAACTATAATCTTCAAATACTGGAATACAACTGTTCTTAAAATGCCAATCACATATGTTTATATAGATTTTCTAACGTTCTAGACGTCACCAGACATTTCTGGGTTATTCCATGATATCTAGAACATTCTCGTGCGTGCCTACTTCTTCTGTCACGTCAAGGGACTTTTTCTATGTTGGACCAATCTACGGAACTGTCGGAACACCCCTTGACATGACAATACAATTTTATAATCTTTAGTTTACTAACCATGTCGTTAATGTTCAAACAATGCTCCCATTTGAGGGCACATAAAGATACAGTAAATTCCTTGCCTATTCCAATAAAGCATCCATTCATTGTACAAAATGTCGGCCATCTATAAAAAAGAGTAAGAATCGATAAAATGACCTGGCAGCGATGCAAAACAACGTAGAATCTAATATATGAACTTCAGCTTTTATCGTAAATTCGACAGTAAATAATGCTGCTGAAATTTTATGAAAATAGAAGAATCGAAATTCGTGCAGCGTTCCCTTTTTGCTGCGATTCATTTCCCATTGCATACAAAACTTATTCGAAAACAAATAAAACAACACATCGTCGAATCCTCTACGTGACATTCATACACCACTGGGCGCCTGCGATTGACTTTTTTTGGTTTTTTCTCTTTCTATCACGAGTGACTGATCGAACAGTAACAACCGGATTGGGATGAGAAATTTTTATATTCAGTTTTTTATAAAGATTGTGTGACATGTATGGACAAACAAAGATACAACGTAGATTAGGGGGAAAAGAAAATGGAGTCAACTTGTTAGATCTTTTATCCTATCAATACGAGAAGTCCATAGAGAGCCTTGTCAAATTTTACTTGGGGGAATATTCCTAATATCAATTTAGATATAACTTAAGGGTGATTCATTTGAAATAACAAAGTTCATTATATCTCCAGAACAACAGAAAATCTGATGACAACCTTCTGTAGATTAGGAGGTTCAATATGAGAGTAACCATCTTTCCAGATTCCAACTGCGCAGATTAATTTCTTACACAAAAGAAATAATAAGTGATTATCAGTGTCGTTTCTGACCGGGAAAATCAAAATTAGACCAAATCTTTATCTTGCGTCAAAGTTTAGAAAAGAGTTCGAAATACAACAAAGATATACATCAAACATACATATAAATTAATGTTATCATCATCCACAGACATCTACATTGTATAAATTTTCATCT
Organism: Diabrotica virgifera virgifera; assembly: GCF_917563875.1. Classification (NCBI taxonomy): domain Eukaryota; kingdom Metazoa; phylum Arthropoda; class Insecta; order Coleoptera; family Chrysomelidae; genus Diabrotica; species Diabrotica virgifera. Next base: position 63,300,593 of record NC_065444.1, on the reverse strand, counting down.
ACATACAACCCACCACCATATTTCTACATATAGGGTGTCTCAAAAGTAGTGGAACGGTCGAATATTTCGCGAACTAAACATTGGATCCAAAAACTGAAAAATACGTGTTCAATCATTTTCAAAAATCTATCCAATGACACCAAACAACAACCCCCACTACACCCCCTGGAGGTGGGGTGGGGGGTAACTTTAAAATCTCAAATGGAAACCCCTAGTTTTTCTTGCAGATTTGGATTCGTTACGTAAAAGTAAGCAACTTTTATTCAAGACATTTTTTCGAACTGTGGATAGATGGTGCTATAATTGGGAAAAACAATATATCCTGATACCATAGGTAAATTATAGAAACGGTCTAATATCTCGAGAAATACACTTCCAAATAAGAAACCAAAAAAAAGGTTTTTAATACTTTTCGAAAACCTATCGAATAACACTAAACATGACTCTCCAACCCACCCCCTGGAGGTGGGGTGGGGGGTAACTTTAAAATCTTAAATAGCAACCCCCACATTTTATTGCAGATTCGAATTCGTCATGAAAAATTAAGCAACATTTATTCGAAACATTTTTTAAAATTGCTGATAGATGGCGCTAATAAATCGTATTTTTCCAATTAAAGCGCCATCTATCAACAATTCTAAAAAATGTTTCGAATAAATGTTGCTTAATTTTTCATGACGAATCCGAATCTGTAATAAAAAGTGGAGGTTGCTATTTAAGATTTTAAAGTTACCCCCCACCCCACCTCTAGGGGGTGGGTTGGAGGGTCATGTTTAGTGTTATTCGATAGGTTTTCGAAAAGTATTAAAAACTTTTTTTTTTTGGTTTCTCATTTGGAAGTGTATTTCTCGAGATATTAGACCGTTTCTATAATTTACCTATGGTATCAGGATAAATCGTTTTTCTCAATTATAGCGCCATCTATCCACAGTTCGAAAAAATGTCTTGAATAAAAGTTGCTTACTTTTACGTAACGAATCCAAATCTGCAAGAAAAACTAGGGGTTTCCATTTGAGATTTTAAGTTACCCTCCACCCCACCTCCAGGGGGTGTAGTGGGGGTTGGTGTTTGGTGTCATTGGATAGATTTTTGAAAATTATTGGAAACGTATTTTTCAGTTTTTCGATCCGATGTTTAGTTCGCGAAATATTCGACCGTTCCACAACTTTTGGGACACCCTGTATGATGACTCACCCTACCTATTCAATCTATCATTACCAACATATTATAACACTCATCTATAGTAAAACCAAATCAAAAGTCTAATTTTCTTTCTGGGTCCCGTTCATGTTCCTTTCTCATTAATTTCCTCACAGACATTTCATACCCCCCAGCCCCTACTGTCATCATCTTATGACGGTTTTGGTTTTTGAACCCTTAGGGATCCGGGCAGCCTGCGAGGTCTTTAGGAATTAGTCGCCTAAGTTTGAGCTTGTGCTTTCTTAATGATACATCCCCCTAGATTGTTTAAGACATTTTTGCACTCTGTCACCCCCATTGTGACCTCTTTTTTAAACTTACACAAATTCCAACAGCTACCAATAAGTTAAATAAATTCGATAACTTTAAATCGACACAAAATTGCTTTTTTAAATCTTAGGTCTCTTGACAACAAGATTTGATTACTGACTTTAGTTCTCGAATACTAGCATTTGTGTAATGTGGTTTGCCTAATCACCTCCACTAACATTATATGTGAATACATTTTTAACTACAACATCTAGTTTACTGAATTTTAAATGATTATTTTTCACAATGGAGTGATGTTACATCATTTCTAATTTTAATTAGCTGTACACCATAGTCTTTAAATATGACAGGTTAATTTTTCAACTTCCTGTGGAACTGTCATTTCTGTCACGTCATCGTTCGGAAGTCTCTATCCATTTCATTGTCACTTGCTGCCATACTTTCACCATGTGAACAAGTCAAACCACACATTAGATGTTACCTGGGGCATATTAGTAAATATTTTAAACATCCATGCTAAAGTTAGCATTTTCAACCGATGTTTCCTTGACGGATTACTTTTACAGGGCTTTGACCCTCATATTTTTGTAAAATTATATCTTGGTGGTGAGCATGTAAACTTCACGTGAGTATAACCCATAACTTTTCTTAACCGTAGTCAAAATTTCAAAATATTTGCATTATTTTACCAGGTTATATTCATTGATGATGATTGGTAAACCAATCGAAAACTAATAGTTATGTAATCGTGATGTAGCCCTTTTTAGGGATTTTAAATATATATCTTTTATAAAGGATTTTACTTTTTTTTTCAAATTGTTGTGGATTTTAAACAATTATATGATTTTGTAAATAGGGATACACAGTGATAGGTAATGGTGGCAATGGAAGTACCCAGAAAGCTGGTAAGAGTATGTGTGTGTAGAAAGCTGGTATGTGTGTGTAGAATTCAAGTGAACATAACATAATTGGTAGCAGTGCATCATATGAATTTGAAATCGAAACGAGTCTAAGACAATGCGATACACTTTCCCCTTTGATATTCAACTTCGCTTTAGAGCACGCAGTTAGAAAAGCACAACCAGAATTAACAAATGGCTTCACTGCCCAGGGAGTTAGGTACCTGCCCTGCCCAGGTTTAATACCTGGGCAGGGAGCCCAGGTATTACTAGCATTTGCTGATGATGTCGACACAATTGCACAATCCACCAGAGATGTAAAAGAAGGATTTACCCTTTTTGAAAGCGGGGCTAGGGAACATACGTGATATAATTCGCCTCACAATAACGAAGTATGACATGGACAATGAACAAGCTTGAAACAACAAAATTATTAGTCTTTAGATTGGACATCCTCCGGAAGATCTTTACACCTTGTAGAGACGAGGTAAGAGGAGAGTGGAGACGAAACGGACAAACATTTTTTCATATATTGTATAAAGTTTGCTATTGAATAAACTTAAAAACAACCTGCTAGTTTTCACAATCATAAACTTGTCAGGATGACACGTTCCACAATTAAAATCACGTTCTACAATTAAAACTTCCCCTGTTCCAGTGTTCCGATATATGAAAGTTGGTCTGACTAGACAGTGTTAAGCTATTAACAAATTTTCAGCTTGATACTTAGTGTTGCCCAAATGCAAGACCAAGACGAGACTTAGACAGTCTTGGTCTTGGTCTTGCAACAGTACACCTGGTCTTGGTCTTGGTCTTGGTATTGCGCTCCAGGTCTTGGTCTTGGTCTTGGTCTTTCAGCAAGAGTCTTTAGCCTATTACATATCTTAGAACAACGTAACAGAGTATGTAAATTTTAAGCTTGAATTATTTATTCGTTAACAATATCGCTGTAATAATATTGTTGCTAGAAGGTAAATTGTCGTTGTACCTATAGGTACCAGATACCGTACCGGTACCAATAAGTGTACCAATCAAACTGTGTTTTTTTCTCAAAGTTCGCATCATCCTGTGGAATATTCTAGCCTTTATAAAATACTGAAATTAAAACCCTACTACAGTCTGTTATTTTCTTAACATTCTGTTTTTTTATTATTCATTCGCTTGGATAACAACAAAGTTAGGTATTTTAATAACTAGCCATGTTTTTCATCAATACAGGCTGTTTTGAAATAAGTATGGCAAATTTTAAGGGGCAATTCTAAACAAACCGGTTACACGTAGGTACGCGCGCCATTGGTGAATAATAAAATCTTAATTGTATGTAATAACTACCTCTTAAAACCTACCAAATTTCATTCGCATATCTCAACTGGTTTTAGATCAATAAATGAATCGTCAGTTTGTAAGAACAATTTTAACATACCCTATTTCGGAAACGAAGCATTTGCGAACATAATACGTTTAAAAGTAAACTGCCATTACTTTTTCGTGCAGAGTAATTACCCCTTAAAGTTTGCCATACTTATTTAAAAACACCCTGTATTGATGAAAAACATGGCTAGCTAAAAAAGTACGTAACTTTTTATTCTCCAACAAAAGCGAATGAATCAAAAAACAAAATGTTAAGAAAATGAGGCTATAGTTGGGTCTTAATTTTAATATTTTATAAGCAAGAATATTCCATAGGGTGATGCGAACTTTGAGAAAAAAAAACACAGTTTGATTGGTACACCCGGTATACAATGACAATTTACCTGCCTAGCAATAGTATTATTACAGCGATATTGTTAAAGAATAAGGCTATAACATATTAAAAAAATCACTTCAATCGGACAACAGATTTAGGAAATTCAAGACATAAAAAATGACCCGTTTTTAAGGTGGTGCGTTAATTCCTTGGAGTAGTGTGTATCACCAAACACAAAGAGTAACAAAAGAACAGTCGATTGATAAAACAAATGACCAATTTAATTTAACTACAGAAAAAACTGCTATAAATGTGCTTTTGTCTTGCATACATTTCACTGTAATATTTATTTGTTCAATGCCTCGGTAGACAGTATATCGTTATTAAATATTTCGTTATTTTGTTTACACGGTATGTATAGCCGGCATTATCTGCATTAATGTTTCTCGTTATTAATACTTTTAAGTATTAGCCGCATTCTTTCAGCAAATTTTGTCTAACTGAATGAGGTCATTGCACAATCAACACAAAAAATATACATAATAGTCTTAATATTCTATATACCGATAAGATGTAATAGGTATATTTTTTATCAACTACAGATTCTTAACGACATTATTGTCGGCATCGCAAGGTCGCAACGCAAGAATATTAATTTATGAATAAAGGCCGGCTATTCTCAAAACCTAGACAATTAATTTCAGAGCGAAGATGTCGTCTGCTGGGAAAGCTTGTAAAAATATTTTATTTTTGCATTGTAATAATGATCTCTGAGTACGTGTCAAATGTGTCAAGTATTATTTTAAGAGATATTTTGATTCGCTAGGCACTGCACACTTAAGCTGAGTCACGGCGTGCAATCTGCTTGCAAGTGACTTGCCAGCAGCGTGGACTGAGAGCACGCCAGTTTCTGTTACGCCGCCACGTGCACGCCGCTTAGAAACAAGTCATGCGGTTTGGCAGTCTGTGCTAGGCAATCAGTGAGTACACGTTGACCGAGAGATAGATTATAAAGTAGATACAGAGCTGTTTTTTTCTACCTTGTATTGACGCAGAGAAACCACTCAAATGTGTATTGACGAGAAACTTGACTTGAAAACAAGCCGCTTGCTCGCAACGTGCACGCTACTTGAAAAGACGCAAGTGTGCATCGAGCCTTAGAGTTGAAGAGCCAAGAAAGAAGAAGAATTTATAGGTTAGATATCAATTTTTAACAACTTTATTTCAGAATGTTAATGAAAACGATTTCCGGATTGGAAGAAATCCCATCTTTAAGTTGATCAGCGTATTAGCGCAGTGTATTTTATTCAGTTGTAAATATTTTAGTTATTGTTTCTTAGAAGTAGATTGTCGAGAAAGCAGTCACAAAATTCTAAACTTTTTGAAATATATGCATATTTTTTTCTTCTGGTACGGTCCACATTAGGAAACAAATCCTTTAATCTTCCTCTTGCGCCATTTCCATTTTAAATCTTTTGTAAGTCTGCTGTCTAATCGTTTCACCTGAGTGACATCGATAGTCGGTGGAATAGTCAGTTCCTCTATTTACTTTGCCGACGATGCGCGACCGCCTAAAGAAGATAAATCGACTACGGAAGGTTCCCTCTCGGGTGAGACACAAATAAGGTTTGTTGGGGAAAAGTACAAATTTAATAATGACTTTTCACTTGTTTTGTGTTTTTGTCCCGCGGGTATTCGTTTTGTCGTCGATAAAAACCGTAAAGTTCTTTCACCTTTTATTTATAACGTGCGGGACGGACAAAAATATTGAGAAACTTTGTGGCAAAATAATCAACGAAATGTTATCAGTATTTTACCACGTTTTGATTTTGAAAAAAAAAATGATTATTTCATTCATAGAGATTCTGACCAATAGAAAGCTACAGAAATAAAAATTACAGCGATAATTTTTGATAATTTCCAGTCGTCCAGTATTAGATACGTCAGATGACCTTCGTTGCTACGAAAAAATGAACATTCAGTGACGTAAATGACAATTAATGTTTTACAACTTGTCACAGAGAACACCAAGAAACAAGTTTAGGAAATATTCAGATGAAGATATCAATAAAATATTAGTAAAAATTATTTAAAAAGACAGTTTTATTCATGAAATAATCTTATCGAATTACTTTCGAGCTCTTAAAAATTATCCATTTGTTTTGCCCTTGTGACACTTTGTCATGTTTATTAAAACTCAAAGTGTCACTCGACAAATCGATAATTTTAGAGCTCTCGTGTAATTACTACTGAAAATCTACAAAACTCAGTGATATGATCCTGAAATAATTTCCCACTGTTAAGGCGGGTTCTCACTTGTCAGTTTCGCTGACGCAGTCTAACTGATTCAGTGATACTGAACAAATAATGAACATGAGAACAGATTTTCATTTTAATGAACAGTACATTCATACTTTCAGTTAAACTGAAAACCAGGTCTACTTTTTATCATTTTTGGCTGATCACGATCGCATAATGAATACAAACTGAAGCGTGAGAACATAAATGTTCGTGATTTGTTCAGTGTGGCAAGTTTTGAGAGCAATTTTGGAGCAGTTTTTGCAGAATCTCTTGAAATTTGTCTTCGTTCTTAAGTGGTTTTTATATGAATCACAATCTTCCAAAGCTAATTCTTTCAATATATATTTATTTTAATTATGTACAACTATAATACACTTCAAAAAATCAATTGCTGCTGTTGTTCAAACTATGAACTTCGTGTGTTTATATATACCTTTTCTGGTGTTTCACATTTTACCAGACATTTCTGGATTTTACGATGACATCTCGAACGTTCTAGCTTTTTATTACTTTTTCTTTTTCGTTAAGGGACTTTTTCTATATGGAATGAATCTTACTGAACTGTCGTAACAATATTAAAGGCGGGTTCTTACTTGTCAGTT